>NC_047573.1:9845000-10445000 GCF_011004845.1 Esox lucius
GTTGAACCCTGAATGCTGGGTGTGGGAAGGGCCTAAAGAATAGCCCTGCATTGTGGTATATTGGCCATGAACCACAGAGTATTTGCTTACCTTCGAAGCAGTACGATGGTGGCCGGTTGGTGGATGAGGCCACCCATTCCAAGTTGAAGCTTTGTCCTTCTGTCTGGCTGCTGTAGGAGAAGACTCCAGAGCTGAGATCATCAGACAAGGGATCAGAGTCCTTGCCTGTATCATTATGGGATGAACCAGTGCTGCTCATACAAGAGGGAGGGTGGTCTCTTGGCTCAGGGGACAGGGTCTGGGCCAACCTGCCCATGGTAGGACCTGGAGAGTGACAGCCTTACTTTCTCTCTGTAGAATATACACTGTGCTGCATCTTTTAGATGTAGATAAACGCTTAAATGTATGTGCAAAAGCAGCTGCATTTTGACTCACCATCTCTTAAATGTTCCAATTCAGGTTCTGATCCCCAGTATTGGTCATTCTCCGGCTGGCTTTTCCACAGTACTGGGAAGTGGGTGTGGAGAGCTTGCGAAAGTTCTGTGAAAGGATTGTGGTCCCATTCCGACTCCTCTTCTTCCCAACTGCCTACAAATTCCCAGTTACCTGTCTTAAAGACACTGCTCTCTTCCGGATATTCATCCTCCCCCAAGTAAATGTCCACTTCTGAATCTATCTCCGATTCCCAATCTTCTACTGCATGACTCACCTCCAAGGATTTTGGGCGAGATTCTTCATAATTCACAAAGGAATCGTTCAAAGATTTAGAAACACTCCTCAGTTTCGTTCCACTCTTTTCAGAGTCGCTGCTGTCTGCATCAGCCGCCAACACTCTCCAGGGGCTTACCCATTGCATTGTGGGTGCTGACTGTGTGGTCTTTGACTGAGAAGGACCATAGGGAATGTTTGGTCTCACATAATTCCCACCCTTGATGTTTTCCAGTTTCTGACAGTCACCAGAACTCTGGCTCAGACATCCCACTAAAGAAAAACAAGTGTGAAAAATAAACTTGTTCTAACTCACACATAACATATGTACTGGGGGAACATCTCAACCAAAATCGCAATGATTGAATACACAGTCAATATATTGAAGGATTACCTGCTCTCAGGGCTTTGTTGGTGATTTTTCTTAACTCTGTGGCAGAGGCTCTATGTGTAGGTTCTTTCTGCAGTCCGGCCCTGAACACCTCAGCAGTGTAGGGGTTACATTCGGGGGGCACCTCCCTCAGAGGTGGTGGCTCATTGACAATCTGTCCCGTGAAAGGAAACAGAAATGTCAATGAACAAGGTTAAAACGTTTTGGAGGCCAAGGCTTTCCTTTTTCTTTTTGCTCTTGGCTAACATGAATTATGACCTTGAAACACAGGGGGCGGTTGTAGTAGCGTATCCAGGGATGGCATCCGTTGAGCATGTGCAGTAGCATGCAGCAGCTACTCCACACGTCTGCTTTAACACAGCGGGGGTCCCCGCGCGCCACCTCGGGTGCCATGTGTGTCTCCGTGCCAGCCGGCCACCCTGATTCTGAAAGGTTACACATTTTTTTAAATGTTGTCATTTACTCACCTTTCTTTTACCAGGTTAGTGAATTGAGAACCAATTCTCTTATTGACCGGGACAGTCTTGCCAAATGCATAGCGATTGCAGGACAAAACTCTCAAACATGAATACAACCAAAAGACTACGTACAAGGGAATAGGCAAAAGATCAACGAATTGCAAAATAGGAAGTGAGACATACGTACAGATGAATAATGTGCTTAGCAGCTGCATTGGTCAGATACTGCAGCAGCGTGTTCAATGTGTTTTTGAAGGAGTGAAGTGTGACAGAAGTGAGCAAAAGTTTGAGTGTTTTTCAGTTTATTCTCTTCATTGCCAGCAGAGAACTGAGAAGAATGACAGTGACAGGAAGTGTGGACTTTAGGAATAACCAGTGTGAGGTGTTTACTAGAATCCAGGTTTCTACTGCTTTGGCAGACTTGCTAAAGTGGGGCACATAGATAAGGTGGCACCAGTGAGTCTAGGGTGTGTTATTTGTTAATGCCATTGCATTCTAAGGTTTATCAGTGTATTCACAGTGTATACACTCACGTCTAAAGGCTTTGGTGCTCTGTCCATTTGAGTCCAGGGTCTCAGATAGACCAAAGTCACAGAGGAATGTGTCCCTCCCATCTGCGGACAGCAGCACATTGTCTACTGCAACAAGACAGGAAGAACAGGTTGACAAAAAGTTACCAGTCAGAGGTCAAACAGTGTGAGGAATTGTAAGGAGCGGTTCCTCCCGCAGCTACAGGCTGCACCTTCACATCCTCTTGACTCTAGAGGGAGTGCAATAACCACACATTATTTGGTTCTGCCAACTCTCCTGTAGTGGACTGAATATTTCCGTATGCAGTAGTTTCGGATTTGTCTGGGGGTCAGGTCAAAGGGTTGCTTCCCTGTCGTTAACTTACCCTTAACATCCAGATGCAGGACTTTTCTGTGATGTAGATGCTCCAGTGCTCCCAGGAGCTGAAAGAAGTAGTACAAGGCTGTTTCCTCTGGTAAATGCCCTTTCTCCCTCAGTAGCTGGGCCAGACAACCTGTTTTCAGGTCCATAAAGAGTGTGATGTATGGGCCTTCTCTCACTGCCCCGAAGAGTTTCACTACGCCAGGGGAGTTCAGAGCACTCCACGTGCTCACCTCTTCACAATTGAAATTACCCAGTGGGATCTGGAATGGGTAAATGCAAATCATTTTATGAGATTACGGACCAGGCTTACTAAGAGCTTGCGCCAAGTGAAAATGTTTGTGCCTGTAAAACTTTCAGGCTGCTGATTCTGTAGTGTACCGTGCCATAAGAAGGATTAAGTTCTGTTGTTTTTGTGACTTACTTTCTTGGCAGCGCACTGGAACCTGGTTTGTTTGTCCTGAACACTGAACACGTCGCCATATGATCCGTTCTGGATGTGGTACAGAATGTGGTATTCTTTTCCCTCCCTGTACTTAAACTTCTCGGGCCGGAGTTGCTGAAGGAGACACGATACATACATTTACATTCAGGCCATGAGAGGTCAAGTGAATTGATCAAGGGACGACATGAACCGTTCTCCTACCTTGTGTAATATAAGGCCTTCATTGATCTGTGAAGTGACCTCTTTCTTCTCATCTGAGATATCTTCAACCAGCTCTTTAAAAAAAGGCGAGATGAAGCGTTGATCCTTCGGGGTAACTCTGCCGCGCAGTGCCTTCAAAGTTTCAGAGTTAGATGCTCCACTAGGCAAAGATCCAGACTCCATCCCCCGTATGTCAGACACACCCACCAGACCGCAGAACGGGCTGGATGCACCCTCCTCACTGGAGCTGGACCGCCGGCTGTGGGCGTCAGACACACCCACCAGACCGCAGAACGAGCTGGATGCACCCTCCTCACTGGAGCTGGACCGCCGGCTGTGGGCGTCAGACACACCCACCAGACCGCAGAACGAGCTGGATGCACCCTCCTCACTGGAGCTGGACCGCCGGCTGTGGGCGTCAGACACACCCATCAGACTGCAAGAGGAGTTACAGGCAGATGTGGTACCCACTGGTGCTAGGAAGTCGTCCGAAACACACATCACGCTGGAGAGGCAGTCCGACACATCCACCAGGCTGCAGACAGAGTCCGACCCGCCCTCATGAGTGTGGATGGATTCCGAGTCAGATATACTCTTTAGGCTGCAGGGTGAGTCAGTCCCTCCCACTGATTCACTAGAGGAGTCGGGAACACCTGTGAGTTCGTAGAAGATGTCCGACAGGCCGTCCACACATCTTGACGCACCTTCCAAGCAGTCACCAGGACTCTGAGGGTCCCGGGTTGAAAATTTATGTACGGGGGAGTCCAGCGTATGTTGACTGGTATCCGAGGCCCAGCTCATGTCCCTGTTGGTTGATTTGGACCAGTCAATCTCCTGCACCCATAAGCCCTGGATGACCGGGGGCTCTTGACCCTCCTCCCTCGGTCTTCCTTCCTGAGCCCTTCGCCGGAGCTTCCTTCGAATGCGGTGTCGCGGGACTTTGCGTGCGGTACCCACGTAGTTCTCTTCGTCGGTATCACTCTCGGGTGGATTTGTTTTTGCTATAGACCTGCAAATAGTGACATTGAGTGGTTAGGCCTGTCGGTGGGCATGCTCAGTTAAATCGTTTTATTTCTTTTAGGAATTGTACGGCTGATGTTGCTTATTCATTCAGTCCGTCAGGTGACACAGCCAGTCCGTGTTCCCACATCAAGTTCAACAACTTTGTTGCTTATTGTGCTTCCAAACATTGAATAGGTGCAGCAGTCTGGTGAATCATCAATTCACAAGATTAGTGATCACTTTTTAAAAGTGAATGCAGTTTTTTGTATTTACTGTTCAGCACATATATTTATCTTTACTTACCTAATATTTGGAATCACTAAACCCAGTATTGTTGTTTAAATGTGTGGGATATAAATCACTGGCCATTTGAATTCCCAAATCATAGTCTTCAATGAAGGTGAGTATTATTAGCTTAAAATGTATTTATTTTATAATGAACAACCTTTTCATGCCTGTGAGTACACAGTGCAAACTCCATCTAACTGTAGTTGTTTTCCAGTTTTAACTATATTTTGAACAAAAGATGAAAGATTGTCATGCTGTGGTAAGTACCTTTGGCTTTTGAGCAGGTGATATCTGGAGTAGACACATTCTGTGCTCGTAGGACTGAACTCTTGAGAGGCTTCACCTGAGACACACAGATTTAATCTGAACCAAAGATGTTCTATTAAATGACAACAGCTTGTTCCCTCCTTTCTGCCCCAAAAAAGGCCTAAAAAACTAAAAAGAGGGGATTTAGTTAAACGCTATGCACTTATCATATGTAGAGTTCTTCATTAGCTACTGTCTTACCCTCTGCCTGGGCGATGATGGAGACACAAGGGATCCGGTCGCTGTTGTTGTGTGTCCCTGTGACCACCTGCTTAGCAGTGCCCTGCTCCATCACCAGACTCAGGGTAGGGAGGACAGTCTGCACTAACAGGTCCTCTTCCACCTCCACGACGTACCCCTCCGCCAGAGAGGACAACAGTGAAGCTCCCTTCACTTCGATGAATGGGGTATTTGAGTTGGACACCCTGGGTATGGCCATTCCCTCTTCCTCTTGGCACGTCTGGGGAAACAGAGATGAAATCAAAGACATATGGCAGACGGTGAACGCTCACATGCTGCTGGAGAGAAATGAAGGGGATGTTTACTTTTGGAAACGTGAGAATGGTACGGTATGTGACTGCCCCGATCCCCGAGGTCTTCAAGGAGATCTCTGTGCCAATTTCATAGCGAAGCTATGTGTATGGGGTTGTTGGGTTTTATTTGAAGGAAGTGTTGAAAGTCAAACAGGACAACAAGCGTTCTTCTTTACTGATCAACTGTTATTATCGTACCTGCCAAAACAGTTTCGCAGGGTCATAATAAGGCATTCGCCCCAAGAGCATGAACATGTGTATAACACAACAGGCATTTCCACTTTTTAAAGCACTTTAATGTGATGGTATTTGGGCCGGTGTGAATGAACCGACACAGCTAGTGATCCAGGCAAGCAGGTATAAATAGCACGGAGAGATGTGGCGTGCTCTGAACCAGTTAAATGCTTTCCACTGGGCTGTCCAGCTGTCCGAGTCTCTCTTTCTTAGAGCCCGCCATATTGACAGGGAAGGCCGACGAGCAAAATCCTTTCTCAGTTCTGACATGTCAACTCACAGACCCAGACAGCTTAGCTGGTTCTCTGTGGACCTATTACTGCCTGTGCCACTTGAACTAATTTACTACAGACACATTATCTGAAGACACAGTATCTGTGCAGTAGTTCTTTATGCAGGGTTTCCTGTACTAACTGAGTTACAGAAAACACAGAAATATTCATAACTATCCGTAAGTTCCTAGTACTTCTAAAATATATCCATTACATTGTTGGACAGCATTATCGTTCCACTGCAAAGTTATTGGAATCTATGATGGGCACCGTTCATTGTTCCCTGTAAAGTTCACGTTTGGCTCACACCATTAACCCTACACCCAACACCCATAACCTCATAACAGAAGAAAACACTGGTGTGAAAGGCAATAAAAGCAAACCAACTTACCGGAAAGGCTCCTTCTCTGTGAGTAGTTCTATACGGTCGTGGTACAGACAGACAGAGGACTAATTAGCAGCTTGTATATCTGGCCTGGGAATCTGTGTGGGTGTCAGTGTTTGTCTCTACGTGCTGTCTCCAAGTGTAACCCACCGCCTTTCTGCTGACGGGATGTGCTGATTGGCGGGCCACGTGTTTGTCATTAGATTCCACCCCCACCCGGACCCCAACAAACACTACTGTTACTGTACTGGACTAGGGGTTTGCTCCTCCATCACTGGCAGTTTTCCTTTTACTATTGAAACACCGCAGAAAAAGGAAGGAGGATCAGGTGAACTGGGGTCTCTGGACGTGAAAGACACCCTACGCGTTGCGCCAAAAGGGTTAACCTACTGCACAGCTGACCACGTCTAATGGGAAGATATGCTCTGACTGCTTCAACCCTCCCACTCATCCCGCTCCTGAACAGTGTCTCAAAGGCAGGCAGCAATAAGCCAACTAAATAATATTCAACAACTTATGGGACTTCTGACTAAACGCATTAATTGCTCATCTGGGGATAAAGAACTACACCTTCCCTTATGATTCTAAACCTTTGTCTCATTCTCTCATATATTTGCCTACAACGATAAGAGTAACTTTTTATTGACTACGGCAGTCATAGGCAATGAAGTACACAGGTATAACATGGACATATCGTAGACATAAATTAGAATCAAATAGACTAAGTGTAATGTAGCCCAAAGCCAGTGTGGTAGCTGGTTCTGGTTCAATAACGCTTTCCATCCTTTCTAAACCCCATGTGCTGCCCTACCCCAAATTCTAATCCCCCCAAATTCTCATGGGAATTAGCAACATGCCAGGGAAGGGGGTGTCAAGTGGAAAACAGAGTAGCCATGAGAAACATCTAAATGGAGAAGGGACAGTGGAGTCACTCAGCAAACGATCGCATATACAGGTCAGCGGGTTTCTTCCGTACTCATCATCATAAGTCCATCTCAGAGGGGCAGTCAAAGACGTTCAAGTTTCAAGCAGTTAATGATTCTTCAGCTCTGCTAAGGCTGGTTTCGGGTCAGTACCACACAGCAGCCAGCAGAGGGCAGTGGAGCAGAGCGTGGCTGCCCACCCCGGAGACGCACGTAGCGCCAAGCCTTCCTAACTGGGACACAGGCCACCAGCTGTGTGCGATGCATCGGCACGGTCAAGGATTCTGTTACTCTTCATGCCTCTACTTGCTACTGACACCTCTTGTTTTTATTGGTTGTTATGACTACTGCAGCCTGGTTGACAGTAAGCGTTAAAGGGAGAGGGATGAAGTACAGAGGTGTCCTGTCCTTGAATGATCCAACGTGTCAGATCATTTGCACATAATTAACTGGAGAATCCCCCAATTCCATTAAAAACACACCACCTATATAATCTAATAAAGAATAAAAAAAAAAACTAAGATTTGAAACACTTTTATTTCACCTCCGCTGGCACACACTCAACAGTGCTGCTTTCAACCAGTCTTTAGTGATATAAAATAAAAACACATCCATCATAAAACATAACATTCATTGAAAGAAATAGACAAATCCAAAACAAAAAGCTATATTCAGTGCAGACAAATGTGGAAATTAGATGACAATTATTGTGTGCCAACCGATAGCTTTTTTTTGTAGCACTGGTTTGAATAGTTTGACAGCTGTGTAACAGTAATGGGACATAGTGCTTGGTGTCAATTGTGAGACCAAATAACACTGTACAAATCAAAACCAATATAATTCCTATGAGCTCAATATGCTTCCCTTTCATAATGTACAAGCACCACAAATTGACAAATTACATGTAGAACCATGCTGACTGCAGAGCACCAATTAAACATTGAATTTAGAATTTGTATTGATCAAGTCCATTAAACTTCAGTTCAAATCAACAATGAGTTACTACAAGACATAACTACTGATTCAAAAGGTTTCATCATGTTGCAATTAATTTGAAGAAATTGTATGCAACTGAATGTAACCTATGAGTTTACAAAATTGACAGCCTCAAGAACGTGCCTATGACAGCCTCAAGAACGTGCCTATGACAGCCTCAAGAACGTGCCTATGACAGCCTCAAGAACGTGCCTATGACCTCAGAGTTTGAGTGACAGCAGTCATTTTACTGAACAGAAAGCTGACTGAGACTGGAACATCAATCACCTCACAAAAGGTGACAAACTTTGCCAGGAAGAACTTTGCCAAACGTCATACCACCAATGCACATTTTAAATCCCAGTTACCCTGTCAGCCATCAGTGGCTCTGTAGTGCTTTCAGTACCAGTAGTCAGTTACTAACGGTAGTTTGCGACCTGCATCTGCTAAAGATGAAAATCTGACTTCTTATGTCGTGGTGTTCTTGAAAGAGGTTGGAATACAATAATTGCTTATGTATAATATCTTTCAAAACAGTGAGAGTGACAGTTCTTGTTCGAACAAGAGCCTATAATACATTCATGTTTCTCATTTGCATAGAGAAAATGGCATGATAAGGGGCCGAAGTAATCTAAAACACATTAAGAGGGACATCCGGACAAGCCACAACTTGGAGTGGATTGCATGGATGCTTACATCTTGACTTGTATATGTACACCAATTAAGAAATAAAATTAAAAAAACACCCCAAATTTAAAAGGAAAAAACTAAACGATGCAGATGGTGGAAATGGAAAGTCTGTCCCTTTCTCAGTTAAGTGTTTGTGTGTTCCTCTTACGGTTTGACATTACGTTAGTTCTGCTTCTGCTCAGAGTCCAAAAGGAAGAAAATCTTTCTTTTTGCTCGGAGTGAAAACCATGTCCCAGGACGAGCCAGCCGGCTGGGAGCAACCTCCCTGCTCAAGGTCACACATGTATCCCATGGGGCAGCAGTGCTTGGCATCTGCACAGCATACAGCCTGTAAAGAGAAAGACTGTATGTTAAAGATTTTCAAATGACACCGGTACCTCGCTCTGAAAATAGTTTACACACACACACACACACACACACACACACACACACACACACACACACACACACACACACACACACACACACACACACACACACACACACACACACACACACACACACACACACACACACACACACACACACACACACACACACACACACACACGTCAGCAAACTTTAGCCATCACAATTTAAAACAATTTTAGCCATCACAAATTAAAATGCAAGTGATGAGAACATGTTTAAACAAAAAATACCCCAGAAAATCTCTAGCGGTTTGGAGAAGCCAGAGATGCTCCACCAACTCCCAAAATGGTGCTTGTTTCAATCATTTAGATCACAATGTTGACATAGCACCATAGTACACATTTACTGCAAAGATTAAAAGACACCAGGTTATTTCTTAGGTGATTTTGGACTTGGGTTTCAAATGGACGCCAATATGCAATTTGACTGACCCAAAACACAAGTAGCCTCATTCATACCATTAACTGTATAATTCACTAAGATAAGGAGAGTTCCTCATGGAGCGGGGCCATTAGGTAACATCAAACCACATCTGACTCATTTAGATTTCAGAAGACATTAGGTTTGTTACACAAGTCTGCCATGCACGTCAAAAGCAGACGTGACACTCAGTCACCGCCAAACCAATCAATCAAATGTATTTATAAAGCCCTTTTTACAACAGCAGTTGTCACAAAGTGCTTTACAGAGACACCCGGCCTTAAACCCCAAGGAGCAAACAAATTAGCGCCTTTCATAAGGACAGGAATGTATAAAACTAAGATTTCAAAAGCTGCTTATGGACTGCCCTCTTCAGTTCAAACAGGTTTTCAACAGTGTTTAAATCCATCGCCACTCTTTGAGCTACATCCCTCACAGCCGTCTGCCCACTAACTTCACTTTGGTTTAACTCAAAATTTCCCCAATCCCGCAGTATGAACTAGGGGCTCGTAGCGTTCGGGGCTCGTAGCGTTCGGGGCTCGTAGCGTTCGGGGCCCGTAGCGTTCGGGGCCCGTAGCGTTCGGGGCTCGTAGCGTTCGGGGCTCGTAGCGTTCGGGGCTCGTAGCGTTCGGGGCTCGTAGCGTTCGGGGCTCGTAGCGTTCGGGGCTCGTAGCGTTCGTTCCAAACGTCCGTATGGCTACCTGTGGCGCGGGGCAGCAGGACCACTCCGTGGGAGACGTTTTGCAGCAGGTCTGCCGTTCGGGACAGCGGTAGCGTCCGTCCGCGTCACACTTCGCGTCTACCCCCGCGTCGCCGGCCGTGACGCGGGTCATCGGTGCGCGGCTGAGGGCCGGACCCTCCACCTTCTTGTCACACGTCCCCGTCTGCATGTTGCAGCTGTAGCCCTGGGGGCAGCAGTGCTCTTGGTCCGCACAGCAAACCGCCTGGAGGGAGGGAGGGAGGGAGGGAGAGGAGGGAGGGGAGGGAGGGGAAAGGTCAGTGGGGTGCGCGTGGGCTTCACTGAAGACGCTCTTTAACCGCGGGAAGTAAACGGCGACGTGCCTTGACCAGGGGACAGCAGCCCCATTCTCCGGTGGGCAGCTTGCAGCAGGTGGTCCCCGAGGCGCAGCTGCTCTTGTCGTCACACTTCACGTCTTTGGACGTGGCGCCCTCCTCCGTCAGAGCACTCTCCTTGGGGTACCAGGGGACGGTGGCGAGGCCCTTGGTGCAGGTGCCCTTGTGGTCGTCACAGATGTATCCACTAGGGCAGCAGTGGTCTCCGTCTGAACAGCAGACAGCCTGGCGGAGCGCACAAACTCACCACGTCATGGGTTCACTTCAGCAGTGTAACGGAGCGCTCAATGACTGTTGTGAGAGCAGCATGCCTGGTTTACGGACGTGATAACATTTCGGACGGATCTCCGCGGCTGAAGGCGTGGCGAACAGCCTGCTTACCTTCGGCAGGGGGCAGCATCCCCACTTCCCGGACTTGTTCATGAAGCAGCAGGTGGTGTCTTTGGGGCAGCTGGTGTGGGGGTCACACATGTTCTTGGCTGGGGGGACTGAGGAGGCGCTGGCCTGGGTGAGGCCTGGGTGTAGCCCCGGCAGCTTGGGCACCCAGGGCACGGAGGACCCGGCGGGGTCGTCACAGGTACTGGCCTTCAGGTTGCACACCGTGCCGTGGGGACAGCAGTGGATGAGGTCGTCACAACACACCGCCTGAAGGGAACAGGTAAGGCAGCCGGCCTGTTATCACGGACATCAGGCGTCTGCCTCCGACACTGACCGACTGGACAGAGACTGCCACAACGCCGGGACAGATGGTCAGTTACATTTCAGTTCCGGAAACGTCCACAATACAAGTGTACACTGAATGTTGTTCAAGTTATTTACTGTGGGAAAGGTACTCTGAACGAGGACATAACCTGCCAGGGTTGGGGGGGTTAAATGGTGGGCAAATGTGGAAATGCATTTACATTGGGCAAGGGGCAACAGGCCCATTTTCCCGTGGCGGTCTTGCAGCACGTGTATTCGCCCGGGCACGACGTGCTTTCGTCACATCTGTTGTCTTTCGAGGCATGGCTGAAGGCGGGCGCCTTGTCCAGCAGGGTGGCCAGGGCGGAGCCCGACGAGGGGTCGTCGCACGTGCCCTCCGCCAGGTTGCACACGGTGTCGTGGGGGCAGCAGTGGAGATGGTCGTCACAGCACACCGCCTGTGGGAGGGTCAGAGGTAGCGGGGGTCAGCGAGTTGGGCTCAGGCGTTCCCCATCTGGGGTGCCACAACCAGAACACCACTGACGGGACAACACCACCAACACCTGGAACATTGGGACACTGATAATGGGGTGGGGGTCAAAGGGCTGAGCTCTGCGGTCCAGCGTGACAGCGGGTGCACGCTCACAGACTCCGACAGACGTGAAAGAATCAGAGAAATATGATGGCCGCGCCGAATAGAACAGTCACTAGTGCCACAATCTGCAACATATGGATGCACCCCGCGCAAAATCAAATGACGTGCGAAGACATTATGGGAATGTTGTTTAGCCGTTTGTGGAGCGTTACTGATGGTTTGAAGTGCTGACGAAGCTGCAGAAATACTGAAAAACATTCTATGTACTGAAGCTGCGTTCTATGTACTTTTTAAACAACATGATGGTACATAGAGTAATTCAGGGACAACTCATTTTACATAATTGTTTAAATATTCATCTTAAAAAGGGTCAGCAATAGATTCATTCCCCCAGCTTTACATTAACAATAATCAACATTGTTTTACTTAGTAGTGTCAGAGCCACGTTTTCAAGCTTACTATTCCTTCAGAGGAGTTCCTTATGAGCTTGTGACTTCAAAACAGCGCCCCCCAGTCAGTTATGTAGTGAACACAGACATTGGTACAAAGACAGGAGTTTACGGTACCTTGGGCAGGGGGCAGCAGGCCCATTGTCCATCCACTAATTTACAACAGGTGGTCCCATCGGCGCAGGCCACGGAGCCGTTGCAGGCCACAGCACTGACTAGAGGACACACACACGGCGATGTGGAGTGCATGTAATATATTTTATAAGAAAATATTATAAATAAGTGATGAAATGTGATAGTGTTATTCTCCATTTCCAGTGACTAAAATCTAAAACTATAACACATTACTACTAAGCTTTTCTTATTTAACACAAACCGCTGATAGAACCCTGTCTTTTACCAAATGGACAAGCTTAAGGGTGTGTGTGTGTGTGTGTGTGTGTCTTGGGGTGGATTACCACTTCAACAAATGGAAATTAGACTTCGGGTGAGAAAGTTACATTTCTTGGTCACTATTGCAGCTTTCTATTTTGAATGTAAGCTAAGAACATTTCACGGCAAATTTAAGTTACAATTTTTGATGTTTAGCTTTGTTTCTGACCTCTCCTCGGTATATATGTGGGAGTCACTGTGGCAGGGAATTTGACAGCCATGGAGGTTAAGCCATTCTGAGACAGACAGGTGCTCTCTTCCAGGTCACAGGTTGTGCCCTCTGGGCAGCAGTGGAGTTTATCTGAACAACACACAGCCTGAGCAAAGAAACAGAGGGATCTTGAGGGATACAAATGGCTTAAGTGAAGCAGTCATGCACCTAGACAACTACAAACTCCAATAATTCCACATGATTCAGCAGACAATTCCAGGACATGGTTAATGGGTGCATGTTGAGTCACGGGGCTGAGATCAGAGTACTCACATTGGGCATAGGGCAGCAGCCATAACTCCCATCCTCCAGCACGCAGCACGTGGAGTCTTCAGGACATGACGACAACTTGTCTGGACATTCCACTGAGTGAGACATGCAAAGGAATTAATAACTGTAATATACCAAGCACTTGTTTCATTGGACAGCCACACACACAAGTTTGTATGGATATCCTCATGGGGACCAGAAAAATGAAAGTGCATGCTCCCTTGCCCTAATCTTAACCCTAAACCTAACCTCAATAAAGTAACGTAACATTCATGCCTAAACTTTACCTAGATGTAATGCCTAATTTGAACCCTTAACCAACAACGCCAGGGCCTTAAAGAAACCCCAGTTCTAACTATAAAATGAATTGTAAGTTTGACCCTATACCAGAAATTGACTTTTGTCTCATGGGGACCGGGCAAAAGGTTCCCATGAGTCAAATGTTTTCTGGTTTTACTATACTAATTGGTCCCCATGAGTATAGTTAGACCACACCCACACCACACCCACACACCACACCCACACACCACACCCACACACCACACCCACACACCACACCCACACACCACACCCACACAGCTGGGAAGGGCTCTTACCATCGTTGGGGGTTGCAGGGATCTTTTTGGCCAGCGGGGTCTTCGTATCAGAGGAGATGCACATTTCACGCTCCATGTCACAGGTTGTGTTTCCAGGGCAACAGTGAAGAAGGTCGGAACAGCACACAGCCTGAATGAACAGTGATTTAACAAGTCAATAACAAAGTTAAGAGACAGTTCAGAATGCGGTTGATGTGTTTTGACATTTTCCATCTCTTACCCCCGCCCCACCCCCCCACCACTTAGCTAGACTCCACGCATGTGGAAACACTGCTTCTGAGACTGACAGTTATTTCACATCAGACTGGGTCAAACACACACTGAAGAAAATATGTGTCCCAGTGTAGCCCTACCCAGCCCAGCCCTACTCACCTCGAGGTAGGGGCAGCAGCCATACTCTCCACTAGGTTGCTGGCAACAGGTGAAACCATCTGGGCACACACCCTTCCCACCTGGGGAGGTCACAGTTTGTCCACCCACTGCTAGTGAGACGGCAGGAAAACAGACGGAAAACAACAAAGAATACAGATTAGACCCAGAGTTAAATGTGTTCTGTTACACCGGCGCCCAACCATTGAAAACCGACATGTTATTTCTGTTGCCATAATGGACACCATCTGGCGTACATTTTTCAACAACGCAATGATGGTTTTACTGTATTTCAGACTCTCCTGACTTTACCGGTCTGCTTCTTCCTTGAAGGCACCTTCTTGCTCATGGGGAAGGTCCCCAGAGTCGGGGAGACACACTTGGAGTGGACTAGGTCACAGGTGGTCCCCTCAGGACAGCAATGCCTCTTGTCCTGACAGCACACCGCCTTGAGAGAAGTGGGTATGATGTTTACAATGCTGAAGAACAGAGTTAGTAAACAGCAACTCCACCATTACTTTTGGTTTTGTATATGCAGAGATGGTGGGATACATAGAGCATCTTGATACAAAATACCTACAAAAGACCAATTAATCAAAAACACTGGTGAGTATATGCAATTTATAATAGACAAATAAATACAGCAGGGGTCCTCCGCCATGGGCTGAACATGAACATTTGGAAATCCCTTTATTAGAGTTTTAAGTGGCCGTGAATGAGATTACTTAGTCTCTGTTCAGGGGTTTGCATGTTATCTGTAGACTGGACCTGCTTATGAATTATATTAATTATAGTCTATGTTTTAATATTGTTTTGATGGTTGCCCTCTTGGCCAGGGCTCCCTTTCAAAAAAGACTCTCTCTGCAGCTTAGTTTCAATGGAGGAAGTCAAACAAAAACACACACCAAACACAAACAAAAATTACCCACGAAGCAATTCCAATAGCTATGTAAGCTATTTAAATACATGTGTACATGCACATTTAAATCAACTTAATCTATAATTGGGAAGAATGTATATTAGTTATTAGTGTTAACTGAGTGAGTATTTCACAAAGAAAGGGTCAAAAGCCCCGCTTTCCCAAGTATGGTAGAAAAAGGAACATACTTCTACAGTCACTGTGACTCGTCTAATCTGTTGTACATCAGACCACTTTCCACCCTAATGTTTTAAGATGGACACTTCAGGGATCACGTGACAACACAATACGTTCTAGGATTTCTCCTACTGAAATAAAAAAAATTATGTTTGTTGAAATTTGAATTATTTTTTGCAAACAAACACAGAACCGGGCAAAAAAGATATATTTTTAAATCATATAGGAAGTTTGTTTGGAAGTGCATTTATACGACAGAATCTAACATCACTGGTCTTCCATATGCACTTTTAGCGCGAGTTCAGATTAATTAGTATGCACGGTGTTGACAGCTGCAGTTCAGAAACATTGTTGCAACACACTGGATTCTAACCATGTGATGGGGTGTATCCATGTCTCCGGCCCAACGCTGTAACCATTGTACAACCCCAAGATGACAGAACAGACCTGAGGCAACAGTTTAACACTAACCTGCTTCATTATGACAACACTTAAACATTCAGAACTCTCTGCAAGATCATGTGGTCAGCTGACCTCTAAATGTGGAAAGACAGGCACGTGTGTGTGTGTGTGTAACACACCTTGGCCAGGGGACAGCAGCCCCAGGAGCCTTCTGGGAGTTGACAGCAGGTGGTGTCGTCTGGACACTCCGCCTCACCGTCGGGACAAACGACGGCCTTCACTCCCTCCAGGATCTAACGAAGCGGCAGTCAACGCATACCAATGAGCACAAAAATCCATTCTGGCAATTCTAGTTGGCCTGAGTATATAGGCCAGCTACACATTGAGATACAGTGTAACATAATCAACAGCCTAGACATGATAGATAAGAACAGACCAAAACGACACAGGAAATGAGAGAACAACACTGCATGGTCTGTACCAGAGGAACGCTGGGCTGTTTTGAAGGCATTCGGCTGACCCACGGCAGGGAGACACTTCTATTAAGGCACCGGGCCAGGGCTAAGTCGCACACCGTGCCCTCATAGCAGCAATGCAGGTGGTCGGAACAGCACTCAGCCTGAAGATGGGTTTCAAGAGACAGAGAAAAAAAAAGTCCTGATCTGCCCGTTAAGCAGTCCACGTCTTAGCTACGTGGCGACATTTGATTTAACACGACACCCACAGAACTAGCGAGATAATCAAATCCCACTATGTGACTGCTGGCGTTGAGTCAGGTCCATAATATTGGGACCGTTCTTTCCCAATATGTTGCAGAGTCAGCATGTTTTACACTACCAGTGAAATACAAAGCGGGGTCAGGGGGCGCCCAATAACTGAATAACTTCAGGCCAGAGACGGACACTTACATTCGGTAAAGGACAACAGCCATATTCGCCGCTGGAGGTCTGGCAGCAGGTATTCCCTTCTTCACACATTCTGCCATCGGGACAAATCAGGGCTGAGGTCAGGCCGAGTACAGCCAGACACACGGCCCCCACCCACAAAGTCTGACGGGAGATAAGGAGTTCCAACACTGTAAGATCGTGTGTATGTTCAAGACATACTTCATTTTCCAGACTATGCCAATGTCAACAGGTGGTGATTATAAAGAACCGTGTTGTGATACCATGTCAGCGCAAGGCCTAGACCCCAGATGTCCCCTGTATAATAGATGCAGAAGTGAAACCTCTTGTACGTTCTGCATACCACTCGTCTATGTGTTATATATATATATAATATAATATATATATGTTATTAGTATGGACTTTCAGCATATTCAACTGATTCCGAAGTACTAGCGAGCTCAACCTTCGAACCCTGGAATGCAGGTCAGATTCTAAATCTGATGTGTACTGAAGTCAGCAATGCCACTGCATTAACAAATAAGATATTTAAAAAATGTCCACTCTATAAGGCTTTCCTTGTAACTATGTGTGTTTTGTGTCATGAAAGCTTTTCGTTACTTGATTAAAAGACGTTTTTGACCGCACAAGTCAATGAGTCATTGGAAGAGATGTTAGAAAACGGTCATTTATCACACTAATGTATGTGGTACTTTCCACAATCGCTTGATGTTCACCCAATGTTATTTTCGCTGTGACAGAGCAGTCTTTTTTCACATAGAAAATGGTTACTTCTGAAACCGTACTGTCCTGATTACCCTTTTAAGTCATAAAGTCGATACATTTTCTCAGTCTCCAAGATTTTTTTTTAATCTCAGATGTACATTACTTTTAACGGTCTATAAACTCAACTGACTGATGCAGTGTACGGACTGTGTCGAATGTTTTCTCAAAACCTGCAATAAAGATAAAACTATACTGGTTATTATTTACACTGTAGCATTTTCTTACCAACATTGTGTTCATAGAATCCAAGGTTCAGGCAGATGATGGAATATCGTCGATTATGTAATACAAACAGAGAACTGTATTACATGCTCTTAAGTCTTCTGCTACAGGTAACAGAAAACAAAAGCCCACAGACACAACAAGAATTAATCACAGAAATGACAGTTGGATGGCTAGCATGACGTTAGTACATAACTAAGTTTAATCACATCGAGACATCCTGCCACAAAGGGAATTTAAATGTGGCCTCTACCTTTCTGTGCACGATATAAAACTTCAGACTAGAATTATAAGGACTTCCGTTCGCAGCGACATTGGAGTGTTTCGTTTAGCCCCTACTTGCGCCTTTTCCAAACTAATAACAGTAGCGTTAAACTAGATAGCTAGCTAACATATACATATCACATGATTCTAGCACCGCGTGACTGTTTGATCAAGGAAAGGGTCTGTTCCAAGTCATCTTTACATCAATGGCGCTGCGCTTTATTTCTTCATGCTAGATATCTGCCTTCTCTGAATGTAGCTACATAAATAGAACAATTATTTGTTAAATATGGTCATTAATAGTGTATCTAACAAAGTCGATACGACTGGGTGATCGATTGGTGTTTAGCTACAGATTCATTGTAGTGGTAAAATATCGTGACAAGGCTAAAAGGAAAATAAAATGGAACATGCCCAAAATTTGCATACAGCTGATTTTTGACCAATCACTGAGGTTGATGTATGTTTCTTCCGTTCGCGCGATGCGACTTCTCCGCCTTCACTAGTCTGAAATTAAAGCTAATAAACGGCTAGCAATCACAGCCTCTAGGCACTTTGGTATCCGGTGTCATGCCGACCAACAGTTTACCAGACAACGGAAGAGCAAAATGACCAGGATCACCACATTTTGCTACTCGTAGCTGCGACCACGTCACCTTGCCTGTTTTTGGGGACAATAACTGGGGACTGTCAAACTCAAAGGCATTTGGCAGAATTGTTAGATTTTTGACCAAGTTATGGGAAAAACTATGAATGACTGATAGTTAGGCACGAAAGATCAGAACCATAACAGCCATGCATATCTACATTACCCATATTGTAAGTGAATGATTGAGTCAGTTATAGCCTCCTTTCAGAGGTCAAAATGAATCTATACATAAACTGATGGACTTGCAGAAGAGTGTCAACTACTTTTTTTCCTGCTCAATCTAAAGGAAGACAGATGGCCATCAAAATTACTGTATACAATTTTTTGATTTCAGATTTTTGTCATGACTGCCATCTCCTGGAAAAGTTAAAATATACTGAATCTTAACATATTCAATACACCAGTGGTATTTATGTAAGAAGAAAATATATATTGTAAATCATGATAAGAAAGAAAGTGTAAAAATAGTAAACAAAGTAACCATATATGTGTGTGTGAGAGAGACAGTTTGGTCGTTAGTACTATTGTAAAACAAGGACAGTCAGACAGTCATGCGAAGTTTTGTCATCACTTTTGACAAGAAGCTTTATCTGTCTTGGGGTTATGTTTAGTGTTACAGTTAGAAATAGGCTTAGAATTTAGGTTAGGTTTAAGGTGAGGTTATTAAGCTTAAGATAGGTTAGCGTTGGGTAAAATACTGTAGGTATTTTCAATGGCACTAAATTGTGTGGGTGTGTGTGTGTGTGTGTAAAGCTGTATTGCTGGTTAGGTTCACTCCATGATATTGTCTTTGGAGATTCGGCAGCAGCAGAAAAGCCTACAAAAGAATCATTTGACTTAGCTCCCCTTTTTTTTGGATGACCAAGACATCCTCTGAAAATTATAAGATACATTTCACCAAACAGCTTAACTTAGTTAAGTATTACATTACACATATTTAATTTAAGACTGTTTTAATATATTTTACCAGACTAGACATCCAGTCGTTCATTCTCAACCTCAGGTTTGACTGAGTTAGTGGCCTGGTTCACTGAAATGTTGTTCATGTTGATACTGTCAGTAACCAGGGTTGTAGTGGTGTTGTGTACTTTTACTTAGTCAATGTCCAGGGTTGTTAAGGTACTGTCGTTCTCTTTAATATGGTCAATGGCCATGGTTTTAGTGGTCAGCCATCAGTGTTGTAGTGGGGTTGTGCACTTTCAATTTGTAAGTGTCCATGGATGTTAAGATGTTGTCATCCACTTTGGCCAGATCAATGACCAGGCTTCTAGTGATGTTGTCCATACTGACTCAGTCACCCACAAGCTCTATAGTGGTGTTGTTCTCCATTTCGACCTGGTCATCATCCAGGGATCTAGTGTTGTTGTCCACTTTGTCATCGGTAGTTGTCAAGGTGTTTGCGATGTCTGACGGTGAAAGGGACAACACTCTTCCAAAGGTGGGACAGGGTTAGGGACAATTTTCAGAGATTGACAGGTGATTGTCGATTGACTGAAAGCAAAAAGGACAAACTATTTCATTTTTGGTGACACTGCAGATTAACTTTTAATCAAAATAGACAACAGTACTACATCAATCAATCAATCAAGCAGTTGTCACAATGTGCTTTTACAAAACACCCGGCCTTAAACATTTCAGTGGCTAGGAAAAACTCCCTAAGAAGGCCGAAATTTAGGAAAAAACCTAGAGAGGACCCAGGCTCAGAGGGGTGACCAGTCCTCTTCTGGCTGTGCCGGGTGAACATATTAAGAGTACAAATTGTAATAATTAATAAATGCATGTGGGCTGAGTCCAGAGTCAATTTAAACTTAGTCCAGGTCGGAAGCATGACCAGATGGACAAGGACAGGGACAACACGGGGGAGGGTATCGTCAGGTATCGTCTTGATCTGCAAAACAACCAGGAGGACTTTGGACAGGGACAGCAACGGGTCTTTCAAGCCAGTTACTCCTCAGGTGTGGACCAGGACCTCATGTCCTCCTAAGTTAAAAACGGCAGGAGACAGAGAAAATTAAGAAAATGCATTTCTTGTATCTACAAGGATTTATAATGGAGAAGGAGAACTGACCCTACTCCCCCAGCACAATAATATAGGAACATCTCAGGACCAAAGCCTGGAGATGTCATGGAGGGGGCTGGAACAAAGCCTGGATGTGGCATGCAGGTTGCTGGGGCAAATATTTGGGGTGGCATGCATGGTGCCTTGTTCTCTTGTGTCGTGACTTGGACCCCACACAGTGAAACACGGTGGCTCATGTCCTCTCTCAGGGGCCAGTCATGAAGGCTGATGTTTCCTTTTAGGTGTCCTTCAAAGACTGTGTTTATGATCAGACCTATGATGGTCTTCACTTGTTCTGAGGAGATCACCAGCTGCTCCGAACCATTGGGACGAACCTTGCACATCTTAGTCACTGATAGCCAGCGGTGGACAGAGCACAATGGAATGTAATCAAGTGGAGCTTCAAACAGCCTCTGAACTTTGGTGCTCACAGCTCCAAAGATAATGCTGAGTAGGATGGGACTTTTGATAAAAATGGCCCTCCTAAGTTCTTCTGGGCTACTTCAGCACAAAATTCTTAGATGAAGTGAGTGGACCATCCTGTCACCAGTGGAGCGGGAGTAAAAAAGCTGAGGGTTAGGAAGGCCTTCAGAGTGCTAAAGAGTTTCTCCACCGTTGCCAGCACAATGGTGATAGCCATGTCACTGAGGGCCATGGAGGGCCGGTCACAGGGGCCTTCCACCAGGCAGGGACACAGGGCCAGGAGCAGCCTGGGAACTGTCAGCCTCTGAGAAATGCTCTACAAAGCTCTTAGGACCTCATTACACACCTCAGGGTTGCTAAAATATACATGCCAGACAGACCAACACACACTACTAAATAAACTAATGCTGTATGAAAGTCATTTCATACAGCATTAGAGGATAATAAAATACTCTATGAAATAATCCATAGACAACTGTTATATAATGAATGGGACTGACATGTAATAGTGGTCTTTAGAAGAATCAAGAGATGTTATGCTATCTCCACTCTAGGTATTGTACTTATTTGTAATCTCCTTACCAGGTCCACTATCCTGTTCTCTTTCTCTGCTTGCTTTTTGATCCTTCAGATCAAACACAGAGCAACTCAACTTTCTTGATGCTTTTCTTTCCCTTACACTAATCTCACATTGACTTCTAACTGAGCCTTTGAAAGTGATCAGAGATGCTAGAGAGTCTATTGTTACTCACCACTCTGGGGACTTCTCAAAAAGCCAATCGCTCATGTCCTCCACAATGATGGGGGAACACTGCTCTGGAAACCTTGATTCTGGAGCACTAGAAACTGCTACAGCAGATCTTTCTTCAAGATAAGTCATGTAGCCAATATGACAAGCTAAAGTTTACAGTGACAGTTGGGTGAATTTGGCCAACTCTATTGGTTTCATTGTGGTAGGCAAATTCAGTTCAGCAGAGAATCAGAATTGTCATTGTTCTCTAGTAAATTCAAGTATACTCAGAGGTTCACAGATACAGTTTTACATGTTTTTAATAGTTTGAACCCATGTAGGTAGAAATCAGATGATTTTTAAAAAGTGGATCTTCTAAGACAGATTCCTCCATCATATTCTTGATGAAATCATATTCTTAACCTGCACATCATAGTAGCTCGTGTCCCAGTAGAGCAATACAATCTGCAGGAATTCATCAGCGGACAACTTAAAACGACAACAAATAATATTTCTGTATACCACACACAATTTATGATTACAACTGAAATAAGATAATTGCTTTACTTACTGGTGCAGATCCAGAAAAGACACCATGGATTATTTTTATATCCATTAATCAATCAATCAAATGTATTTATAAAGCCCTTTTTACATCAGCAGTTGTCACAAATTGCTTTTACAAAACACCCAGCCTGAAACCCCAAGGAGCAAGCAACAGCAGTGTTGAAGCACAGTGGCTAGGAATAACTCCCTAAGAGGGGCCAAAATCTGGGCAGAAACCTAGAGAGGAACAAGGCTCAGAGGAGTGACCAGTAAATGCATTTGGGCTGTGTCCAGAATCTATAAAGGTCAGAATGACCAGAGGACAGGGACAACGGGGGAGGGGTCAGCAAACAGGCAGCTGGAATCGTCAGGTATCGCCTTGATCTGCAACACAGCCAGGAGGACTGGCAAATACAGCTATACAGTATACTATACGAATATAAAATCAATGAAAACGACTACTGCACAAATAACACATGCAGCGCAACATAAATGTTTGACACTTTACTCAGACTTACATTTCTAACTAAATCAATAACGTAAAACATTAACGTTGGTTGATTACGCTAATGAACACCATTGTGATGGTTGATTGATTAGCACTCGCAAATCGGCCCGTTTTTCACCAAAAACCTGTTTACACTCCGGGCAATTACTGATGCTTTGGAACAAACTATTATTTATTTCCACAATTACAGTTCCAGCACAAAATGACGTGTTGATGTTAAAACTATCACAATCGATAGGAAGATATACGTAACACTCATATTACATGTTAGTTTTTTACATGTGAAAGTAATAAGAGATTACAGTGTTCGTCATATACATTTTACCAACCAAAAGCAATCGACCGACGGCGTCTATTGGGGTACGGCAACAACACTGGGACAAACCACACGCAGAAATGCAGTAAACCGTAAAACTAGATCTCCGCAGTAATAATAATGGCAGTTTAAGTTTAGATATGATTATGATTACATTTGCTAATGATTATTTTTGGACGGCAGTGCATGGTTGCCTGTCGTAGCATAGCGCATTTTTATTTAATTTATAATTTATATATCAATATATTGAGCATATTTGCATATTATTGTTACAATATATATATTGTAATTCCGGCCTTGTGTGACACCATGGTACATTTTCATGCATTTACATCCAAGCAAATAAAGAAAAAACATCAACATAGGAAACTGGGACCATGTATCTTTTATTTAATTATAGTTGTTTTAGAATTGTTGCCAGGTGATTTAACAGTTTTAAAGACCGAACTGAAAGGCTGCATTTTTCAACTATAATCTATTCACTATTGTATATCCACGCTGGAGAATCAATACAAATTGGGAAGACTGCATTCCTGTGTTCCATGTGCATGTCCCAGATCAGTGAAAAAAAATCTAGCAGAGTCGACAATCTAATTAGGCCAGGTAACATATAACCTCTTTGAACATTCATTTCACGCTCTAACCCAGTTTTCGCCTTTACATAATTGCACTCTTTTTGTTTTGGGGGATTATCTAAAGACTTTTAAACGAAGTGCCGTTTGGAACCAAATGGGCCGACTCTTTTTGTGAACGGAGCCAGAAGAGCCGACTTACCAAAAAGACTCGGAATGCCAATCACTATAGTTGTGCGGAATCGCATTTTCCGCGCAGTACAATCCAGACTAGACTAAAACCACATACCCATTACATTTACTACATTTCAACCAAATACATAACTGAGCGTGTAATGGTACAAGAATGAGTGATTAAACAACATACAATTTGCCACGTCCAGCTAACTTCATACAGTTTAGCGTTCCGGAGTTCACTTGGCTGTAGTCTAATTGTCATTCCGCACCACTGTAGCAACTAGGCGTAGCGTCTCTGTCCGATCAAATCGCTAATCAGTGACACTTTTGACAGTCAGACCTCTAGGGTAAGTTTTTCTGTTTGAACTTCCGGAGTTTGAATTCTTGAAATACAAAAAACAGACACGAGAGACAAAATGAATTAGCAGCCTTTTATTTTATCCAAAAGGGTTTTAGTGATCCTGCAAGGCGCATGGACCGTTTCATCACCTCCTGCTGATGTGAGGAGGAGTTTCGGTGATTTTGGCCGGCCTTAGCTCTCCTATTGGTTGGTTGATCTTGTTTATATTGTCTGTCATGTGGAGTATAAGAGTTGGAGTGGATCCATTTTCAGAGGTGATGGACTTGTTAGATCGCTGCAAACAGGATTTGGAGGATATACGCTGGTACCAGTGTAAGTAAATGAACGACCATGCAGCATATGCCATTTAAAAGACTTGGAATTCTAGCTTTTTGGGTCTTTACTAATGTTAAGCTGTTATTTGAATTGCTCAAGTCCATGAAATGAATGAAAATGTAACAGTGACATTACTGCTTTGACAGTGATTTAATTGCCCTGTCTCCTGTAGTGGTTGGAAGTGCAGGTTGAATGACCATGCTGCTCCAGGGTCTGTCTGTTTGTGCTAGACTCCCTTTGGGTCCCCGGACTCAACACACCACCATATGCCCTCGCCTTACCAAAGCATTGACACAAGGCAAGTTGCCCTGGCAAAAATATATACATACCCCCCCAACACACATACACACACACACACACACACACACCAACTACAGGCTCTATGTTACACATACCGTAGGCTATTCCAGGAATTGAGAAGATGTGAGATACCCCTGAAGAAGATTATCCAGTTATTCCATTCATTTCAATTCCAGATGTTTCCGTCATTAAGTTTTCTTGTAATATCGCAAATGCTCGATACTTTAGTCAATGCAATTCATATATGAGACCATAATGTCTATGATTTACAGGCTTGTTTTCTTCCCCCCCCAAGGAAGAAGGACATCCTTGTTCACTAAATTGATCAGGTCCTAATCGTTTTAACATGAGTTGGGAACGATTGCATTAAGATAATAAATGTCTATGAGGTTCTCCCTCTCCTTATCTCTCTGTTCTGTCATTTCCCCTTTCCCTGTACCGCTGTCTTTTTCTTTCCCCTCTCCCCCCACTCCCCCATCTCCCCCCTCTCTCACTTGTGGTTGACTGCTCTTTAACGGGGAGATGTGTGCAGTCAGCACTGGCTTTGCCGGCTGCCTTGCTGATGTGGCAGTTTTTGCCACCGTCGTTTTCCATCCCCATAGATACCAGGGAACTTAGGAGCGGTCGGGGGATTCCTGGCTGCCCTGTTTGCCTAATGCTTTATACAGTCATGGATAGAACTTTACCTAACCTGGTCAGCATGCACACCTGCCATGCACACCTGCCATGCATACCTGCCATACACACCTACAAAAAGGACCATGGCAATGGTGTAGGTTTGTATTGTATATTGGGGGTGGGGGGGGGGGTCAGGGTCAATGGATCCCAGGATTTTCCCTCATTTCCAGGGGGTCATGTAACATTGGGGGGGGGGTCATGACCCCACCTCGTCCACCCCTTGTAGACAGCTGATCTGTTATCATAGATCTCGTTAAATTCCTTAGATCTCCCTAAATTCCTTTGATTTATGCCTTCATGTCTTTTAAGTGCTGTAAGTCAGTAAGGCAATAAAGGATTTTCCTGAACAGGGTGCCACCGGGAGGCGCGGTACTGACCTGCTTTCTTCCTCAGTGTGCCTGGTGCAGGCCAACAGTATCTCATTTGCCCACCGCGGGGAGCTCTGCCAAGCCAAGAGGATTGTGGTCAAGCTGGGCAGCGCCGTGGTCACCCGGGGGGATGAGTGCGGCTTGGCACTGGGCAGGCTGGCCTCCATTGTGGAGCAGGTGAGGAAAGGTCAAAGTGTTGACAGGAGAACCATACCTTCACTAGTTGAGGATGTATTATTATTATTATTATTATTTTATTGTCACTGGGGAAACGCGAAGGTGACGCATTGAGGAACAGCTGAAGCGTGTTTGTGTTGAAGGTGGCCATGCTGCAGAATCAGGGCAGGGAGATGATGATTGTCACTAGTGGGGCCGTGGCCTTCGGCAAGCAGAGACTGAGGCACGAGATTCTGCTTTCACAGAGCGTCCGACAGGCACTGCACTCTGGACAGAACCAGCTCAAGGACGTGGTGAGACAGCACACAGTAGGGAATTGTAAAACCTATCAAAGTGTAACTGTAATTACCATCTGTAATAACCATTTTTACCGTGCCATGTCTTTCCGGAAATCCCTGGTTATTTATGTGTACCAGCAAAGATTTCTTCCTCTCTGCGTTTCAGTCTGTTCCTGTCCTGGAGGCAAGGGCCTGTGCAGCAGCTGGGCAGAGTGGTCTTATGGCCCTGTATGAGGCCATGTTCTCTCAGTACAGCACCTGCACGGCCCAAGTAAGCACACACACACACACATACACACACACTGCACGTCATTCAAGTCTGTGTGAGCACGCTGTGTGTACGCTGCTTCTTTACCTGGCTAATGTGCCTGCCTGTCGCTTGAGTGAAATTCCATTGACAAAAATAAAATAAACGCCCCTCCCCCAGGTCTTGGTCACCAACCTGGACTTCCACGACGACCAGAAGCGGCGGAACCTGAACAGCACCCTGCAGGAGCTGCTGGGCATGAACATAGTTCCCATTGTCAACACCAACGATGCGGTGGTGCCTCCGCCTGAGCCGAACAGCGACCTCCAGGGGGTAAACGGGGGGGGGGGGGGGGGGGGGTGACTGGAGAGGGAAAGCCGCGGGTGAGGGGTGTTGAGTTAGCTGCTAGCATACGGCCACTGTGCATGCCGCCTCACCTGGCTCTGCCCACCTCCTCTATCCCCTGAGGGATGGGCATGTGGGGGGGGATTAAATGGATCACTAGGCCTAATAGCCGGGCAATTAGCAGAAGCCTTTGCAAGCAGCTTTAGACAACACTAGTGGTGTATTTTTAATTGTGATAATACAGTAGGCCTATATATCACCAGCAACCGGGACCTTTGCCCAGTTTTTTTGCTCTCAGACCTAACTCTGCATTTGCCTGTACTCCAGGTAATCAGTATAAAGGACAATGACAGTCTGGCTGCACGACTGGCCGTGGAAATGAAGGCTGACCTGCTCATCGCTCTCTCTGATGTAGAAGGTAAGGCAACAAAAACACAATTGTAAATCATTACATTACATCGATCAATTAGAAATGTTGTACATATTTACATCAGCAGTTGTCGTAAAGTTCTGCAGATACCCAGCCTAAAATGCCCAAGTAATGTAGATTTTGAAGCAGAGTGACAATGAATTACTCTCTGGAAAGACAGAAACCTAGATAGGCGGCCAGTCCTCTTCTGGCTGTGTTGGGTGGAATCTTTATGTTAGGCTAGTAAACAACCATGTTACACTAAGTTACCTCTCATTTTATTCAGGACTGTACGATAGCCCTCCAGGAACAGATGACGCCAAACTAATTGACATCTTCTACCCTGGCGACCAGCAGTCGATCACCTATGGAACGAAGTCCAGGGTGGGAATCGGAGGCATGGAGGCCAAGGTACTTCCAGAAACCCGGACTAGAGCGGAGCCCTGTGTTGTTAGAGCGGAACCCTGTGTTGTTAGAGCGGAACCCTGCATTGTTAGAGTGGAATCCAGTGTTACATGTAAGAGTGGACTAAAGAGGCCCATACAGACGAGGCCCCATACAGATGTCTTTGGGATCAGTCACAGCCATTGCATCTTACACTAAGCCTGTGAGTCTTCACATTTGGGTGCGAAATTGGCTAAGCGTTTTCCCTTCTAACCCAAGGTCAAGGCTGCCCTGTGGGCCTTACAGGGGGGCACTTCTGTGGTCATCGCCAACGGAACCAACCCCAAGGTGACTGGGCACGTCATCACTGACATTGTGGAAGGCAAGAAAGTGGGCACCTTCTTCTCTGAGGTCAAGCCGGCCGGTGAGTTTGACTTGATGATCTTGTTGTGACAAACATCAATGATGAAGGATCTCAATGACAATAGTATACCTAATGATTATGGTAATAATTGTGAATCATTTTGATGCTATTCATACTGAGCATAGTTATGATTATTTAAGTAGACCTTGGCATAAAAACAGCGCCCGAGAGTCCCACAGAGGGCATGGTCAAATTGGCTCTGCACTGTTCAAGGTGCATGGGTGGGAAGTTGCTTTTCTTATTGTGCTTTAATGACTCCTTAGGTTGGGTGCCTGCAAACTCAGTTGTGGTGGTTGGCCATGGAATGTGCTCTCCTCCGTGCTCGTATGTAGTGCAGAATAACACTTGGTTGAGCGAGCAGTGTAATAAAAGCCAAACGGCTTGGTGAGGCGTGCCTCGGGTTACACGTCTTGACCTTTGGTAATGCACGCTGATGTTGTCTGATGATCCCTTTTGTGGTTTTTATCTCTCGCCTGCACTCATCACCGTCATGTGCCAGGGCCCACTGTGGAGCACCAGGCTGAGATGGCCAGGAACTCCGGGAGAACCCTGGCAACGCTACGCCCGGACCAGGTCTCCGCCTCATTCGGAGTTACACCGTGTACCTGATGTGTGTCAGTAGGACTGTTGGTTTAAAATCAGTTTTATCTCATCGAATTGTCTCCTCGGCAGAGAAGTGAGATCATCTGTCGTCTGGCAGACAGGCTGGTCGAGAAGGAGGAGGAGATCCTTGCTGCTAACAAGATTGACATGGAGCTAGCAGCCAATGAAGGTTACTTCCTGTTTTGTCTGTCCACCTCAGAATTAGTCTATGGTATTTGGCAACAAGGTAATACTTTTTGGCACATTTATAGACAAACAACCCGTTACATAACTATAGACAATATATAAGACAATATAGACAACCCTAGCCTGTTGTCTCTGAATATTTCCAGTATTCATGCCTACAAGAACTGCATTAAGTAGTAGTAACACTTAAGCGTTTTCAACCCTGTCAGGTAAACTGTCAGCAGCCCTGCTGAATCGCCTGAGCCTGTCTCCGGCCAAGCTGGGCAGCCTATCTACAGGGCTGAGACAGATAGCCGTGGCCTCTCAGGACAGCCTTGGCAGAGTGCTGCGTAGGACCAGGTTGGCCCACAACTTAGAGCTGGAGCAGATCACCGTGCCCATAGGAGTACTGCTGGTCATCTTCGAGGCTCGCCCTGACTGCTTGCCCCAGGTTGTGTGTGCGTGTATGTTGGGCCCGTCTGTGTGTGAAAGAGCTGCTGATTGTCTTTTGTTCGCATTTCACCTGTTTTGCTGGGGGGTTTTGCGCTATGCAATCCTTTGGCTATAAGGCTGTTGTTCAGTGATCTGTTTGTGTGTGTAGGTATCCTCTCTGGCCATAGCCAGTGGTAATGCTCTGCTAGCAAAGGGGGGCAAGGAGGCGGCCAACACCAACCGGATCTTACACGAGCTGACCCAGGAAGCACTGGACATCCACGGGGTCCAAGAAGCTGTACAGCTGGTTAGTCTATGTTGGGAAAAATATCTTGTTTAGGGAAAACCGAATGGAATATATTTAAAAGCAATTGTGTGTGCAGAAAGGTGGCATTATAAAATAATTGAATCCGGTTGGTATAGATGAATTCTGTGGTACTCTGCCTGTATCATTTAATTCCTCCTTACTAAGGTGAATGCTGTCTTGTGCGTGGTTAATGGAGAAGTGAGTACAATGTTTCCCCTATGAAAAAATAGAAATAATAATCCATAAAAGAGTATAGTATGATTAATTTAGAGTCAAGATGTATGCTGACTGTACAGCTGTCACTATCAACAGATCATTTGGAATGATATTACACCAACTTAACCAAATTCTTAGTCCAATATATGTCCATTGTTTTGTCATAATTGCTTAAACAGTTTTTGAAAGACTGATAAAGGGTTTGTCTCCTACTTCTTTAAATGAATTATTGTTATGGCATCCACCATGTAACACCTGCACTGGCATTAATCCTAATTTTGAATTCATTTGTAATTGGGAAATTACTTTCCCCCCTGCCACATTTAAAAAGGAAGTGATGTCGTTCAGATCAGCGAGAAAACAAACTAGTGTAATTTTTCTGCATTTCATTGTAAAATCACAAGACCGTACGGGGAGTGCAGACTTTGGCAAGACCGGGTATGTTCCACGTGTGTTCCAGGTGAGTACACGGGAGGAGGTGGAGGACCTGTGCAGACTGGATGAAATGATTGACCTGATCATCCCTCGTGGCTCATCCCAGTTGGTCAGGAACATCCAGAGGGCAGCCAGGGGCATTCCAGTGCTGGGTCACAGTGAGGGCATCTGCCATGTGTATGTTGACTCTGAGGCCAACGCAGACAAGGTCATTAAGATCGGTATGTGGGACACTGCAGACACATGCAATAGATAAGACCCGGGTTGAAATAAATGTTTATATTTCACCTACATTTGTTTGTATTTCAGTATTTTTCTCAGAATAGAATGAAGCTTTAACTAGTTATTTGTGAAGTATGTAATAGTATTTGAAATTTTTTGTAAATACATTTCAAGTGCCCCTAGAACCAAACTGACCTGGATTTAAAGGGAAGGGGGTACTGATTTGTTATATTCTAAATAAATGCAATAAATATAGAAAATACACACTTGGAAAATAATGATTTTATAGTTATTTTTCACCATTAATGGTGAAGTGATTGCTTTGTGTTGTCTCTGTCCAGTCAGGGACTCAAAATGCGACTACCCTGCAGCCTGCAATGCTATGGAAACTCTACTGGTACACAGGGACATCCTCAGCACCCCTGAGTTCGACCAGATCATAGACATGCTTCGTACTGAGCAGGTAAGACCATACACACAACAGATTAGTTTACACCAAGCCATATTATCGATATTATTACAAATCAAAAAGTTCAAATCACTCAAATGTTTCTTGGTTAAATTAAGTAATGACGTAATGACTGGTTGGTTGGTTGGGTGGCTGGGTGGTGGATTGTTATTTTCTTTTAGGGTGAGGTGGATAGGTTTACACATGTTAACAGCATTTTGCAACTCTCGTATCGTTTATGGTTTAGGTTTTGTAGAACTACATTTACAATCTGAACAACAACTTACATTACTGTTGATGAAAATCTTAACAGAAAGACTTTCGAGTATGACAAAAAACATATTATGAAACAATAAAAGTAACTACTTACAACCTTAGATCCAAGCATATTGAATGAATGCTAAACTGGCTGAGTCAGACTTACTTAACCCCCTAATTGACTGACTGATTCACTGACTGAGCACTCCATCTAATGATTTAATGATGAACCCCTTTGCGCGTGTCACCCCCCAAGGTGAAGATCCACGCGGGCCCCAGGTTTGCCTCCTTCCTGACCTTCAGGCCGTCGGAGGTCAAGTCCCTGAGGACGGAGTATGGGGACCTGGAGTGCTGCATCGAGGTGGTGGACAGCATGCAGGAGGCTGTAGACCACATCCACAGATACGGGAGCTCCCACACTGACGTCATTGTTACTGAAAACGGTCGGACGGCCCGTTGTTACTGTCAATAGTTGTTAGTAAAAGTATCGGCCTTCGTCTTTTTTCTCTTTTCTTCTTTTTCATCTCAGCTTTCGTTCAAAGACCTGTCAGTGAGACAGACCCATCTCTGTCTCCTTGTCTCTCAGTCTGTCATTCTCTAATAAACAACGACAGAACCTTTTTGAATTAGCATACAACCTCCCTATGAGACAACTTTGATGAGGTCCATACTGATTTGAATTTAGAACAGGTGTTTTGCTAAGGGATCGTTATGAATTTCTATTTAGTGATATACTTAAATCTTTTGAAATGATCGCGTAACCTCAAAAAGTATTAAGTGATGTTAATTCTGGAGTTTACAGACAATATCCAAGATGGGTTGAAAATCCTTTTCCTACAGAGGAAAGAGGATTGCTGTCTCAGTCTTGCCATCTAGTGGCCGCACACGGTACAAGCAGGACAACATAGCGCGCTCCATTGTGTGATAGAGGTAAAACTGTAGAAAGATGTGGAGGTTTAATAATCCCCAGGACAATGATGGTAGTGGTGACAGTAATGGTTTTTGATGATGATGATGCTGATTCTTTCAGAGGACACAGCGGAACAGTTCCTGCAGCAGCTGGACAGTGCTTGTGTGTTCTGGAACACCAGTTCGCGGTTCTCCGATGGCTACCGCTTTGGACTCGGTGTGCATTTTGTATGATTGATTTTTATTTATTTTTACCCTTCAACTATGCTATTTACTCACTCCATGTGTCCCTCCCATCTCGCCCCAGGCGCTGAGGTGGGCATCAGTACTGCTCGCATCCACGCGCGGGGTCCCGTGGGCCTGGATGGTCTACTCACCACCAAGTGGGTCCTGAGGGGAAACGGCCACACCGCAGCAGACTTCTCCGAACAGGGCACCATGAAGTACCTCCACGAGAACCTACCGGTAACACCACCACGGCCCAGACAGACAGCTGCCCAGAGTGAAGACTGACCGATGAGCTCCAATCCGAGGCGCACCCATAACACACTCAACCTCGTCCCCGAGAAAAGCTTTTCCTGGCACCAAAGAGACACTTGCTTTGTCATTCAAAATCAGTCTGTAGTGGAGTGACATTGATTTTAATTCTACCTCACCTCTTAAAACTTTAAACTCAGCATTCAGTTGTTCATGGTCCCTGCTTGTGACCAATCAGTGAATCGACTCACAATTGGTTACATTGATTCTGCTGCAAATCAATACAGGGAATACCCTGAAGTTACAAATTCATTTGTTTCCTATACTTTTCAATTATAAAACAATTAGAATTGAAATTACAATTTTGTTTACTTTCGGAATTGACTGGAGCTGTACTGGAATAGAACCCAACCCCGCCCTTGTCTGTCTGTAGGTCATACATCAGTGATTTAGATTGTAGTTGCTCTATAGTTCTTTGATTTGTTAAGATTATCCTCTCCAGAATTCTGAATTTACACACCTAGTCAATTCTTGTTGATTGGCCTGTTGTGCTTTGTTCTTATGAACAGAGATTAACATGTTTAGTCGCTATGCTAGGTTTAAGGCTAATGTGTAATTTAAATAGTTAAATAGTGACGTTTCTCTTCATGGCCACATTACCTTTGTCTTCATGGCCACATCGTTACTGCATTGTTTGCAGTTCCCCCAACACAGTGCTTATTTTTATGCACCTAAATATGGACCTCTAAATAAAAATGTTTGTCCGAACGTTATTTTATCTTTAATATTCTATGGAGGAAAAAGACAAAAATGATCTGATTGTTTCATAAGCATTCAAGTTGGGGTTTTTTTTCTCCCATATGAGAACACATCAGTTTTTATTTCTCTTTTATCCTCCAAACTTTTAATGTGCTTCTTTTGAATGGAAACGCTTTATTCTCCTATTTTTGCTTTTTTTCCCAAGCTGTCTGTGTATGTGGAATTGACAGAGCCCAGAGCCTCTGTCAGAAATAAGAGCAGTAATTGATAAGCTGCAACCCTGTCTCCTTCAAGGGCCTACTGCCTGAAGATACGGTGGTGCTGTAAAGCTCCCGCTTATGAGCTCTATATCCAATGTCAAGTAACACACACTACTGATAAGTCCAGGTTTTTTTAATTTATAGACAGTATTGTAGAATAAAAGTTTTTTTTGCTGAATGGGATTTATTTTGTATGGGATTTTGCATGAACAGTATGCTCATCCCTGCCCTAGCACCATTCTTTCTACTTCCACAAATAACAAATTAGCACCAAAGACGTCACACTGATCTGAAAACAGACGTCTAAAAAGGGACTTTTTAATGGTTTTCATCTGGGAAATAAGACTTTGCTGTAAGTGGGGCATGGAAGCCGTAAGACAATACTATAGAGGTTTAATTATCCAACTATCAGAAATGAAAAGGAAAAGAGAGAACTGAGACTTGGAGGATGGAATCACAGAGTAATGTTCTGTGGTTTTTCTACTCACAGCTAATGAATTCATTCTCCAAAACGCACTACTTATCCTTCAGTCAGCTTCCCATCACAAGTGTAAAGGGTTCATAGATGAAGTGATAAAGAACAGACAGGATCTACTCAGATCTAACAGGTTTTTGTACTTTTTCTTTGGATTGAGCTTGAAATAAAGCAAAAAAATGACTTGCCGAGGTAGAAACTCTGGTACATGTGTGTTAAGGAAAATGCCACTGTTATACAGTAGGATGTACTATTGATAAGGGATCATGCAGCTTCTGGTCTAGTGGATGTGATGTTATGTAGCTTCTGGCCTAACAGATGTGATATTATGTCGCTTCTGGCCTATTAGATGTGATGTTATGTAGCTTCTGGTCTAGTGGATGTAATGTTTTATAGCTTCTGGCCAAATAGATTTGATATTATGTAGCTTCTGGCCTAGTAGATGGGATACTATGTAGCTTGTCGCCTAATTGATATGATGTTATGTAGCTTCTCGTCTAGTAGATTTGATATTATGTAGCTTCTGGTCTAGTGGATGTGATGTAGCTTCTTGCCAAGTAGATTTGATATTATGTAGCTTCTGGCATAATAGATGTGATATTATTTCGCTTCTGGCCTAATAGATGTGATATTTTGCTTCTAGCCTATTAGCACCTGTATGTGCTTATAGCATGTGGCTTGTGAAGAGGTCAACATAATGGAACACACATAATATACATAGCAGACACTAGACTGACCCCCTGAATTAACCACAATTTTCAACAGACATGTAGGACCCTTTGAATCTTCTGTCATCTCTTATCTGACATTTCCCCGTTTAGGCAGAACCAGATCCCATGATGCACTCTGTTGCTGCATTGCCAGCCGCTGGGATTAGAGTCCACGTATATCAGAGGAAGCAGGGCAAATCGACCATCCCTTAATTGAACATTACTCAAGGCCAAAACTTATATTTCTTGTTTTGCTTGATCTTAAGAGACTCTCAAAAGTGTTCCCTGCTGGGCTTCACATTTTTTTAAATCAATAATTAATGGTCAGAGTTATTTATTAATGTGTATCGTCGCCAATTATGGGCGTCTAATTAACAATTTCAATAATTGATATTTATTTCTGAAAGGGTTCCATATCTCTGGCTGCTGAAAAATGCATGAGCAGGGATGCAGACTTTGTTTTTTTTGTTTTTTGTTCTGAGAGAGTTTGATGCTTGGGGCTAGTACCAGGCCACTTTGACTCTTCCTCTTTGAGTTGGCACTAGCCCTGTGATGTGGGCCTAATACAGGCTTCTTTCATGGGCCCAAAGCGCCTGCTCGGAAACCATGTGATCTAATGAAGATTCCTACATGCCCATCCTCAGATACTCCTTTTTATTATTTATTTATTGTTTCCATGATAATTCCGCTTTGTGTATGGAGGGAGGCTGATGTCACATCAGTCTGCAGAAACCTGGACCTATGGCTGTAACACCAAGGGTAATATTTCAAACCTTAAACATCTAATAAATATGCCATGTTGGTGATGACATCAGTCAATAAATACAAACAGGCCTATGGTTGACTTATCAATTGTAGGTTTATTTAGGTTGTAATAGGACTGGAGGTTAGGGACTGGCAAAGCACATATTTTCTGCTCTGTAACAAACAAAGCTGGAGGCCATCACTGACACCATACGAGCATCGCCTGAGCACCAAGGTCTACCTTCCCAGTCTAAAGCAAAGCAGGACCTAAAGCAGACCCAAAGCGGACCTAACATCAACCGAACCAACACCCCCGCTCGCATGAATGTGACCAGAGGGGCCTGAAGACCACAGACAGTAGATAGCTGAGCACAACAGTGGAGAGCAGTGCTAGCAAAAGAGTATTAGGGATACAGGGTTCAGAACAGGGTTGAATTAGGGGACCAGAAAGAGGGCCTCGGTTGACCTTCAGGGGGTCTCGGTGACGCGTCTCAGGGAGCCGATGGTAGAGCTGTTGCCTCCCCACTCGCTGTGCCTCCTGTACTCGCCGGGGCGGAGGAAGTACTGACGACCCCTGTAGTGAGGATGCTCGTGGAGGATCCAGTACCCCTCCATGACGTTGGCGGAGGAGATATCACGGCTGTGGAAGCGCTCATGGAGGTCGGGGCAGTCCTCCATCACCTCCATGTTCTGGCCCGCAAAGTCGGAACGCTCGTAGATCTTCATCCTGTAGTTTCCACGATACTGGGGGGGAAACAAGAAAACGGCGCAAATGGACAACGGCGATGTGTTATCCTGTTGTTGACGCACAGTAAAATGGTATAATGAATGTAACATAATAAAAAATGAAAAGAAGCCTTAATGTGTATAAAAAAAAAAAGGGGAGTATTTGCCACATAGCCTAATGTCAGTGATGGTAAGAGACCAAGCGTCTGCATTAAACGCTAAGTAGAGAGAACAAGACCATGTGGCCGTCAAAAGAAAATATAAAGAATGGGCCTCAAAACACAATATAAAGAAAAGCCCTCAAAAGACAATACAAAGACGAATGAAGAATTGCGCACGAAATACAATAGCAAGACAATACATGGACTTACAGGCGGTACCATCCGGCAGGAGCGGATGCAGTCATTGAAGCCGGCCCAGCGCTGGTAGTCGGGGTACTCGCCCTTGTTAAGCATGTACTGGTAGCCGGTGTAGTTTGGCTTTTCGTAGGCCACCCAACAGCCACTCTCCACCTTGATGGAGTTACAACGGCTGAAGTGGTTGTTCATCTCAGCACAGTCACTGCTGCACTCATAGTGGCGGCCTTGGAAGTTCCTGTCCTCGTAGAAAATAATCTAGAGGAGAGGAAAAGTTACAGTCAGAATAATGTACGCACATTCAAGGTAATGCATTGGATGACTGCAGAAAAATGTAAATTACACAGCACAGAATAAAAACGTAAATACAATTTCATTACAATGGGCTAATGGTGAATAATAATCTACAAGCCAATATTCACAATTTCTGGTTGAAAGAAAGTCACAGTCTGATCACATCCAGCACTGACATTCTCAGTCGCTAGGGAAACGGTTGCTCTTCTGTTTTTCCTTAAATATTGCAGTAATGCATGAACAGCATAGTCAACAAATGTTGGATTTCAACCATAAAGTCCGACCCCATTTACTGATGTCTCTCCCATAGATCTAAATGCAGATGCAACCCTACCACTATTTCTATTGAAACAGTAGCGAGTTGAGCAGTCTTTGTGACAATCTTTGTGCCTGAAGCTCCTGCCATCCGTGCCCCACTAACGAACCCTCTTTCAGTTAAGTCACTTCAATCCTTTGCTCCTGCCATCTTGATTCAAGATCGAGGTCAAGCGGGCCTGCTTAGTGATGGGCTGCTCGGCACTCATGCTTGATTCTCTTTGGGTCCTTTCGACACTTGTTGTGTCCCGCCAAATATCAAGACCCTTTGTCACATGATATTGTCAAGACATCGTCTGAGTGTCAAACACCTGACTGTCTCTGAAACGGCATGGCAATACCAACACATTTGAATGAATGTTGTCACTGTTGCAAAAGACATTTGTGAGATTCCTGCGAGACTGTGAGAGTTAGCCTTGGCACTAGTTAGTAATACTTAGCTTGTTTTAAAGTGATTGTTGCAAATGCAAGCTTCCACAGTTCTTCGGTGCCTAAGCACAGTTATGGATGCTTTCAAACACCAACATCTACTGCCTTAAGCCCCGGTCACACTTACAGCGTCAATGCAATGTGATACACCGGACTTTAATTCATTTCAAATGGAACGCTGTGATTGGCTTGAATCATTGCAGTGCAGAAGCAGTTGCACAATGTTTGTTCTTGTGTATGCACTGGATTCATCCAACGTATGCCTCAAACTGTCTGTGTGGAAGCAGGGTGGAAGTAGTAGCAAAACTATTTATTGCAAACTATTTCTTACGTTTGACAACCTATAATATAATCTCCCTCTAAAATGCAAAGCTTGGAGGTTATTACAATTCTAAATAGTCAAGATTGATACGCTCATTCAACAATGAGACCAACTGCTGAGATAGCAAAAATAGGTTGGGGACTTTCACCGACTGATTGAAGAGCTTCTGCTTTTAGGAGAGGAATTTCACATCTACTTTTGTCTGGACCAAGGTCAATACAATCAACTGTTCCAGATGGTTGGACCAAGGACCAAAATGGACCCCAATGAGTGCGATTTCATTTGTGAAGTTGAAAGCCTGGTCATTTGTCTCCGGTAAAAAAAGAATATTAATTTTTAGTGTTTAATACCATAACTGAAATTAGGAACTAAACAATATAAAGTAAAGGGCTGTAATAAAGCCCATGTTATGTAACTTGCTTTCAGAATCTTCATTGCTATGAGTTTTTATGAGAAATGTGACAGATAGAGGGATGAAAAATCTATGAAGTCTAAAAAAACATACGGTTATATTTGCAAGCTGCTAGCTAGCCAATAATTGAGAGCTTACATAGCTAGCTACTTGACACAATATGCTCAGTGAAAATTATTCTCTACATTTTATAAAAAGCAACATGCAGCATCTGTAGACAATCAATGCGTTCTGATTGTCTACAGATGCACAAAATGTTCAGTAAGCTTTCTGCTTTGACTGTGGGTGTGAACGAGAACACACGTTTAACGCTGTTCACACCCACAGCGTCAAAGTCCGACATTCACCATTTGCTACCACTTCGCAGCGTTACATTAGTAATGAATAAACTTTCGGTGCGCATTGACGCTGTAGGTGTTAATACTTCTGCGGTGGTTTACCGCTGAGCGTCGAGGAATTTTAATCATTAGGCTACCACACGATACCGAATCAACTTCAGAAAACATTTTCAATTGAAAGAACACCATATTAATTGTTTTTCAAATAATGTGTTTCATTTAGTGAAGCGTTTGATATATTTGCTTTTATCATCTAAAACATTATAATGGATTCATGGTTAAACAAAGAAAATTGGAAAGGCAAGAGAAATGTGTGATACCAACTCCATGTTATAATTTCCCCTTTCAATATGCACACAAATAACACAATTGCGCCACGAAGACTGTTCCAACAGAATGGGAAAATACTTATGTATGAACAAATACTTATGTTAAACATCTGATATTTATTTCCAACCAGCAGAGGTCCCTGTAAATGTTTCGAGCGTTTGATAAAGCCTCTACACTAATGTTTCGATTGTGTTGGAAAGCCTCGTTCTGCCCATCAAAAGGCCTGCTCAGCATTTTTATAAATGGCACAGATCTTGATATAGTGTTAATTGCTTACTTGTCTCATGCACTACACTTATATGGAAGCCCCTGAATTCGTTGTGTTCCTGCACAAATGTATTCAGGGTTTTCCGTAAATGTGTCACCCGTCTGCATATAGGCCTAAGCATATTTTTAATACTGTGCCTAAGAAAAAACGGTTATTGGACTAATAATACATTTTCATTTCTCCACAAAACCGCACCGAGGTAGCACATCCTTCGTGCTCCAAGCCTTGCCCACAGGTGAGACTTTGTTGTTTCACGCGACTTCACTGTCACAGGTGAAGCGGCTCATCACCACGTGACCAGTCATCTCAGGTCTCCAATCTCAGTTTGATGTTCATTGTTTTGAAAGGGTAGGAAATATGCCAAAAGTCGTCCCAAGCGATGTCAACAGAAAGCAAGCAAAACAACGTTGACAACAGGAGCAATCCACTTCCATCTCCCGTAGAGAAAGTTAAGTGGAAATACCCGTTTGTTATATTTGAAACGATGGCTTACACGAATATACCTAACATTTCTTTACAGTCCTTCGAAGTTGCTCAGTCCACCTATATGAATCAGTTGATTAACATAATTGTGTCGTACCAAAAGCCTTTATTTTCAATTAGCCTTAGTCACGTAATGTGTTGGAAAATATAATAGCATTTAAAATGTAGTACATTTTAGTGCATTTTAGCTATATTAACAAATTGATCAATCAATTTGAATAATTACGGCTGCTGTCAATGTTCCGACTCACTGCAGTAACCTGCCGTGATGTTAGGCCTGCTTAATATCCAGTATTTTGATGTCCTGTTTTAAAACTATAAAATCATTAATTGAGGGAAAGGGTGCCATTCGATATCTCCCTTTGAGGCTATGTATTTGCGCAGTCCTCGATTTTCCCCTAATTTTGGGTCATTAGCTTTGAGCCTTTGACACATTCTATTCACCATCTGCTAAAATCTTGCTCTTTTATAGTTATGGCTGTTAATGTATGCGAAAATTGCAATCTATTCGGTTAGCTGTTAGAGTATCCCGCAATCCAACATGATACCAATCTTTATGTTTCATTTTAGAAATAAGTTTAATGAGCCTCTTTCCTGTGTTTCCCCCATGGTGAGTTCATGCTTACCTTGCCCATTGTGGCTGTTTAGTTTGGACCAGACCATGTAGTAAGCGATACTGGGGCTCTTTATAGACCCTGTAGGGATCAGGGCTTTGTAACTGTGACACAAGCTTTGTCAAGTCAGCATAGTGTGCTCCACAGACTACAGAAAGCTATAGGACATGGTCCACAGCAGTAGCTCTTTGTCTCTGTCAAAAGCTCTCCAGCTCTTTGGAAAATAGTGTACAACTGCACTTTCTGAAGTCACACAATAAGATTTGCAACCTTTGCCTTTATTGGCATGGAGGCCAGCAGTGCGTAGACAAACCAGATGTATGGACAGAACGAGAGGGGGAGAAAGGGGCCTCCTAAATAGCTTTGGAATGAATTGAACTTGCGCTGTGAGTTTTTAATTCGCAGGTAGTTCAGTCGATCAGTCAGTTAACCAATAATATTCACAGGTTTTGTTTGGTGCTTTGGCTGTGCATTTCACATGCTTGTTTGCTACCGATTAGTGCGGATAAGCATTGACGATGCTGCAGCCGGACGTTAGGGCAACTCATTCTGTAGTTGCAGTACACACTTAAACCAGTGCACTAGCCGGATGCTTGAACAGAATTATTTACACACATGCTAGGTGTTATATTCGGTTTGACGTCGACTTAACGTGTGGGGGGTGAGGGGAAAAAGTCACGCAGAAAAGACACGTTTTAAAAACCAGCACGTTTAATCACTTTGTTACAGTCCAGGGGCGAGGAGCTCAGAGGCCACTCCTCATTCTCTTGAAGGAGCCCACCCAGGGATTGCTGCAGCCCCAGTCGCTGCAGGCCCTGTACTCGCCGGGCCGGAGGAAGTACTGACGACCCCTGTAGTTGGGGTGCTCGTAGAACACCCAGTACCCCTCGATGACATTGGAGGAGAAGACGTCACGGTACTGGAAACGCTCGAACACGTTGGGGCAGTCGTCGGTGAACTCCATCATGCTGCCGGACATCTCTGGCCTGTTGAAGATCCTAATCCTGTAGGCTCCTCTGTACTGTTGGCGGAGGAGAAAGAGGCAATGGGTAGGATAGGGGGTGATCATGGGGTCACCGGGTTTTGTGCACTTAACTAAACATGGGTAGGAGAGACCTATCTTTCTACGCACCCATTAATAACGCAGACTTTTGTAAGAAATACATTTTCTGTCAAATGCGAAGCCACCTCTCAGAGCTTCCTTAACTGCCAAAAACACTGCGCGATGATTAATAGAACTAACATGAAAAAGATAAGTCTTTGGGGGTGCGTGTAGCCTATTCCTTTAAAAAAAAAAAAAAAAAGAGGAAAAAAAGAACGATCTCCTTGTGGACTTCCTCTCCATATCTCAAAATGACATCAAAAGGCCGGTGATTGACGCTGATTTCTGAAGCGCCATTTGATGTGTGCGAAGACTAAGTCTTCCCATCAGCTTGAGTGACTTACAGGGGGGAACATCTGGCAGGAACGGATGCAGTTGTTGAACCCCATCCAGCGGTGGTAGTCGGGGTACTCCCCCTGGCTCAGAATGTACTGGTAGCCATTGAAGTTGGGCTTCTCGTAGGCCACCCAGTGCCCGCCAGTCACCCGGATGGAGTTGCAGCAGTTGAAGTGCCTGAAGGTATCAGAGCAGTCGCTGTTGCACTCCCAGTGGCGGCCCTGGAAGTTGTGACCTTCGTAAAAGATTATCTGTGAGGAACGGAAAATGTATGCGAGATAGTTAGCAACGGTGATGATGGTGATAGCAATGGTGATAATGATAGTGATGGCCTGAAAGAAGCACTTACGTGTCAGGTGTCGATTGGCTAATAAGGGACACCCGTACCTCTTGAATAAGCATCAGAAGCATTGTGCCGATGCTGTTTGTTTAGTCTGCTCTAAACCCGTAGATGTCCCTCACTGTATAAAGAAATGTTTCCAGAAGGCTAATGCAATGCACAGCACTTCAGTTCTGTTCAATTCAGAAACCATGGTTACTATACTAATGCAAGTGTGGTCTCCATCCATATGTGCCCCAAATCAGTGATTTAAGAGAGGTGCTTTTCGTCAGTTAACCATTTCTTCGGGTCCTTTGTTAATTATATCCCATAATGACAGGATATTTTTTAGTCCCATAAATGTATTATATATATATATTTTTTTTTTTTATGTTTAGATTCTAAGAACAATTCAGGTTCACTTTTTTCCTCCCTTGTGCTGGTATTACTTTTGCAACTACATTTTTTGACAAAGCTCCCTAAACTGCATTATCCGCGTCCCTGTAGCCAAAGCCTAACAGCATTTGGTGTCCTCCCTGACCACGAGCAATCGTTAAACAAGCGACCTGAACATGTTAACTCATACCTTTCCCATAGCTGGAGGGCTTGATGGCTGCACCGTAGTCCACAGTAGACCCAGAGCGCCTTTTATACTCTACTGACAAGTCATCTGACGTGTGGTAGTGAGTAGATGTGCCCTATTTAGACATCACTGACCGTTCCCATTGTCTGTCAAACCATAGGCCGCCCTTTAACCGCAAGTGCTAGAGTGTACCTATAGAAATATGAAACTGTCCCACTCCGCCCCATTCTGTTTCGACGACACGGGCCCTTGTTCAGCCATGCCCCGACGATGCACCCATTGAAACATCACACAAAGGGCCTTTAGGTGTGTAGCGTGAACAACGCGGCTTCAAAGTTCGCTGGTGGTTAGACTGTTCAGGTACTCTCCAGCAAAAGAATGAACAGCCGTACAATTCTACAAATGTCCGTAGTTGTTCTGAGGAAGAAAAAAAAAGTTGGTGTTTGTAGTGAAATGTTATGACATTTGTAGAATGTTATGAACACGTGAATGGGTTCTCATAGTTCATGTTATTGTAGGTGCATGTTTTTCATCTGCCTGATTGCAGTTCACAGAATCTTGGTTGTGTTTTGTTCATAAGCCTGTGTTTGTAACTGATTCTAATGCTATTGATTGAATCAAGCCTGGTTTTCATTTAATCTGGAGTGATCTGTTCTCTCTTTTGCTTCCATAGCCTGCAGACTTACTCTGATGCTATGTACAGACAATTGTGTGTGTGTATGTGAAAATGAAGGCAGACTTTCTCCAGTCTATGTGAAAAGTAATAGTGCTTTGGACTTCTGTCTTTGGCTTGTAAAACATACCCCAAAGCTGAAGGGAAAAGGCTAAAAAGAGTTGCCCTTGTGTGTTCTTTTCCCAAAGCCAAGCTGATGCCAGAAAGGTCACTCTCATCCTTTAGCCTTTCATGAGGATAAAGATCCCATGCATCTCCCTACTTTGTATGCTTTTTGCCGCTTCAACTCTGCAGCAAGACACTGTTTTCTGAAACACAATAGCCATTCTGTTTTTGGGCAAAACCTGCTACTCTGGCAGTGTTTCTAACCAAATGTGACTCATTCTCAGAGTTAAGGAACTGTGTTGATGATAAGCTTTCATTTTTTGATCAATCGTTGCCTTGAAATTCCCATAGGCTTCAATAGGTTTCATGTTTCAAGCAGCTTTCTATTTTTATGACATAAGTAGATCAGTGATATCCTTTTATCATGTTGTACAGTGTAATTGCATCTGAATTATCAGATGGGTCTGCTTCTTTATGGTTTTTGTGATTTTTGTCGGGCTGAAGAGGGGAAAATGTGACCAACTGAGGTGTCTGGTGTATGAAATACTTTTCTTAACCAGTTTCTTAGTCAGAAGTTTACGATGTCGTTGCGATCATCTTAGCTGTTAGCTTCTAAAGCTGTTCGACTGAGTCTTCCTGGTTGTAACCACCACAATCATCGTCATGGTTATCAGGTCCATCATTCCATCTTTATGTCAGGTGGTCTACTTAAACCTCCGGTCTGAATCTTCATCACACACTCCTCTTCACAACCACTCGACAACAACCGGCGTCTCCGTTGTCAACCCCTTCACAGAGGGAACGGCTTCCGACCTTTCTGCTCATTAGTTCTGATCGCAGCATCCGCGTGCCTCTGTGTTTTTGCAACAGGAACCTTATTTCAGAGGCTCTCAAATGATCATCTTTAGCAGCACTACAAGACCCCTCCCCACCCTGGAGGGAGAGCGACATCACAGACACCCCTGCCTTCTATCTCCGCTCCCCCCTGGAGGAGGGAAAATGATGCCACAGTGGAGCATTCCTCTCTTCATCTTGGAACGAGAAAGACGGAACGAGAGCGGGAGAACAGGACGTGGGAAAGGTTTTGGGGACTGCGTCGCTGTCACCTCCCAGGATCACAGTGCGCCGTGTGTGATAATGTCCGTACCAACAACATTGCCGGCCCACAGAATGACTAGGGCCTTGGACATTGATTGAAATGTTGGCGGACATCAGTGTAATGCTTGTTCAACTCTCAGCCTTTTTCATTTTTGCGGCTCGGGAGAGAAAATCAGCGCTTAGTTAATACTTAATTGAAGTGAGCCTCCAGCATCCTGTGAAACAGATGTTTGAGTAAAACCAAACATTGAGTTGCACAAAAATTTTACTTGGCTTGATATTCCAAACCATGATGTCTTTAACTCCCTGTCAAACACCATCACAATAGCCACAAAATATTGCAGGAAGAGATAGGACCACTAAAGTAGACCTCCAATATGGCCCTTTCTAAGCAGTCATTTAAAGAACACTATTGTTCTGACTCCGCTGAGGTGAGGAGGTCTGCATGAATCCGATGGAGGCTTCTCCTCAGAATTCACTAATCTGGTGTTGAAAACGCGGCGTGATCGGACTCTGCTCGCCAAAGCCTCCCACATCGGAAGGACAGCAAAGGCCTGTTTTGCTGAGGGATCATCCTCCCCATTCTTCTGTTTAAAAAAAATATAAAAAAAATCTCCAGGCGGCCTCTCTCTCTGCCAACATGCGCTCTCTATCGGGATTGCCAGACACGGACGCTGGAACCGCTATGAGCTGGTGCCAGGGCCAGGATTTACCACGATGTGTCTGATGTGCTCCATCTTCTGCTTGGGGATAATTAAAAGAGGAAATGGTACTGGAAGAACAGAACGGAGGAGGAGATGGAGAGGGGCTGGGCTGAGCAAATGGATGCAGCTGTCATTTATTTTAAGTCGTTCACATGTTGTTTTTCCCTTATTGTGACTTCGCTTAAAACTTTCCTTCACCTGAGGATTTTGTCCAAATTCCCCAAAGGGAAGTTAAGCTTTCATCAGTCCCCAGGCCTTCAGTGCAATTTTCATGAAGTAACAAGTTTGTTAGCTGACTTGTAGTAGCTGACTTGTAAAGGCGATAGACCAAGTGTACATTCCAACACCGCCTGAGCCTTGCACCAAACATACAAACATCGACAATGTTTTACCTGTGGGAGTAGATCCTAAATTAATCCTTGTCTCTGAAATGTTTTCCCTGTCTCTAAGCGGTGTTTTTTTTGACATGACATGTCTCCCATGCCCCAAAGCTTTTCGTATAAAGAGCAACTTTTCACCCTGTGCTCCACACGCCTTTCAAACGATTCACGTAGTTTACTGACACATGACAAAAAAAGTTAATATCCTCATGCAAGGATTGGCCTACACCTGAGCAGTGTGTGTGTTAAGCGCTGGTAGACAACTTCAATTAGGGGTCTCTGAACAAACTGGGAATTCAGATTGTAGGTCTACCTTTAACCAGACCCTAAAACGTATAATAATGTGATGCTGTTTTTTTTTTTTTTTTACTTCCTCGTTTTTGTCATCAAAGCGAATTTGTTCTGACAACAGTTAGTGACAAGCGTGCCGAATGAGAGACAGGAAGTCAGCCGTTGCCCTTGCTATCAATTATTGATGACGTTGCCCTCCCCTCACCCCCACCCCCCGACCAGCCAGGAGACGCCTTGTGATAACGAAATGCACCAATTAAAAAATAATCATAAAATAGACAAAGGTCGTCCCCATTGTTGTGCGAGAGGCGTTTGATTGACTGGCTGCACGTTTCCCTCGTTCGCTAGTGCGGCAGATCAAAGGAGGGCCCTTATTGCCCAAGGCCAATTGCAATTTATTTAGAGGGGCTGTGCTGCTGTCCCAGCAGGTAACAGTGCCGGGCCAAGTCACTCAGGATAATCATAGCTTTGAGGTGTCTCCACCCCATAGGACACACACACAAACCTCTACACTAGGCTGATTAGGAGGCTAATTCGCAAGGGGGTATTTTGAGCTCACATCCTGTATAGCCTCAAAGGAGAATTCACCTCACCTTGATTAAAAACCAATAGACTGTCTGGTGTTTGTCCTATATAGACCTGATGTTGGACACGTCCTGATTTCCATTAGGCCCTTATCTGCTAAGAAATCCAACTTGATAACCCCTCCCCTCCTTTAAATGCATGTCTGATTACATTATAAGCTATCTGTTATAAAGCAGTTGAGAATCCTATCCCAGACCCGGCGCCACAAGGGGCAAGAGTGGGCTTAGCCCCCTCAATTGTATTTTCTGCCCCCACAGTTTAAGTTTTAAATACGCTATCAAAAAATTGCCACAAAAAGATTTGCCCCCTTTGCCATTTTTAATAGCCCCCTCAGTCACTCCGTCCTGGCACAGGGGCCTGTCTTATCCTGCAGGTATAAAGATATATTTCTTTCGCAACAAAAAGTGATACTTGGATACTAGACATTTAAAGAGTTTTCCAATTGAGAAAGTTAATGTAAATATTTAAAAAACATACCTTTTAATTTAGCCTAATGGGGGTAAACGCGTGCAAGAAATGTAGAATTTGTATGCATTGGGGGGAAGAAAAAAAAAAGTTCAATTTTAGCAGATGTGTAGTGTTGTCTTTGTTCTATACTACATATGCACGGCACCTTGATACATTACTGTGTGTTTTGAAAATGTGTCCTGTGTACAGCATGAATAATACATGACAGAGAGCATATGAACGGTGCGCATATTGTGTCCGGACGCACTCGGGTGCTTACAAGCATGTGCTCGAAACAATAGAGGTCTCAGATCTCTTCCCCATAGGAGCCCGTTAAAAACAAATGGATAAAATACTACACCAGTTCTACTCATCTGACAAATCTTTTATCTCTCCATTTTCAAATTAGGCCATCGGTTCAGAAAGGTTTTTAATAATCAGAACCCTGGAGACTATTGTTAACTTTTGCAAGTATGGCTTTGAGTTCAGGGGAGCATGGTGATCTAAACTGATGTAGGCCTACAATTCATATTGAATTATGTTCTATTAGGTTTAGTCTTTGTGATATATATATATATGTGTGTGTATAATCTGCCAATATTGTAAGCATAGCCAAATTATAGGCGTAAACCTAATGTAGTAGGTGTTTAATTAGAGATAATACTTTTAATATTTTAGAAACAGACAATTGTTCTTTTACATGATGAAACATGTTTATATTTTTATGTACATAGGCTGATTTACTCTAGTGGGTTATATGCAATGCTCAAATGAGAGATGTGATTCAGTAATATAGCATAACATTGAATGGTTGCACAGGTTTAAGACATTGATATTAAGTCAATGATATAAAAAATTAGGCCTACTTTGTTTTCGTGTAAGAGCCCCATCAAAATATATTGTTTGTTGGCTTCCGTTAAGAGGGAGATTGATTATAATGCATTGGTTAGGCTTCAATTATTCTATGTAAAATAGTGCTGTATTTAGCGCTGCACAATAAATCGAATTATAATCGAAAAAGCGATATTGACGTGCAATGTCCAAATTGCTAACTTACACAGAGAAAAAAAACGGTCAATGAGACGTGCTTCATGTATGTCCCCGGGCACGCATCATCCTTTCGTAGCCTAATATTGCGGGCAAGTATTTTTGTTGGTTACTTTAATACATGGACTAATTTTGTTAAAATAGCCTATTTGATGTTTTTCAATGTTAGTTTGAGTTCACACGGCGAATGCTAGCGAACACGTCTACTTTAAGCTAGCGAGTTTATGCTAGTGAGTTGTCCCACAGTCTACACTAATTGTCCCACATACACTACAGCATGGTTATTATGAGCCTCAACTTTAATGTCGGTGACTACAAACATACTTCATATGGGTGAAAATGTCCCTTGGAGAGTTTTACTAACTAGCTAGGGTAACAGCACCTTCAAATGTGTAGGCTAAGTGTTACATGTTTAAAAAGCACTTAATTAATATTCAGTGTTATAGCACATTATGTAAGCTGTGATCTCTATTTTTAAGTTACCGATGCAGTTTACACTCAACAATAATTGCAATTAAATAAAATCGCGATTCAATGTTTTATCTAAATCGTGCAGACCTATCTATCGTACAGTACTGCTGATTTTCGTACCCATGGTTCTCTGACATTTGCTTTAGAATTTTCATCAGTGTTAAATATTCAATCTAAATGTTATCTACTTGATTCGTTTTAGATTGAACATTCTACAATATAATTGCTCAGTCCGTGGGATATGGTTTCAGTTTCTTGTCACAGTTTTTTGTATATTCAGTTATCAAGAAACATGTGAAGGAGGAAATTCTGTAATTGTAGGTGTTACATTTTTCTTTGAGCAGGTTATGACTGACCATTTTTCCTTCAGTTCTCGGTGAAACATTACAGATACTACCTGTATACAACCAGATCTTTTTATGAGCACTTTAACTTGATAAACATTTTGTAAGTCATTGTAGATTGCAGTGACATGATTAATTTAGGATGATGTGTTATCAAGACAACATTGTGTTGTAAATTCTATGGATCCCACGTGTTTGAATAAGCATTCTATACCACAAGAGGGCAGTAGAACCAAAAACAAATCCATTTCCTGTATTATCTCTCCTCCCTTACCTTAACAGTCCAATCTCTGAGACAGAGAGAGTGAGACTTTAAGCACACAGTCAAAGCATATTTGCTGAGGTAGACATGGAGTACATAGATGTGTGCTCTCAGGAGGAGATGCAGGGGCACACAGCACAAATCTGTGTTTACTGGCTCTGTGGTCCTGTGCACTAAATCCTATCAGTGTGCAGACGCAGGGTTTTGCTCAGTGCATGCGGCACCAGGATGTTTTTACCTGCCACTGAGAGAGAGGGTTGACCTGTCACCCAGAATATAACAAGCAAACTGCTGCTGTCATACTGGCTGAATGCTCAACCAACCTGGATTCGAATGCTACTTACATTTTGAAAATATTCAAGTACGCTCATGGGTATATCCCTTAAAAAAGTAACCTATAGGAAATTGTTTCATGAGCCTTCCAATACAAGTAGTTGATTTGGGCCAGATTTCAAACACCAAATAAAGATAAAATCTATAAAATACACAAATAAGTTGATAGGAAATAGTGAAAAACATTCATTTTAATCCTCATCTGAGGCTTACTTGTATGGTGTACATTGTACTTTGACCTCCACAATGATTTAAGTCTTTTACAACGATTAGCATAAAATAACATATATAAATAATGATATTATTAGTGTTATGTGCTCAATAAAAGGGGAGAATTATGGTGCTTTTAAACACATTTAATTGCTCAAATAAGGAGAGATTATCCTCTATCTTAAAGGTAGTTGTCCAAACTTGACAACCAGAAAGATTAATATCAGTAAAATATAGATGAACTGCCGACTGTGGCTTCCTGTTTTACTGGAGTACAACCGGCAGAAAGGATGGGGACCTACAAACAATTAAAGGTTTCTCAGCTTAATTAACTAGGCAATGGGTTGAAAGACAAAATACACCACTTACTATTAGCACAAAAAAATGACATTTAATCACACTCAGCGAGAATTATGATTCTGGAGACACAGAAAAAGACCAGAGGGTGAGAAGTCTCAAAATCCACAATTGGACATTATCTCCTTTTTGTCTCTTTGGAAGATAAATACATTTTGTTAAGAGCAAGTGGAAATCAAGACACTTTAGCTCATTGATTTGTACTGGGCTCTAGGGTCTGATGGGACAATTTGGTGGTAGACCTTTAATGTTACGATGGTTCCTCTGGCCCTGGGGCCTTAGATAACATCATTATTATTTCTGTAACGTAATCGAGAAGCTTTTAGCCAACAGTCTGAGATTCTCTGGAAAAGTGTGCATCTTAAATGTCCAAATTGGGATGCATGTGTTTCTCAGTGTCGTTGTCCTTGCAAAGGTACTGTGCACCAAAGAACAGAAAACAAGAATTTTACAGAAAATTGAGAGCCTGTTTTTATTTTATCTGAGCATAAAATGTATCTGTCTTTGTGTTATTGATTTATTGCAGTCTTCCTTTGTTGGCAGTTATTTTGAGATGACTACATTGACACAAACACACAAACCACATACCCCTAGTCACCTCCACAACAATTGGCAGTTGGCTTTGTTACCAGTGTGCAGCTCGGTGTGTTATTCAACTGTGGATGTGATTGTGCGATCAGTGGAAAATCTGCAGGACTGCAGAAATGGCAGTTCTCCAGTGGGGAGGGGCTGCTTTTGACCATTCACTCCATTCATCGCGTGCAAAAACACCAGTGTCACCAATTGATCATTCAATAGTACTGTACATCCTCCAACCAGTACACGATAGCTTGTCATCTGTTGCCCTCTATGCCGTAACCGTTCAGCCAAAGTTCTGCATGTGAAAGAGATACTTAGCAAGAATTATCTTTCTGTTCCATTTTGCCACCCATTTGCCCTGATGATTTATTGAAAATTCATGTTTTCACTCTGTTGTCTGTTCATTAGCTGATCTTCTAATAGCGAGGGGGCAGCGAACAGGTCACCAGCCATGAAAGATGCAGCGCCCCCTTTTGGTTCAGTGGGTAGACTACGTGTATCTAACGCGTTTCATTTCGATGTGTGGCTGTATTCATTGCTGTGGGCCAATCAGTTATGTGATTCCCGCATTCCCAGGTCTGGTGGCCTATAAGCGTGTCCAGTAGTCAGTGCACATGCAGCATACGCCCCCTTTCAGCAATTAAAAATAAATAAATCCTTAAATCCTTTCCTGTGAATTAATTAGTTAATGCCGGGACAGTCAGGCGAGGCGTGTAATACACATGTTTGGTTTGAGTTAGGCCAGTGGCATCTGAGATCACGTGTGACCCGGCCGCCTTGGGTTTCGGTCGCAGGACCAGAACATTTAGTGTGCACAGTTTCGTGTCAGTGAACAAGGTAGCGAGATGCGGCGTAGGCCTGACGCTACAGTCTGTAGGAGAGATGTCTCAGTGGAGTTGAGTATAGAACTCTCCTTCCCCGGACTATCGCAAGGTCTTCAACAAAACCCCACTCCGCTGGGGACTCTCAACCAAATTAAAAAAGCAACAATACGAGGGAGAATTCGCTCGTTCCCACCGCCAAGACCCGCATTCCTCATCTTATGCTTTTGACTTTAGTTTTCTCCTACTCTCTCCTCCTCACTATCTCCTTTTTCCTTCGCAGTGTTGTTTTCTTCGTTTGTTTTCCTCTCGTACTCCTCTGGCTGTCGCCGAACGCTGCAGCCACTTTCAAAGGCTCGTCTGTAACGGGCTGGCTTTGAGTCGCGTTTGAATTTTTAACGTAAATGTTGTCAGGGTGCCGTCAGGAGTGATTGACAGGTTCGTCCCCGAGCAGCGGGCTTGGCAGGATGGCTGTCTTTTGTCAGAGGCAGCTGAGGAAAAGTAACAAAGGAAGGAGCAGATGAGGAAAAAACACACACAGGCCTAAATAAAACAAAACTGCTCTCACCCACTGCTCAATAAAGACCAAATTAGATTTAAACTTAATGCAGGCCGTCATCAGGCAGGCTGGGTAATAGACTTGATTCATTTTCCCCCATTTGGTTATTCCGGTAGGCCTATTCCTGTTTTGATGTTTTACTGCTCAGAAGAGCTCAGCAAGAGTTGCTCTTGGGAATGGTAGATATTGTTATAGAATTTGCAATATGGATTTACTTGAATTATTTCAGTTCAGCCTACTTCATCTTGTTTATACACATGAGCTAAAGCCTCAGAATGGCCTTGGTTCTGAAAGAGAAACCACAGAATATGTTGATAGTGATGTGGATGTAAAGCTGTTACTAGGAAACACAAATGTATTGCAATTTTCTGAAGATGATGATTCACAGTTATAGTATCAGTCTAGGATTTTAAAGGCCCAGTGCAGTATGTTTACTGTGTATACTGTATATTTATGTATATTTGTTATGTTGTTTTAATAACCCTTAAATTTGCCCAGTATTGACAGTCCATTCCTCTGTGTTGTCAGCATGAGCCCAGCAGAGTTTGGCTACTGAAGGCTGAATATTGAATTTCTACTCTATGGGCAGTAGCCATAAAGACCGCAGTAATCTTAGTTGGCTAAAAGTCAGCAAATGCATCTTTGCACTGTCTTCCATCACAACAATAGGTCTTAATTCTGTGAGACGGCATCTTCATACTTGTCACTGCTGGGCTATTGCTGCAGACGACAACACCGAGTTCCACATAGGGTTCCTCTCCTATCAGCTACAGTCAAGTGGCCCCAGTGGTCACCAAAACCGGAGAATTGACAATTGGAAAAAACATCAGTCCCATGAATCCTGTAGTTCTTGTTGTCTTGCAGATGACAGACTGTCAGTGGTACAGGCCACTGGTGTGGGTGTAATGTTGTGGACAATTTTGTCCAAAGGCCCTCAAACCAATAGAGCGTATTTGAAACGAGATGGAACGGGCTGCTCACAGCACGAATGTAACCACCATCTGATCTGCAGCAGCTGCATGATGCAATCGTGTCCAACACCACTGTGAAACGTTTCCGACACCTTGTGAAGTCCATGCCCCTGAAGAATTGGGGCTTTTTTGGAGGCAAAGGGGTCTGACCCAGGGTGTATCTAATTAACCGTCTACTGGGTGCATTGTGGGCCTGTTACAATAAAATATTTGTTACAGAATTGTTTGTGATTTTTCACTCCGTGCTGTGAGTGAATAAAGATTTAGCTGTGAATTTGGTTTTTATTATGGAAACATTAAATAATGTATGTAAATAATTAATGAAAACATTGTGATTTCATGTTTTATCAAGTTGCGCAATGAAAAAAATTACATTTGACCAAACTTTTAATTTGAATTGTGAACTCATGGTGAAATACCCTGAACATAGACTGAACATTTGACCATCAATACATTTTTATCCAAAGAATAATTATTAACTTGACCGTATTTAAAGAGATTCCAAATGTCTAATCTTTTTCTGCTACCAGTGTACTAATCACTGCATTTGTTTTTGTGGCCCCATGTTTTTTTGTTGTTGGTGAATGTCTTCTTGAAATTCAATACTGGTTTGTGGGGCCTTACAAATGTTTTATGCAATTGGGAAAAGGGAAGGGGTAATCATTTAACAATAAATGTAAAAACATATTATTTCTCACAGCAATACTGCTCTGCGGGGTCAGAATGCACACATATTTTCTTTTAAATGTGTGCATTCTGACTAAATTGCAAATATAAATTATGAAAGTGGAAAATGTTGAATAGTTTTGGATCAATATAGCTAGCAGGCTAGTTAGCTGACAACAGTGTAAGACAGAGATTACATATAGGAGTTTGCTAGGATTTGTAACCTTGCAGGATGTTTACAGTGATACCAGTTATTTGAAATTCATTAGGATTTTTTTAGGCAAACATTATTCAACTTCAACTGAGAGAGTTTGACATGATTATCAGCATGTCTGGTCAGAGGAGGTCTTCACAAATTGCAAACGTTATTTGAAGTGGTTAAAAAAAATCCCCAATGAGATAAAGGAGTGATACAAATTAGAACCATTTCCTTGTTTGATGGCTAGGTTTTCTGGGCGTTGGGATGCACTCACAGGATCTTGTCAAACTGACCCACATTTTTCATTCTACTGACATTCTTCACTGCGAGGGTATCAACTTTGGCTCTAAGAATAAAAAAGGCATTTGCTTGGGATTTAGTGGTGAATAAAATGTCTGGCCTTCAACGTACAACCGCTTGACTAACATGTTTATGGAGGCATAGTGTGGGAGCTATTTTGGAGTGTCAGACATTTGCCATCTGAGAATACAGGGACCATCTACACTTTGCTCAGTCCAGGGACGGCGCTAAGGAAGACCTCATTGCCAATTGTGCAACCAAAATATTTAGAATGCTGTTGAGGCATTGAGATTAGTCTAAGAACTTAATCCTTCAGTACTTGGCAATTTAAATATAACTTTTTGTATATGTGTATACGCGTGCACGTGCATTTGTGTACAGTACGTTTCATTTTGGATTTTATAATGATAGAGAGATGAAACATCAGGTAAGACAGCAGTTGAAATCCAGTAAAATGCAGAACACCCACCCATCCACATGCTTCTTACTGAAGATATTATAATAGAACATCTCTGCTTTTTTCAATAGAAGTAGACCAGTAGCTCAAAATATTCAATGTGCCTACAGGATACAGATTTTCATGTTTGCAATGTCCAAAAATGAATGCATCCATTGATGCCAAGAAAAAGAGTGAAGCAACCAACGGTAAGCAACCATTTTTTTTGGCTGCTGTAAGTCCTACAAGCCAAACCTTAAGATTCAATAAAACATGGTTTTTGTATCCCTTCTATTGCAGATTTTATTTTGGTGGTGAAATGCATGATTTACTCCCCATACTTTGTTTTCCATGCCGTAAGTCCAACCAGTTTAGTGTTTATAATTTATAACCACGTAGTTTACATTTCTATCCAGATGTATTTAATAATTTTAAACAAATAATCTCAGCAGTACACGTCAACAGACATATATTTCAATTGGGGATTAAAGTGTAAACCTGGTGAAAAAGGTTTCAACTCATCTGTTCTAGAGGGCTGCACGTGATGGAGGATAAGTGACTTTTACTCCCCCTCTGAAAGGTTATGCTTTTCTTTCTCTCCGTATCTTTCTTAAAGAAAACATGTCTGCTGTTTGATAACTTGTTGACATTTGACAGACTTTTCAAGCCAATCAGTCAGCTCTGACTTTTTTTTTATATGCTACCCGTCTCAAAGAATAGCACTTGGGGAAAACTGTCCTGTCACTTTCCTCAAGCCTATCAAAGGCAGCCCTTCGCCACAACGATCAACGTCTGATTCTGCAGCTGCTGTCACAGTTTATTTTCTTCTTTTATTTTTATTTATTACACCCCCCCTCCCCGATCCAGTCTTCTGAGGACTCCTCACTAACATCAGAGCTGAACTCTGTCGGAATGAAGTGCCCCACTTTCATATGTCAAAAAGGGGTGGTGACTCTAGCCACCCTGACCTTTTTCACAGTGTTCCAACAGAGATGTGGTCCTCACGATTCCACTCAACTGTCCCATTTTGTAGCTTACTGCTTTCATTCTCTGTGGGTTATTTTCCCCATATCCTTTCTGTATATCATATGGATGGTTCAAGCCATAAATACTAATTGGCTAAATGCAGTGAGGTGTGCGTGACATAGTAGTAGCTAAAAATATGCCGATTTTGTTGAGGCCAAACTACTCAAGAAGCCAAAATCATATTTTTTGTCTGTCAACTCTGTTATTGTTATCCTTTCAGACAGCTGGTATGGAACACCTATGGTTATTTCTCTCAGTACCCAAAACATGTAAAACAGAGCAGTGTCAAACCTAGGCTGTAAAGTTTTATTTTGCTAAAAATAACTTTCTGATGGTTTGCAGCACCAAGGTCTTCTGTGCATTCCAGGATTTCAACCTGTATTTTAGAATATTTTTTGTGGTTGTTGTCTGCCATATAAAATTATAAATTAATTATTAAATGTACAGGATTTACGATTGATATAGGCCAAGTAATAGAATTATGCCAAAGCTCTGATTTTAAAGTGAAGAATATATGCAAAATAAACCCATAGATTTCAAAGTTTAACACATCGTACAACTACAGAAATTCACACAAATGTTGACAAAAACATGTTCGGCTGAAGATCAGTGCCAATGCAAAGTTAAATAACAGAATGACTGGACCAAAAGCACAAATGCTGTTACCAAACTGTCCCATTTATTGTTGCTTACCACTTCTATTCTCAGATGGTCATTTTCCACCATATCCTGTCTATATAGCATATTTTAGTTTGAAACTTGCTAATTGTCTGAACGCTGTAATATATGTCTAATTGCGTTGGGAGCCAGTGTATAATACCAATAAGGCACATCAGGGGGTTGCGATATTGGGCCATTATAGCACACCTCCTGCCTTATTGGTTAAATATGTAATATTAGCCATTTATCAGATGCTTTTATCCACCGCGACGTAGACATGGGTGGAATCTTTTTACTTACGGGTGGCCCCAGCAGGAATCAAACTCACAATATTTGGCGTTGCATGTGCCATTCTCTTACCACTCATCCACATAGGACCACGAGCAATTAGACCTGCTGTACGGTTATCTGCTGTACGTTATCTCGAAGGAAAGTGAGGGCTACAGGGATGCAACAAAGCCACCCGCCTCTGGTTACATAATTCATATCTGCCATATTCAAACAAAATTTAACAATTGTCATTCATCTTAAGGCAAGCCTGTGTGTGAGAGCACAGATAACTCCAAAGTAATAAATTAATAAAGCTCTGCCATGGGAACACGTGAATGATGTTTAGTCATTCTGTTTGACAACAAAAGGAAACGGCTTATTCCAGGGAGTGGAAATCAAATTTCACACTTGCACTGATATAGTTCCCTCTTCCGCAAGATGGAGAAGGAGCCTGTATTGGCAGCGAAATGGCTCACACTTACTGGATGGGAGCAAATTTTGTTTGCCGGGGGGAGGGGGGGGGGGTAGGGGATGATGCTATCTTGAGGAAAACAGAATGTAGTCGGAGCGTCCTTGGTGTAAGAGAGCATTGTTTGTTGAAGGAAATGTTTCAAGAGTTTATGATTGCTTATGAAACTCGATGAAGGATTATGGGAACCTTGAACATGTCGGATGGGCTTGTAAACGACCAGTGAAATTATTCTCGAGAAGTTGCTCCAATTCGATGTTTCATGGATAGTGGAGTCAAATATTGATAAAACCATTCTGACACAAGCTAAACTAGCAGCATTGGACTGGAGAATTTATTGTTATTTGTATCTGACCTAATAGAGGTGAACTGAAGAAAAAATTACAATTGCATGCAAATGTTTTAACTTCGCACGCACACACAGCCCGCATTCTGTTGCCTTTTCTCATTCAGCCTGTCTTTACATACCCGGTCAATGGAGGGTTTGTCTGAATGCTGTCTTGCACGGTGCGTCTGAAGATTTGATTAAAACAAGACAGCGAGAGAGACATGCTGACGTCCACTTATCACAGACTCTGAAGTAAGCCAGGTGTTGAGTGTTTGGGAGAAATCATTTGAAATTCTTGTGACAGATAGCAAGTGCAAGGAGATTGAAAGACTGTTATCCCTCCCAGATAGAATGGCTATGAGTAAGAACAATGAGCTACAGATAAACGAGCACATCTCAAACAAGAAGCCTCAAATGTGTACTTGTGATATTTTATCAACCGCATTGGTTTTGCTGTTATCGGCATGAAAGGAGGCTTTTCATAGACAGCCTACCAGCGTATGTGCTTACATATCTCATGTGCTCTTGTTTAGATGAGTGGACTGGATGATACAAAGAGTGCCTCTTTCTAAACGGAAGGATGCCAAACAACTTCCTCCTCTTTTCTTCCTTTCCCTTTTGTCTGGAGCTGCTCTGACCCCCTGTCTTGCACCAGGTGTGGATTTCCTTGATCCCTCTCTCTCCTCCCCTGATCCCCACCCACGCCACCCGCAATGAATGATTCACTTGGAAGGCCCCCCCCCCACCCCCCCCCATCGGAAAGCCTCACAACCAACAATACACCACAGCCCAGCTTTCTACCTCTGATCTCACTCTGTTGTGTAACACTTGAAAAACCTTTGCGTTCTTCGTACTTCTCTCTCTCTCTCTCTTTTTTATTATTATTTTTTTTCTTACTCCGAGTTGCATTCGGTATTGACTGTTTATGCTTTTTAATGTTGTGGAGAGGGCCCCAGGCTTGTGGGTGGGGGGAAAGTGTTCTTGACACACTTACGCCCCCGTGGTGAACTCTAGCTCCCAGTGCTCTAGCATGTACAGATACCCCCCCTCCCTCTCCCTCCCCCTCTCCCTCCCTCCGTCTGTCTTCCTCCAACTGGGAGCGCTTCTGAACAACAGCACCCAGTGTTCCGTCTCTCTCCGAAGATCGTCCAAACGAAGATTAAGACGCACGAACATGCAAAAGAAATAACACAATAACCCCTCCTTTTGCTTCAAAGCTGTTATGCAGATTTGTTCTCGGGGAGGCTTGTGGTGTAGAGTCACGCTAGAAGGTGCTAGGCCTCTGTCAGACCGTCCCGACAACAACCAGTCCTGCGTCTTTTTCCCCAACGTCTGTCTTTTGTATCATTTTTATTTTTTTTACTCCTCACTTCACGTCGTATCGATCCACCGGGGTGTCTAGAGGCCGGGCCTGGTGAGAAATGCGTCTAACCCAGCATTGGGTGTTTTCAAATCACTCAGTGTTTACATATATTTAGTTATTTGCAAACGCATCTCCTATTTTTGTCTGTTGACATGCAATAGGCTGCCTTTCTGAATGCCTCAATATGCGTGGGTGTTCAGCAGATCAGTGTGGCAAAATGGAATGAGTTTAGATCTTGCAGCTCTGTGGTATGCTGAGGTCAGCCAAATGTTTTGACTCTGGGTCTCTGGACTTGCTAAACATATATATGGTAGCAAATACGTTCTAATTCGAACCTAGCCGTTATCATAATCCTTAATGCACTAGACAGACCAAAAGTAACTTCCTGGAAGCGCAGTGTCTGCTCTTAACGTAGAATCAGTCAAAGGTGGCCAATATGCATGGCAGTCTGACTACACAGCCAATATCGTACCGACTTGTATTGTAAACTCGGTTCTTTGATATCCAGTGATTGACTCCTAACTGGCATTTCAGAAAGAAAACACTTTTCAAGCACCACACATATGCTTAAAAAAGCATTTGATAGTAGGGAATGGTGTGCCTTCTCTGCTGTGGTACAGAGAGCAGCCTGTAATGGAGTCGGTTTGAAGGCTGTTTGGTGTGTGTTTAATGAACACTGGTACACAGTCAGATCCATCATGGTGGCACTTTGCGGTGACAAGGAGATCCTGTAATGTCACCATTTGGAGATTATGCTACAAATTAAACAAGCACTTCTCTCCCGTCATGCCCACAAGGGAATATATGTTAAAGGCAGCCTGCAGGAAAAAATACATCTCCATCCCTTCCGCATTGGACCAGATAGATCTAGTAAGTTCTAATTAAATGGGATTCTAATGTGAGAATAGCCGGGATCTGTTTTGCTCCTTCATAGTCGATTGTGATGCCAGACCAAAGATGGAGCTTTCACAGGGCGACAAAGGAAAGAGGGGCTCTAGATCTGTGGTGACCAGTGGGGGGTCACCGATGCTACCCCAAAGCCTCAGCCTTTTAAACCAAAGGAAGACCTAATGAGTCAGTGACATAAGATGGTTACTGCTGGCTTTCGGCCCTCTGAAGCAGACCCAGGCTGCCACTCAAAGGTACGGCCACTCGCGTGTTATCGATCAGACGCTCGATTAAAGGTCACTGGACCCTTCCTCTGCTGTGGGGTCCAGCTTTGGGAGTAAGCCCTCCCTCGCTCTCTTTAGACGCACACACACTCCCACACACACCACTGTCCCCCCCAAGTTCCTGCTGTGGCTTCTGCCACCTGGGGCATAAGCAAACAAGCTAATCATCTAAACACACACACACACACACACACACACACACACACAGGCCCTCTGACTGGGTGACTTGTATGGGATTTTTATGAAAATTATTTATTAATTGAACTGGTTAATTAGGTCCCTGAGGCCTGTACGCTAATTGCAAGCCACAGAGCTGGCGAAGCACGAAAGCCCAAACAAAAGAGGATGGCTCCAACAAACAGACAAGTGCTCAGGAGCTTGAGCGCACAAACACACACCCACATAAAAAACACATTCATCCACACTTACTCACACATAAATTAACGCGCAAATAAACACCCATAACTGTTTTCATTTTTTCCTCCTCTCGGGCTTCCCCTTCTCCTCTCATGATTTTGTGACCTGCCAAATGTTCCTCGCCTTTTTGATGTGCCGAGGAAGGAGAGAGACGTGCAGCAACTGAAATCTGCCACATTGCACAAAGCATCTGTCGCCACACAACACCCTGCATTCATTAAGTTTGTACCAATTAGTGACAATAACTTAGCACAAACATCCATTTGTGCTTCCCACTATTGAAAACCCTCCTGAAGTGACTGTCCCTCAATGTTACCCTTGTGTCACCTAACTTTATCTTCCACAAAGTCGCCATTTTCCTGCATAATTAGACGAGAAATCTATTTCTTCTCCCATCTTCTCGCAGGCTCTGTCTTTGTCTTTTTTTTTTATGTAGAGTGCTTGACTGCACCTTGAGAGGCGGCATGCTTTGTTGAGAAATCACACCAAGGTTGTCTGAAAGACTTGTGAGATGGAGACAGAGGCGGAGGTTGATTTTGGGGACCAGAACAAAGAGGGAGCACGCCAACACTTCCACTGTTACACCTGTTTCAACAATTATCCCACACTCTGATAAGGATCTGAACTCCCTGAATCTGTGTTTGGTTGAGTTAACGGAAAAGTTTTAGACGTCTTTTCACCGTAACACAATAGTATCTAAAGGGATGCTGATATTGTTGAAAATGAGGCCAAGCCTGCTCAAGGAGATTTAAATGATGGGCCAAAATCTTCCTTTTCATCTGTCAACTCTGTTATTGTTGTCCTTTCAGACAGTTGGTATGGAACACCTATAGCTATTGATCGCAGTACACAGAACATGTAAAGCAGAGCAGTGTCACACTGAGGGTATATGTTTCATGTTTGCAGCACCAAGGTCTTTGGTGAATTCCAGAATTTCCACTTATATTTCAGAATAATCCATTGTGACCCTTGTGTTATAAAACTGAAATAAATTTTTTACATGCACAGGTTTTATGGTATATGTAAGTAACTGAATTATGCTGAGACTTTTAAAATGAACATGCAAAATAAACCCATTGATTTTAAAGTTTAACATGCCGTACAACTATGGAAATTGACTATTAATAATTCACACAAATGTTGACAAAAACACGTTCTCTTGATGAATGGTGCCGATGCCAAGTGAAGTAACAGAATGACTGGGCCAACAGCACACATTCTGATACCAATATTATTTTAATGTGTTTTTGTCCGAATGTTTGTTTAAAGTAAAACTTATTTGGTATACATTATTTAAAATAATTTGGTTTAGTGCAGTCTACATTTTGGAGTGGAATGTATTAGAGTAATTCCATTACTCTGGAGCTCCTCATAGCTTGTTCTCTGATTCAGAAGTCTGTGAGTACAGTAACTAAACTGGTTTCGAAGGCGCTTCCTTTCACAGTGCAGAATAATGTAAATGAAAAGAGTCAAGCAGCAGATAATGCTAATCTTCTGAATGCCATCCAGTACCTCGACGAGGTCAATGTTTGATTTTGGGGGTTAATTTTGGAGACCTTTCTAACAACCCCTCCTTAACATTCATAAGCTTTCATGACCCCAGAAATGAGCGCTTTCGCAGTGTAGTTGCCTAGTGAACAACTGTGCATTGTTGTGACCCCCCCCCCCCCACCCCCCTCCAGTGTTCCGCGATGCCCTCCGCAAACTCTTTCACTGACCTACAATCCTTTGCTCTTGAGGGAGTGCTTATGCTCTATCTCAATAAGGGGGGAAGGCTGATAGAGCACAGGTCAGGGGGTCAGGTGCCAGAGAGCTGGAGAGAATTTTAAAATAAATGGAAGAATAAAAAATTAACAGCTGAAGAGAAGCCATTGGGGAAAACCAGAGATTGTTGAGGTAAAGGAAAAATGAATAAATTACACATTTGTAATGTGTAAAATGCCTTTTTCCTGTGTTTTTATGATAATGCTTCTAGTATCATGCCCCAGGCATGAGAAAGTCAATGACATACAATTTTTGAAATGAGAAAACCATTGCTTAATTTCTCCTCAGTGTCTGGTTCAATTGATCACTTGGGGAAGGGCCCGGCTTGAACTTTTCTCTGAACCTAGTCACACAAACTTGAAGCGATAAAAAAAGAATTTGTCTTGCTGAGATATGACATCAGCCTGTATTATGTGAGTGGCATTTATGTGGCGTAGTCCATCTGCAAAGCCCAGTTAATGATGTGATGTGGCTTTGAATGCGTGGCGCTTCAGAATTTTCATTTTAAAAAAGCCCCCTACACAAGTCCTGCTGTTCCAATCCCCCCAAGACTTGCACATATCGATCGGGTTGTTATTGACATGACACCTGCCAAGCCAGGCTTTAGCTATTGATAACCAATGCTATTTCTGCTGCAGATCAAAAACAGTGTGGCAGCTTTCATGTTTGTAAACAGTATTGATTAGCATAATAACCTCAAAAATTAGTGGCCCAGATTAGGCAAGGACAAACCTGTTCCAGCGTTTGTTATGATGCGTGCTGCGTGGGCCTAATTAAAAAACGAGCAGAGAACAGACTGTGATCGGCTTGACAAGTCGGAGCATCGCAGTCGACACCTTTTGGAATGCCACTGTTAATGAAAGACATTTTCTTTTATTAAATAATAAAATAACAATGTGGGAGAAAAAAAAATTAGAAAAAAAAAAAAAACCTTAGTAGACAAAGCGCTGATGCGTCACTTTTTACACAGATGCAAATTATTGCTGTGTGTCACAATCATTTATTCATGAGGGCTGCTTTCCTCTTGGTGGGTTCACCTGTATGCACGGAACTGCTTTTTCTTTCTCTCCATCACAGAACTGTGAAAGAGATGTCAGCCTCCAGAAGTGATGAGAAGACAGAGTTACTAAAGAAACAACATAAAGCCATCTCCCTCCATGAGACGGGTCCAGTTAAAACCTCTGAATTATGCATCCTCTGCCTGTCAGAGTCACAGTTTTACACATATCACTGCATATCTCCATTTTCCATCTTAATAAACATATGACCTCATTGGATTCCTGTCACAATGTAGTACAAGTAGGCAGCTTGACGATTGTCTTCGTGCCCCACAGTAGATGGCACTGTGTATGTTCAGTATTATTGCTTTATTTCAAAGAAAACCAACCAGAGCCTATTGTATGCCAGATTTTTTTTTTGGCATGAATTAGATGTGAATAAATTAAGACAATTACTCTAGTTACCTGTGATTTGGGGGAAATCTTCTTTGGATTGTTTCAGTTTATTGCAGTGCCTTTTTGGACACCACCGTGCCTTTTTGGACTCCACCGTGCCTTTTTGGACCCCACAAAAAATGCATCAGATAAAGATGAAGGCACATTCCGCGTCAAGTCCCAGTTGTGGACAGTTATTGTATTATACACTGCAGAGTTCCAGTGAGCCAAATTCCCCCATTCAAGATGCAAAATAAAAAATGTCTGGGTTTATGGAAAAAAATTAAGGGCTACTCGTGCCTGACAAGCTCTTAAATCTAGGACAGCCATCCCAAAGAGGGGGCACATTCTCACTGTAGATACATGAAAGCCCTCTTTAGTGCATTAAACAGGGTGTTGGAGATGTTAGACTATCAGTGGCTGAGGTTCTTAGCCACGGAAGACTTCTTATGCTCCCTAACACGTGTAAAGTGGAGCACAGAAGGATACTGTTGACTTTACTGGCAGCTGAACCTTACGGGCAGGTGTGTAGGAGGTATGCTGACATTAGGGGGAGGGGGGGGGGGGTATTTTTGTTTTGTTTTTGAAAGACCGCTTTTAAACAGTCATTTCTTTTGTGACTTTTGAGAAAGAATAAAGACAAATCTGAACTCGTGAATGAGCCACTGTCTTTGAGCAATGGCCAGTCATCCTGATCACCAGTGGAGCTTTTTAATATAGATGTATTAATTTCATCAGCAACTCATTAGTCTACTGCTGTGTAATATCCAGTGCTGTAAATGCAACAGATTTCCTGTTTTGTTGCACAGGTCCAAAAACCCCCAAATAAATCAGTTAAAAGTGCATCTCCATATCTCTGGGTAATGTGTAATGAGTGTTAGCCTATTGTGGCAAAAGTAGCCTCTGAAACATTAGAAACATCTTGTCTTACACCAGGAACACATGAGCATAGATTTAACCTCCATTCCAGCCAGTGAATATTTGTTTTAATTTCTATCAATGCAGTCATTATCTAGGATAATGTTTTATCTTTGGGATATTTTTTTCTTTAAAAAAAGATAATTGTTCTGAGTGCCCCTTAGGCTTAAAGGCTGTTAAACTTAGAACATGGGCCACCTTCATTTATTGATAACATTTGTATATATTATTTTCCTTACAATTTTCACAGATATGGACAACCAAATGCTTCAATACTAACTTTGCTGTCTGCTGTACACATCAAAAGAACAGGGAGGCTTGGGTTTCAAAGGGGTGACAGAGGGTTTCTTAAACCTACATTTTATTTGGTTTTCTTAAACCTAAAATTAATGTAAGATTGATTTAATTATAATTATTAATTGACAAAGCGACAACTCATTTTTAGAAATGTGACAAGTTAGTTGACAGTGAAGAACAATAAATGATTATCCTTTGCCAAATGAGGATGATCAGATGCGTCCTGTGTTAATCATCTTTCAGATGTCACTAAAACCTTGAATTTTGGGGCTAATTTAATAGATCTGGTGAAGGTTGTAAAAACATTTCTCAAGCATTGGAAGTTCCCAGGAGCACAGTGGGCTCCATCATTATGAAATGGAAGATGTTTTGAACCATCAAGACACCTCCTGGCTGTCTGGACAAGCTACGTAACAAGACAAGAAGGGCCTTGGTCAGGGAGGTGACCAAGAACCCAATGGCCACTCTTAACAGAGCTTCAGAGTTTCTCTGCAGAAATTGGAGAACCTGCTAGAAGGACAAACATTCTGCCGCACTTGATCAATCAGGTCTTTATGGTAATGTGGCTATACAGAAGCCATTCCTGTGCAAATATGACCTCCTGCCTGGAGGACTCTGAGAGCATGGGGGAAAGGATTCAAATTTGATCAGTTAGGACTGAATGATATGCCTGATGTAAACAAGGTATCGATTATCACCTGTTTAATACCATTCCTACAGTGAAGCATGTTGTGGGAGCATCATGCTATGGGGATTCTTCTCTGTGGCCTGGACTGGGAAACTTGTCGGGAATAGGGAAAAGATTCTGACAGGTCCAGAAAAATACTGACAGGTCCAGAGCGCACAGGATCTCTGACTGTGTCAAAGATATATCTTTCAGCAAGACAAATTATCTGAAGCACACTACCAAGACAATGCTGATATGGAGCAATTGTATTATTTTCAAAATATTATTGTCTTCAGGCTTGGCTGTTCAATAGGAAAATATTTGCGAGGGTAAAATACTGTCTGGAAACATGCCCGACGAATGTTAAGAAAAATGTTTTTGAGGAAAGGGAAGGATACTAGGGGACAGACACAGGAACAGATGCTTGAAGAAGGGCAGAGGGCTGGAATGGGGAAGACTGGAGGGCTGATGGGGGGAGAAGACAGGCGACGGAGGTGACGGAGGTGATGGAGGTGATGGAGGAGTGATTAAGGGGAGTGGGAGGAAAGAGCTGGCGAGGTTAGAGAGGGTGGAAGAAAAAGGGAGACAGCGTGTCATAATGTCACTCAAGAAAGACCATGTGTCGATACAGCAGATTGCCACAGCAAAATGGCTCTCCCAGACCTGCCTGGAGAAAACAATACCATATGTCCCTGCTTATTTACGAAGTGCTGACACGAGGTCCTGAAAGAATTAGTATTCTGTACGGTAAATGTTTTCCTCTGGGCTCCCCTCTCCGCAACAGCTTACAGATGTTTCAGCCATGCAAAGAGCATAAGCCTTTTCCCACCACGCTATGAATGAAAAAGCATGTCGAAGTTCTCGTCTGGCCAAATTCTGACAGTGATCTATGACTTATGGCTGCACACACTTTGCCATACCACCAACAGCATCAACAGAGTCCGATACTGTATTTAGGGATGTTTCTATATGGACCTCATTGCATATATGCGTACCACAAAATGTTCAAGGGTTACGTTCACCTGGCAACTGTCCACGAGCAGATGTGTTGGCAACGCTGCAACCTGGGGAGAAAGCTTGCACCAAATGGTATTGTAACAGAATTATGCTAAACACAGCTGACAGTGGAGTCTTGGGCCTGGTGCGCTGGAATACGCTGTGAATCCACCCGCCATCCAACGAGCTTACATGGATCTGAAGACGTCAGTCATTGGCAACATGTCCGCCAAACTCTGTCGAGGGCCAAAGGAAACTATGGAGACACATCGTCAAGCCCCTTGACTTTTTTGTGCGTATACGCAACGAGGAATTTAGCGAGTAGATGGAGAATCTTTCGCTTTTCTTTTTCTGTGATTTTGGAGATGGAAGGTAACTTTGTAACTTATGGGTTCACGTGCACACACACACACACAAACAGGAAACGTAAAAAAGTCAGCAAACCAATCTTATTTACGCGAGCAGCGTTGGAGACTAGCAGTGAAGGGGCATGTAGCCTTGACTCCCATTATTAATAATGACTGAGGGAATCAGGCAGGGAAAACATTGTTATCAGCAGGCCAGATAAAACCCCTCCAGAGGTACCAGGGATGGAGAGCAGCCCTGCCGCTGGCCAAATAGAAAGATCCTATCTCCTCTCACTGAGCTGAGCCATTCAGCCAATCAGACGAGCAACACAGGGACTTTCTACCAGGGAGGTGTATACAGACGGGGACCAAGCAAGCTGCCCAAGTCTGGTCTTTTGAGAGGGGCTAGAACAAGTTTTTTTTTTTTACAATTTAGAGAGCACATCAACCAGACCTTGTTTTGAAAAGGTCTAGATGGGATAATGCTGGAGTCTGGTTTTAGATGACTTTGGTGTAGATTGAAGTGTTAGCAGGTAGAAGGTATTGATTTAAAGGCAGACAGAATAACTTGATTTTGATCAAGTATGTAAAGGCCCACCGGCTATATCTGATGGTTTAGCTTTAACTGTTTAGTGAGAAGAACCACAAATCAAACATCATAGCATATTACAATGAGAATAGGCCATTTAGCTTATCCTAGGACAAGAAGTGACTTTAAATGTAGGCATCAATACAATAGATCCAGTGCCTTTGGAGAGCTTCCACAATAAGAGTCTCAAAGCATTCCTCTGATATTACTTTTCAAGGAGGTCTTTTTTGCTTCTCTGCTTTTGATGAAATTTGGAAAACACACAAGGCTTAATTTACAGACGTTTTTAATTTACAACGGTAGGCCTCTGTCCTCTTCTCTCTCTGCCTCTCTCAGTAATTTTGATTTCCACATTTCCTTTAGATGAAGGAATTCACTTTTTTTTTTTTATTTCTCATTTCCGGGTAATGACTTTTTCGGATGTTTGAGTGGCCCCGGATTATGTATTTTTAATTGACCTGCGGTAATGCAGCGCCAGGGCTTGACGGATGTGTGCGATAAATCCAATGCACGCCGTATTTCCCCTCTCTACCTTCATCTCCCAGGGTTTCCATTGTGTTGTCTAAGTCTATCTCCCTCTCTTTCCCCCCTCTACCCTCCATCTCTCCAGGTTATTGTACTTGGCTGATTTCCACTGTTCTCTACCTGTATTAGAGAGTTTGGCAGGGATGAGGGAGGGAGGATGTTCTCTCTTTCTCCTCATGAAACAATGGGCTTAGTCCTCGGGGTATTACCCAGGGAGAGTCAACTGAACAACAGAAAGACCATCCCACCGCACTGATATTTATGTGTCTGCTTATGACTCTGACATGCACTGCGCAGGGTGAGTCAACTGAACAACAGAAAGACCATCCCACCGCACTGATATTTATGTGTCTGCTTATGACTCTGACATGCACTGCGCAGGGTGAGTCACGGTGGTGGTGAGGGACCAAAAGCCCATTGACAGACAGGATGCAGGTTTACACACCGATATGAACGATGCGGGGTGAAGAGGCTACACCTGTCATCGTTAATCACAATGGCCTGGAATGAAGAGCAGGAAATGAGGGGACTGAGCTGTACGCATGATGAAAACGCACTCACACACACACACACACACACACGCATACAACATGAGTTAACACACAAACACACATGCTTTAATGCACACAGTCTACGCACACTCACACAGAGCATTGCCTGTGACAGCTGTTGGCAGAAATATCGGCAGGAAGAAAGCCCTTTCATTTCCTTCATTCTTTCTTTTGGCATGCCTATCACCGTACAGCGTACACACTGTGGCCATGTCCCTGTAGCTTTTTCTTCTTCCTACCTCCGGAATCTTTTTTTCTTATTATTATTATGGAATTGAAATGGAATCATTTGTGCCCACCAAGATTAGAAGGGAATGGGGGGACATTAGTAAAGATATTTTTGTCAGTAATGAGCTTACTCTGTGTGTGTGTGTGTGTGTGTGTGCGTGCATGTGCATGCGTGTGTGTGTGTGTGTGTGTGTAGTGCAGGCGAAAGGGGGTCTAATGACGACGTTAATACAGAAGAGAAGAATGGACTCTCAGGAGTCCACAGCCAGAAAAACCACAGCTTTAGTTTTCGCATAACTATGTTACTCTATTCAATTACGCAGATTTTCCCATTGGGTTCCCATTGCCTTCACTTTAATGATGACTTGGTGCGTAAACAGACATGGTGTTTCTTTTTCTTTAGGAGTCTTTTTCCCCCAGCCTTATTTTCTACTTGTAAGAAAGTTAATTATCTTAGTCATTAAAAAGAGGTTTCACTGTCATGCATCTAACAAAGGGAGAAAGGGAGACAGAGAAGGATGTGAAGAGACAAACAAGAGGGAGAAAGGTTTGTTTTTGCCTTCTAGGCTGATGGGATGAATCTCTAAAATGCAATCATCACATTTGATGAAGGATAAGAACTTGCCATCCTCTCATGTATAACAAAATACGGTTTTTCCCTTGTGGCCACCAGGTGGCGGTAGAATACAAGCAAGGAACACACTGAGACAGCATCAGCACCAGCGCTTCATCACAAGAGACGATTGATTATCCTACTTTGTTTGCCTGTGTCTTACAAACAACTACAAAAACTATGCCAAAAGGCACAGCGATTCATTGTTAACTGTTCAACGTTGACTACATTAATCTGATTTTATTTAAAATAAAAATGTTGCTTCTAATGCCTACAAATGATTAGACTATTGACCCTTTTGCAAAGACGGGGATATATTTATAGAAAAGTATTGATCTTAAGGCCCTAAGGTTTCTAAGTTTATCATTACTGGTTAATAAAAGTCAATGTGCTGGTTATAAGTACATTTGATCGTTTTTGTATTTTTGCGTGTTTAGCTTACCTAGAAAAAACGATTTCATTCAATTCAGATAACTTTTTAAATAAATGATGAATGAAAATATTTTCAGTCCATATCATCAATGAATGCGTTCCTATACATCGGATAATTTTTTGCCTATGTAAAAAAACATCGATAAGCAATGTTAAAGCATTTTACTGTTAACAGAGGATATTGATTTGTGGACAGTAGTGTTTAGCGGGCACTGCATGGATTTTGTTATTTAGATGAATTTTTTATGAAAAATTGCTTCTTAAATAAATTATATCATCTCATCCTGAGCATTCATATAGCCTACCGTAACAATGTTTTGATTAATATCTAGGCCAAAACGTTTTTAAATAGCTATTTTAGTCTTTTATTTTTAGGCCTATTGTTATAATTATTAGTAAAAAATATATATATATATTTTAATATTACTATTATTATTAAAGGCATTTGTGTTTTTTTTGTACACTATCAATTTATTTTTAATGTATTTTGTAAGCATAGGAAATTTGATTGCGACAGAACTAAATTGCTGTTAGGTATTTCCTGGCTAAATAGTTATTGCATTGTTTAAATCAGTGTGTGTCTTTTATGTTGGAACTTCAAACGTTATCCTGATAATGCACTTTCTTGCGTCCCTTATGTGCCTCTTCATGGTTCTCCATAGGCCTATACAATATTATGTTAATCACTGTGCGCTATTTTTATGATTGCTGTAGGGAGAGATAGCTAATCTAGCTTTTATTTAGGTGTAGTATGGAAGTGTAGGCTGATATTCGCAGTATGATGGAGTCGGAGCCTAATTACTGAATTACTGAACGAGAAAGTATGCATGTTTAATGCAATGCATTGGTATGGACTGTGCTTGCGACAGCATTTGCAAACATTATTCATCTGTCTAAATAATTGGCCACATCTTTTGTGATCATGTCATCTCCCAGATGAAAAAAAAATGACGTCCATATTAATTTAATACATTGTGTATTTTGGATGTTTCTCAACGGAATGCAGGAGACACTGAAAAAGCCTATAGGTTAAGCAGGATATCATTTTAGATTGAAGTTGAAATTCCAAGTAGGATATGACATGATACTATTTTAAAGATGATTTAATTCGATTGTTCGTTTTAGAGTACATCAGAATAAGATCTATATAAAATGTGCTTATTTCTGATATGCTGGAGAATTGCGGCTATTTCATTATTTGGTTGTAGCCTAGGATTTGCACCAAACATAGTTTTCATTCAAGTAGCTGTTACATTATTATTTATTTACAGTCATTATAGTATTAGCTTAGTATTTTACTTTGTCCGGTTTCTTAATAAGCGAATCAAAAATATATAATTCTTCAGTTTCTGCAGACCCTCGGTTTTCCATCCCATGCAGCCTACTATTGTAGTAATTGACCCAAAGTGACCATATTTTAGGTAAGGGGACAGGACAGAGGCAAAGACAGCTGTTCAGCAAAGTTATGAGGGAGGAAGCGTTGATCTGTGTTTATCGCTCTCAATCTCTGAAGTGACAAGGCCCGAGCTCAAGCTTTCGTTGCGGCTTGGCGTGCGCAGCGGGAGACGCGCTCCCTCTTCTTTCCTCGCGCCATCGCTCGCCGTCTACGCTGAGGTGGCGTGCTAATCATTTAAACAGCACAATCAAAGGAAATAATATGTTTCACAAGAGGAGAAAAAAGAGGGAAGGAAAGTGATTATTAATGTTTGTGATGCTCAGCGAGAGTGATTGAGTTGAAGGAGACTTTGATTTTGGTCTTTCTGTTTTACGATGCCAAAAGGTTCATCTTATAGTCTTCGGGAATCTAGGTAGCTGTCATCATGCAATTGGAAAGTTTTTAGCCGCATCAAGAAATCCCTTTCAATCGTGGAGGCCTAGCCTACCTGTTCAGTTCTTGAGGAGGCACTAAATTGACTTTGTTTTTCAAATATTCTGCTTTGATGTGTATGGTATTTTATTTAGGAATATAATTGTCTTATCTTCTGTTTTCTAGTTGTACAAAAGGGGAGTGAAAATTGAATTATAATACAAATTCAAGTAAGGGAGAAAAGTCACTAGGAAAATATCACATCTAAGGAGAACCGAGTTAAAAATAGTGTGGCTATACTCACTTCAGTTTTGTTCATAGACTACATGAATCCACTATCTGAAACCCGCATGTGCATATACCCAAACACAATACTGAAGATGAATCACCTTGGCTCATAGAGAGGTTAGTTAATAGACACATTTGATGTCATGCGGGCCCACTTGTGTTGAAAGGGATTTGTTAGTGTGTTTGTATCACCTCCTGTGCATAAAGCACTACTTTAAACAATAAACAGCAGAGAGCATATCCAAACCACAGTTTAACTGTTCCCTTTGATACCTGAAACCTATTGTGGGGGTTCATCTAAGGAATTGGTTTCCCACACCGTATTCTAGTACTTAAGCACAAACCATTATTACGACCAAGTTAACATGATCAGTCAATTACCAGTAGGTAATAAAGCCTGTGAAATCTAAATAGTGATTTATTACCTTTTGATTTATGTCCCTTTTTCCGATCGGTTGCACATAGGTTAATTATAGCCACAGCAACTTCAACATAGATTAAGTGGTGTAACTTACTATGTATTCCAACCGCATTCATGGATTATGGTAAACAAACAGATACATTTTTAAATGTTAAGCCATTCATGAAATTAAAATAAACAGAAATGCCATTTCTTTATGCGGAAAAAGCTAAAACACCTCTACCTTTACATCACATAAAGTGGCTAAAATTAGAACCAGGTGCACCAAAAGATGTGCAAATGATTAGAAAATCATTAGAGAGGTACTTGGGAGGGTCCAGACTTCCATAAAGATTATAAACTTGGTCTGGTTTGGTCTTAACCATATGGGTGTGTGATGCCAAGATAAAAATAACTGTCAACGGCCCTGAGACGAAAGATTACAGATGCCCATGAGTCTGAAAGGGTTTGCTAAGCCATTTCCAAGCAATTTGAAGCATCATTCCACTGTCCGACAGATTACATACAAATGGAGAAAATTCCAGTCCACTTGCAATCTACATAGAACAGGTCATCCCACCAAATTCCCCCAAAGAGTAGCTTAATATTACCCTCAAGGAATTTACAGCCCTCTCTTGCCACAATCAATGTCAAAGTGCCTGAGTCAACTTTCAGAACAAGACTGCACATGGCCTACACGGGAGAAACTCTCAAAAAAAGAAACCCAGACACAACTGATGTTTGCCAGACAGCACCTGGATAAAGACCAAACTCCTGGAACAATGTGCTCTGGAAAGATGAGTCAAAGGTGGAGTTGTTTGGCTGCAATGCCAGATGCCATGTTTGGCAAAAACAATGCTGCATTTGAACTCATATGGCTGTAACTGTAAATGCTGCAGCAGGGCCTGGCCAAGTTGCTATCATAGTCAACCATGAATTCCATATTGTACCAGATAATTCTAAAGGTGAATGTGAGGCCATCTGTCAAAAAGCTGAAGCTGAACCAAACATGGATCTTGCAACAGCAGAATGATCCAAAACACACAAGCAAACCTACAACAGAATGGCTCAGAAAGAAGGATTATGATTTGGCCATTCCATGGAGGGTTATGGAATGGCCAAGTTAACGGCAAGATCTCAATCCCTCAATGCTGTAAGGGTTTTAAGCAGGTTGTGCATACAAGACAGCCCTCAAACAAGGCACAGTGGAAGCAGTACCGTAAAGAAGAATGGGCCAAAATGCTACCCAGTTAATGTAAGAGACTGATCGTCAAAAGAAATGGCTAAATTCATTTATTTAAGCGAAACGGGGAAAACCCTTTTGAACCTAGGGTTGCACTTTATTCTGCACCGTGAAAAAGTAATTTCTGTGAATAACCTATTGCAAACTATAGTCTTTGTGTCATTTATAAAATTAGAGTGCCTTAATCAGGGAATAGTGTTGAAGCTAATATAATATATCCACATGTTGAAGTTAATATAATATATCCACATGTTGAAGTTAATATAATATATCGTCATGTTGAAGTTAATATAATATATCCTCATGTTGAAGTTAATATAATATATCCACATGTTCATGTCCGTTTAAAAAAAAAGACAGGTTTTCAAGGGATGCACTCGATATTTCATAGGGTGTATTTGCCATGACACTCCAAATGTTGTCCCGATGTTCCCTGTGTCTTCTGGTCATCCTTCAGATGTCTTGGAATCCAGATCTGGGAAATTAAATTGACTGAACTTGATTTAAAAAGGCACACCTGTCTATGTAAGGTCCAATATTATATATATATAGGTGTGTCGAAGGAACCCTCAGTAGGCCTCCAAGAGAAAACGGTGTAGAGGGATGAATCCAAGTAAGGTTACAATAAATTGCTAAACCATTGAAAGTTCCCAGGAGCACTGTGGACCCCATCGTTTTGAAATCGGAATACGTTTATAACCATGAAGAATCCTCCTAGACCGAGCTGTCCAGCCAAACTAAGTAATCATGCAACAAGGTCTTCGGTTGGGAGGTGACCAGCAGGACAACCATCTCTGCAGTACTCCATCAATCAGGCCTTAACGGTGAAGTGGCTAGGCAGAAGCCACTCCTTTGTAAATGGTACAACATGCAGCTTGAAAAGCATATGAGGTAAAACATTATCTGGCCTGATCCAAAATCAGACAATTAGGCCTGAATGCCAAGCGTTATGTCTGGCAATAACAAGGTAGTGCTCATCACCTGGCTAATATCATCCCTACAGTGAAGCATGATGGTGCTAATGATGCTCCTCGAATGCTCCTAAGTGGCTGGAATTGGGAGACTGGTCAGGAAGGGGGGGGGGTGATGAACTGAGCAAAATACATAGACCCTTAAAGGGAACTTGATACAAGGTGCACAGGACCTCAAACTGGGGAGAAGAGCACATCAAAAACCCAAACCAAACAGCAAGGACAATGCTGGAGTGGCTTCAGGAAGATTCTTTAAATGTCATTGTGTGGCCCCGCCAAAGCCTGGACTTGAACGCGATTTAACAACTGTGGGGAGACCTCAAAATCGCAGTTCACTGACAGTTTCCAAGAAACTGGAAAGAGTTCAGAGGATCTACAAGGTAGAATGGGAGAATTTGCCCAAGTCCAAGTGTATAAAGCTGGCAGAGGCATACGCAAGCAGAGTCAAAGCTGTAATTGCTACCAAATACACATCTACAAAGTCCAATGTAAAGGTTTTGAATACAATACATTTCAGTTTTTTATTTTCAAATTATGTTTTGCTTTGTCAATGTGAGGTGCTGTGTGTAGATTGGTGTCTATAACACTACAAAATGTGGGGAGAATTAAGGGCTCTAAAAACGTGCTGAAAGCACTGAATTGTCCGGCTCTGTAATTTTAAGAGACGAAGACCGTGTTAAATATCTTGTTCAGGATAGCAGTGGAAGGCCACAAACATGTTTTTGTTGAGGTGGCAACTGTGCTCTATTGGACTCAGCTTAATTCCCTGATCATAGAGCGCTCTCTGTCTTTTTGTCTCTCACACGCTCCCTCTCCCCCACATCCATTCTCTCGTTCTCTCTGTTCTAAAATGGGAGTGGGAAAAAACCTGACACACTCCAAGTTTAGCACTACTCAGTACCGCTGGTCAGCCCAGAGGCTCGCTCACTCTGTTTTGAAGTACCCGATACAGAAAAAAGAAACAGGGAAAATTGTTAGTTTGGTCGACAGATTTTGTATTTATTTCAGCATTCGATCCCTTTTTAGAAACTGGGCCCAGCTAAAATAGCATCTTTCAGGTCTATAGAGTGTATCCATACAATTGAAATTATATGTATGGTAATGTCAGATTCTGTCTTTCATTTAGCATCTTTGTCTTTATATGACGTGTTGTTGGTAAGCTTGCTAACATCTTTCATGATATCAACTATACTATACATGTAGGTTTGAAAGGATGTGAGTGTAGCCAGTATGTTAAGAGTGTTTGTGCTTATATGCCCTCCAGAGATGTGGCAGCGGACAGCAATATCCTCAGACGGCACAAACTAAATAGCTACTGAAAGGGTGGTTGGACTACAACTGTTTGTTTATTTAACTCTAACTTGTAATTATGGCTCTGACAAACTGTACAATGGAGAAAACCCAAATCTGGCTTGAGTTTGAAACCAATCATCTGAAGTTGTTCTTGATGTCTCTTAATTGCATGTTGTTTTTTTTTAACCCATTACTGCCCTGTGACAGGGTCCGGTTGTAATCCAGCGGGGTTTAGTGAGCCTTCCATGTCAGTTAGGCATCCGATACTGGACCAGACTTTAGTTGTACGTTGCAGATTGATGAACCTCCTGATGGAGCTCACACCAGATTCCACACAAGGAAGACGAATTCCATCACATGTTGGTCATTTCCATCAGAGGCACCCTGTGCCCCCTAACTCAGCACACAGCAATACCTGGCAGTGATATCAGTGGAAACACAAGCGGAATGAGACTAAAAATGGGGAATGGACAGTAAAGAGTTACTATTGACTTTCAGATAAAATATAATATCTGATGGCAATGCTTGAAAGACCAGCTTAAAGAGGATTCCCTTCCTGCACGTACCAAACAATGTGTTCCGGGAAGAAGTTTCTGTCCTCCCCAGGAAATGCTTGACCCTCTGTTTATGATAAATGTGGTCATCAGGAATGTTGGTAGGGACTTGTTGGTACTGAATGTCCCTACACCGCTTACCTACTTTGTTTCTTTCAGGACAATGCTAATTTTCATCCACATCCAATGTTACCCCTTTTATCACCTTATTTTCATTCCATCCAAATTGTAGTTACGCGGTACGCTCAGAGATCATACGTGTTGCTCAACCAGGAATTTTAAAACCCCATTCTCACACGCAGGAAGGAACACACTCTCCCACCAGAGGTTGAGCAACCAATCACCAACCTCCCAAAACATTTCTTTTATCTGACTGATATTGTTATTAGGAACTGTAACTAGCATTTTCCCGCCATTTTTTTACCCTGTTTGAAATGAGACGAGTCTTCAGTGATCTCGTCAATATGTTCTGCATCACATTGTTTGCTCAACCTATTTGCATTTTGTTTTGTTTATGTCTCCTCTGTTTGTGTTTGCACGTGTAAAAAGAAGAAACTACTTAACTCTAACACGTTTATATATTTGATCCCACTGCTTCACAACCAAACATTTAAAACCACTTGTAGAATGTCACTAAACTTAGAATTGTATAGGTATGGATTTTTGTGTATGATATAGATTGTACTTTATATAGTGTTTCAACTTAAGGTGTGTGTGTGTGTGTGTACAATCATAGCCCCATAGATGAAGGTTGGTCCAGATTTGACTTATGAGACAAACTGTATGTAAATACCGGAAGCAACTGCTGCCGTAGAGACTTGCTCATTTTCAAGAGTTGTCCTGACAACCTGATAATAAGTTGGCCAATCTGCTTTGCTGTCATTATTAGGTCTATCCATAGTGAGGAGTTGAGTTGGAGAGGTAGAGAAATGACAAAACCACAGACCTCAAAAGGAGCAGGAAGAGAGGGACTTGACTTCACAGCAACAACACAAACCCACCCCAATCGCTCTCCCTTTCCCCTTTATTCTCGCTCCTCTTTTCACTGGTTTAAAGTTGTCCTGGCTTTTATTTTCAGAAATATTAATTTGGTTGAGAGTGTGCCTTGTCTGAACACACCAAAAGAAAAAAGAAAAAAAAAAAGATGGAGAGTGAAAAAATTGGAAAAGAGGGAAAAAAGAGCTGCTGTGCATGTGCGTTTCTCTCTCTTGACGTTTTGCTGAAGTTTGTACGCCACTTGAGCCCGCCGTTTCCCTCGCTAATGATACCAGTGGAGCCTCTCTGGGGAATGGCGTCCGTCGCGCGCCTGGCTTTCACATTTCTAGCGCTGGATATTTTGGGAGGCACAAGCGAGGCCTATGAGGCGCATCATTCCAAGAGCTCATCTCGCTGTTTCCTTCTCTCTTTCTATCCCTCTCCTTCTCCCTCTCCCCCCCCCTCCGATTCGTAACACTCCTCGCCCTGTCTTTCTTTTGTTGTTGTACTTCTGCACACGCATACATTCTCTGTCTCGCTCTGTCGTTCACCCCCCCCCTCAATTTTTGATTTTCAGGATGATGAGTGTATAGACGAGAGGGGAAAAGTGTGCATGGGGAAAAGCCCTTTTTATTAACTTATTTATTGTATATAAAATCAAGCGTTTTTTTTACCTCTCTCCCTCCTCTCTTCTTGGTTAAGGCAAATGAATGTTTAAAGAGGTAATTTACTGGGCCCTGGCAGGATCCACATTGTGTATCACACAAACACGGGCAACAAAAGGAAATTCTAATCTAGACAGTAACACCCGGCACAGAGGATTCTCCGCGGGGGGCCAGATGAATTATACAACCGTCTGTGTTCTCCCTGGTTTAATTTAAAGGTCTGTTTTCAAGGTTATTTTCGGTTCAACATCAGACGGGAGGTTTCGCCTGTTCAGGTCAAGCCCATATTGACAAATATTAAGAGGCAAAAAGAGCGCCCAAAATGAAGATATGAATAAGTAAAACGCAAAGATAAGCAAACATAAGTGAGACACCCACTCGTATGTACCATGTGTTTGGCCATGAACTTTGGCTTATGTGAGGATTCCAGAAATTGAAGAAGAAACAGTTGGATTTCTCTTAATAGTGTGAGGGTTCTGTATGGACAAATTGTGCTCATATGTACATAATTGTGTCTCAGGGACAGTGTTTGTGCATCTAATAAATTGTAGCAGCAGTAAATAAATACAAATGTAATAAAAGAATGTCCAACACTCACTCACCATAAATAAAACAACTCAATGTTTTATTCAAGCTAAGTTAAAAAGAGGTTGACATTTCGACCATCAGTGGCGTTTCTAGAAGGACCACGAAGGCCATGAAATTCACATACATTCTCAACATCTTGAATCCTTGACTGGGGCAACTTTTGGGTCTCCTCTTCCCTTTATCTTCCACCATCTCACACTCCCTATAACTCCACTGTCTCTGGCTCATACACTCCCTATAACTCCACTGGCTCTGACTCATATATATCCAATAACTCCACTGTCTCTGGCTCATACACTCCCTATAACTCCACTGGCTCTGGCTCATATATATCCAATAACTCCACTGTCTCTGGCTCATACACTCCCTATAACTCCACTGTCTCTGGCTCACACACTCCCTATAACTCCACTGTCTCTGGCTCATATATATCCAATAACTCCACTTGTCTCTGGCTCATACACTCCCTATAACTCCACTGTCTCTGTCTCATACACTCCCTATAACTCCACTGTCTCTGTCTCATACACTCCCTATAACTCCACTGTCTCTGTCTCATACACTCCCTATAACACCACTTGTCTCTGGCTCATATATATCCAATAACTCCACTGTCTCTGTCTCATACACTCCCTATAACTCCACTGTCTCTGGCTCATATATATCCAATAACTCCACTGTCTCTGTCTCATACACTCCCTATAACTCCACTGTATCTGTCTCATACACATTATATAACTCCACCGTCTCTGTCTCATACACTCCCTATAACTCCACTGTCTCTGTCTCATACAGTCCCTATAACTCCACTGTCTCTGTCTCATACACTCCCTATAACTCCACTGTCTCTGTCTCATACACTCCCTATAACTCCACTTGTCTCTGGCTCATATATATCCAATAACTCCTCTGTCTCATACACTCCCTATAACTCCACTGGCTCTGACTCATATATATCCAATAACTCCACTGTCTCTGGCTCATACACTCCCTATAACTCCACTGTCTCTGGCTCACACACTCCCTATAACTCCACTGTCTCTGGCTCATATATATCCAATAACTCCACTGTCTCTGGCTCATACACTCCCTATAACTCCACTGTCTCTGTCTCATACACTCCCTATAACTCCACTGTCTCTGTCTCATACACTCCCTATAACTCCACTGTCTCTGTCTCATACACTCCCTATAACTCCACTTGTCTCTGGCTCATATATATCCAATAACTCCACTGTCTATGTCTCATACACTCCCTATAACTCCACTGTCTCTGGCTCATATATATCCAATAACTCCACTGTCTCTGTCTCATACACTCCCTATAACTCCACTGTATCTGTCTCATACACATTATATAACTCCACCGTCTCTGTCTCATACACTCCCTATAACTCCACTGTCTCTGTCTCATACAGTCCCTATAACTCCACTGTCTCTGTCTCATACACTCCCTATAACTCCACTGTCTCTGTCTCATACACTCCCTATAACTCCACTTGTCTCTGGCTCATATATATCCAATAACTCCTCTGTCTCATACACTCCCTATAACGCCACTGTCTCTGGCTCATATATATCCAATAACTCCACTGTCTCTGTCTCATACACTCCCTATAACTCCACTGTATCTGTCTCATACACATTATATAACTCCACTGTCTCTGTCTCATACACTCCCTATAACTCCACTGTCTCTGTCTCATACACATCCTATAACTCCACTGTCTCTGTCTCATACACATTATATAACTCCACTGTCTCTGGCTCATACACTCCCTATAACTCCACTGTCTCTGTCTCATACACATCCTATAACTCCACTGTCTCTGTCTCATACACATTATATAACTCCACTGTCTCTGTCTCATACACTCCCTATAACTCCACTGTCTCTGTCTCATACACATCCTATAACTCCACTGTCTCTGTCTCATACACATTATATAACTCCACTGTCTCTGGCTCATACACTCCCTATAACTCCACTGTCTCTGTCTCATACACATTCTATAACACCACTTGTCTCTGGCTCATATACATCCAGTACCTCCACTGTCTCTGTCTCATACACGTCCTATAACTCCACTGTATTTCCATTTCTCTTTTCCACTGTTTCACTCCGAGGTGGTGCATCTGTCAGGGTGTCAGCTGGTGACAGAATTACCCAGCCACCCCTGTTCTCCATGTGTCACCAGTGATTCCCCTCATAGCTTAACAGAACCGGGCATCACACTCATACCTCACCAAATCAACAGGTCTTGACCCTAAGCCCACCCTGCTGCTCACTGCCATTGTCATCCTCACAAGATGAGTTTGACATCTGACCCCAGAGGCAGATGGCTCAATTGGCTCCAGCGTGACCGGATGGTTGTGACAAAAGGCATTGTGGGGTTTCATCGTCATTTGATGGGACAGTGGTATGCAGTGTATGGTAAGGGGATCATACGTCCCCTTTTAACCGGGGACATTCTTTATTTTTGGTGGCCTGTACCCTGCTAGAGTTGTCCACACAAGTGTTCCTGGTTAACCCTCAGAAAGTAACTATGATGTTAAATCACCTTTTCAATAATGAGTCGCCTCAGTAAAATCTGTATTGCCTGCATCAAACTCATATGGTCCTGCTGAACGTTTGATGAGCATGTTTGATGTAACCATTGCATAAAACATCATAGCGACAGCAAAGTGTTGTATTAAATATAGCATTGTGTACAAAGCTTGAGTGATTCCATAATAATCAGCTATTAGCTAAGATGAATGTGTAGGGGAAAATACATATCTTTGTAATACCTAGTAACCCTTCTTGAAATGAAAGGACAATAATGGAAATCAAATTTGAGTATTGTTTTTTTCCACATTCAACACACCAAATCAGAAATTCTCCAATCCCTGAAAGTATACCAGAATTTTGCTGATAGCTATTGTGTTAAGTAAAATGTACTTACTATTACTGGGTTGTGTGGGTTTTCTCAACTTCCTCAGGCTATAGATCTGGACAGTTGGCAACTTCAACCTGACCACTTCTACTGTCTGGATATGGCCTTACCTCTTCTACTGTCTGGATATGGCCTTACCTCTTCTACTGTCTGGATATGGCCTTACCTCTTCTACTGTCTGGATATGGCCTTACCTCTTCTACTGTCTGGATATGGCCTTACCACTTCAACTGTCTGGATATGGCCTTACCACTTCTACTGTCTGGATATGGCCTTACCACTTCTACTGTCTGGATATGGACTGACCACTTCAACTGTCTGGATATGGACTGACCACTTCTACTGTCTGGATATGGCCTGACCACTTCTACTGTCTGGATATGGCCTGACCACTTCAACTGTCTGGATATGGCCTTACCACTTCTACTGTCTGGATATGGCCTGACCACTTCTACTGTCTGGATATGGCCTGACCACTTCAACTGTCTGGATATGGCCTTACCACTTCTACTGTCTGGATATGGACTGACCACTTCTACTGTCTGGATATGGACTGAGAAATTCTACTGTCGGGATCTATCGCTTGAAAACTTCTTGGTCGAAGCATGTACTTTTGTGACAGATGACTGTCAGATATTGAGCAAGCACTTTACTATATTCTGTTCCTCAAGGAAATTATCTTTAAGATCAGATGTGAACAGCTTTTTAAATATTCCACCCAAGTTACTTTATGCCATTGCACAAGACATTAACTTATGGTTACTCACCGTGGATTACCCACCGTAGTGGCTTGGTCACCTTAAAGCCCCAACCTCAAGAACAGCAATTGGTAGAAACAAAAAGCATCCGAAGTCAAAAATGCAAAAAGCCACTTAGAAAAAATTGTACAGTGGTCTACCATAACACATTGCTTCAGTTGAGCATTTTAAGGGTCACCATTTATTTTTAAACTTTTCATCAAATGAATCCTTTTCTGTTTTTACATTCATCACCGCTCAGGTAAATGGCTGTAATTAGAATTTTCCATAGTGGCCTTAGACATTTGCAAGGAACATTATCTCCTCTCATTGATAAACCTGGGGAATATTTCTCTTGTAAACTAGGCTGGTTTGTAAGTTGTTTTATTTTTTTGGCCAATTCCATGTAATTAGCTTTAGCACAGAGCAAAATTTGGCCCAAACCTACAGCATCATTGAGCTAAGTTGCTTGGTTATATTCAGAGTTTTACCACTGATTTAACCTCCTGGGAGTGGAGTGATCATCACAGACGGAGAGGAAGTAAGGCCTCCCTGTCTCTCCAGAGGACATCGCTTCTCTTCCCTCCTCGGGATCTGTCAAATGGAAGGTAAATATAAAAAACCACAATGTGTGTGGGCTTCACACAAGTCTAAAACTGCGTCATCGGCACTAAGATAAAAGCCTGTTTCTGCGTGTGTGTCATGTTGGGGAAGGTGGCTGCCCCCGAGCTAGATTATGAGCAGGGAAGCAGATGGGAGATGGAACACAGAGCCACTGGGGTATTACTGGTAGAACTGGCACACAGAACTCCTCTTAGATCCCCTCCCAGCCAAAGCGGATGCCAGCACTCACTACCTCAGAGGTTGAATGACCGCGTGTGTGTGTGTGTGTGTGTGTGTGTGTGTGTGTGTGCGCGCAAGCGAGCCTGAGTGCACCTCTAACATTACCCCCTTCACCTTTTATTTCAATCGTATTTCGGCATTTCTCATGCTATCCTTATCACGCCCTTTAATCCTCCCATTGTGTTTGACTCCTCACTCTTTCTAGCCTTCACTTCTCAGTGAATGTCAAATGCCCTGTGTGTATTTCATTGACTGGTGTGACAGTTCTCTGCTGGAGTCGAACGTCTCCAAGACTGAGATGGTTATCGACTTCAGGAGGAAAACCCTCCAGGTAGCACCCAGTGTGGTGAGCCAATGGATTCTGTGGGCCACTATAAATATCTTGTTAGCATCTTGGATAACAACCTGAATTTTCAGCAAAACCCAGATGCCGTCATAAAAAAAGAATTAAATAAAAAGGCAGGCATCGGCAATACTTTCCCAGCAAACTGAACTTGTCCACGAATCCATTTTCCAAAGCTCTTACGGTGGGCTCATCGAGGGCGTTCCCACGCTGCTCATTACATCTTTTTCGAGTTCACGTCCCTCTCTGCCAAGAACTGCCTCCAAGTCCTTGTGAACACCTGCTCTAAGATTCCTGGGTGACTCTCAGGAGTCTGGCCTGATTCTTTGAGCAGCAGAATGGAATGAAGGCCTCTGCCATCCTGGGGGACCCGTGTCCTCAGTCTGCAGCTCGTCCTGCCCACTGGGGGGCTGCTTGTCTCATGAAGCCCCCCCCCCCCTCCCCCCACGATAAGGGCAGGATGTTGTCGGCCTGATCCACCTGGTCATTAGGACCATGAAGGAGGACAAGGGACCTGTCAATAGACTGCCAAGCCCTGCCATTAATTACTGGCAGCTGTGAATAACCTTGGACTTCTTTTAGTGTCTTCTATTGCACAATGCACTTTTAACATGAGACCTTAGTACAGGAAAAAGTGAGCATCTTTGGACACATGGATATCTGAGCTAAATACCGAACATTGATAAAGACAAAACATTTTTACAAATGAAACTGAAATATTATACTTTGCAGTCATTCACTCAGCAAAAACCGGAGTGAAAAATGCAAAAAATGCACTTTCATACTGCATAGAAACTATACCCCTAACAACAGCTGATTTTGTCCCCTTTTGCTGAAATAACTTAATATTAACATTTCTCCTGTCTATAAGTCTCTTACACCAAGTGGAAGGAATTGTTTCCCACTCTTCCTTACAGTACTACTTCAACTGTCATGTTTGAGGCCTTTCTTGTATGTACGGCACACTTCAATTCCCCCCACAGCATTTTGATAGGATTGATCTGGGCTGTGGTCATTCCAGAGCCCTCTGTTGAGTCTTTTTCAGCCATTCTGTTGTAGCTTTGCTGTGTTTGGATCATTGTCTTCATGCAACCTTTTTTGTTCAGTTCAGCTTCAGCTTTTTCACCCTCAATATCTTGAACAATTCTCTGGTATAATATGGAATCCATGTTTGACCATGACGCCGCTGCCTCCATTCTTTACGGTTGGTATAAGGTATTTCTGTTCAAAGACATTCTTTTGTTTTTGCCAAACATGGAACCAAAACATGCGATTGCAGCCAAACTACTGACAAATTCAGTTGTGTCTTTATGTTAATTTTTGGGAGCATAGGCTTCTTATTTGTGCAGTCTATTTCTGACTGGCGACTCGTGAATTTTGAAGTTGATTGTGTCAAGAGAGTCCCTTTAGATCCCATGATGTTTCCCTGGGGTTCTAGAAACCTCTGAGTATTGTCCGGTCAGCTGTTGGCCAGAAGTTTGCGCAATGACTTGTCTCATGTAGACTTTTCTGCAGATCATCCAATTGGACGGTGGAAGGACATACTTCAAATTGCTCAGAAAGGGCTGTGTTGACCTGTCCCCGACTCACTTCTGATCTTGGTATAATGTGTTACCACACACCCACTGGTTAAGACCGAACAAAGTTGCTATTCTTTATGGTGTTCTGGACCCCCCCAAGTTACTTTCTAATGATTTTTATCATTAATTAGTGGTGTACTTACATTTCTTTATGTTTATTTTAATTAGAAGGTGGTTTGGGCCAGGGTCCAAGGTGCTTAGAATTTAGCTCAGATATCCATGTGTCCAAATATTTAAAAATAAAATGACATCTTTCCCTCGGGTGTACTTACTATTTCACATGACTGTAAGTGTTTTTATAATGGCTGTCTGGTTGTTCTGTCTGAAGCACCCTGTCAGCTCTGAACAAATCGCCCCTCAGGGATCAATAATGTTGAATAGTGTGAAAATCACCTGCAAACGTAGTTTGATTTCAGTATATACTGGTCCCAGTGTAGGCACTTAAAACAAGTTTCATGAAAAAAGTACTTTAAGTATCCTAAATAAATATCCGCTTTACGACTTTCAGCAATATGTTACATTTTTATACCATTTGTTTTGCAAGGAGATGATTGACGGCACATTTACGGGTTGGCAATGCTGAGTGCCTAATCTTTGGAGAAAATGAGTGAGTAGTTTGTTAACCCACAACCCCCTGAAATGTTTATGAAGTCTACATATAAATCATTATTGTCCACATGCCCACCTTCTCACTCAGCCTAGAAGGATGAATGGTTTTACATCAGCGACTATGCAAACAGACAAAAGCAGCGCACCCGCTGGCCGTTTTTAAAGGAGCATAGCGCGGGAGAATTAAAGACATCCAAACTCCACACTCCAAGCGCTTCAGTGCAATAATTAATTTTGACCAAAGTTTTGACTGAAAAGCTGGGTTTCACGAAAACATGCAGGCGTTGGCAATCGCAACCATGATGGCCATTATGCTCCCAGTCAATTCCGCTGTGACACATTAAGAGGAGACAGGAATAGAATCATGCAGTCCTAAATGTGACCTACAATTGGGCCACAATTAACACATTATGATCTATGTTATTTGGGGGAAAAAAATCATTCATCTCAAACATAGTAAAACATTTTACAAATAATTCAAATATTCTAGGTATGTTCCCCCACCCTCCTCACTTGACAGAGCCCTCAGTGAGTTGTAGGTCAAACTCTGTAAAGCATCCGAGTCACTGGAGGCCAATTTCTGGGGATAGTAAATCAAACTGCCCCCCCCCCCCACCCCTTCTAAAACAGTTGGGGGTTTGAATGGGCTCGTAATGACTAAAGCCCACAATGAGAAGCACATGTAGCTGCTGGGTGGGTGGGTGAACCAGATGAGGGGAGGAGAGCTTCATAATGAAGTGAGGGAGATCAAATCCAGCCTTGGCCATACTAGCTTTCCCACATGATCACAGCTACGTGAAGGTCAGGAATTAGAAGGGAGAGCGTGGGGCTTTGTTTTGTCTGCAGCAGCGGAGATGGCGTGTAAAGCACAGTGCAGAGAGCTATGGGCCCACCAAGTGAGGCTACTTGGTACCAAACGGACCCAGAAGCCCAAGGTACACCGGCCTCGTTTCTAGCTGAGCGCACTCTGTTGCTGGGGCCCCCCTAACGTTCAGAAGTCTGGAGTCAGTTGGCGTCTCCGTGTCCATCTCTGTTCCATCCCCTCACAAAAACACCCCTCCTCTCCGTAGGAACTCTCAAGTTTGATTGATGAGGAAATAGCAGGCAAATTGCAGTGTCCAATCTGATGGATGACATCATTTGGCCAATGTGCTGATCACGTAAGCCAAACAGACCCTGGCGCTCTTCCATCCGTCCCGTCCCTCCCTCCGTTTTTTTCTTCCAATTGATCAGTGGGAGTTGCTTTTTGTGTGCCTTTGAATTTAATGCATGAGGAAGACCACATGACAGGGCTTTCTCTTGCCCATGTCTGGCTATCAGCTCCTATCTGCCCTATCCATCCTTATCTGTGGGGCGCTGGCCGTGACTGACAAACAGTGACAGGCCGTTAGTTGGCTTGCATTCCCTGAAAGACACACGATGTGAGGTGTCTGTTAAATTGATACTGTTTTAGATTATTGTTTGCAATATAGATTATAGCTTTTTCTAAGAGAGCTGATGTAATACAGAAGCACAGATTGTTTAGAAGTGATGTTTGCTGTCCCTTAACTGTTATTTGGACGTTCCTCTGAAGGAGCAGATGTTCTCTGACTTTTTTTCACACAGACATGCTTACAAGGACAAGTGCTGCAAATTTAACCAATGTCTTCGAACTTTAGAAGAAATCTTTTAGAGATATCCACAATTCGTCTCACTTCTTAATGTAGATATGTATGCTGTGGTGGCAGTACGAATAAGAGACCCATTTAATGGGAGAGAAAAAAAGATGTCCAAAATATTGACACCGGAGTTATGCAGATTCGTCAATCCAAATTATAGCACCTAACACTTGTAACTGGTTTGTGAGACCTCGTTCCCCCCCTGGCTTATTTGCGGAAGCCATCCAAGCGCCACCTTATATTCAAATGGGTTGACAGGTGAGGAGGGGGGAGACAAGTTGATTGATGGGGGAGAGGAAAGCAGCACAGCCCAGGTTTATGAGGCAGAGAAAATCTGAATATTGAGAGCGCGTCCGTCCGCCGTGTCACACTCGCCATATTAGGAATTATTTGACAATGCATTATGTTGGAGATCTGTCACGCAGGAACATGACAAGTGAGGCGTCCCCTGTGGCGGACATGTTGGTTCGTGGTGCGTTGGGTGTCACCCCGTTTCCCAGCGGCAGCCCGTATCCTGGCCTCTGTGGACAACTCTGACGCAGGGCCCACGGGTAGAGAGCATCCTCACTTTCTCAGACTTAGAAACTGCCAAACAGGACTTTTTTTATTACCGTGAATGGATTCCACTGTGGTGGTGCTGGTGGGGGGGTGGGGGGGGGGTGGGGGGGGGTGGGGGGGATTCGGTACACAGTCCAAACTGTAGAGGTTTGTTTTAGGATATGAGTCAACTTATGTAGTTGCTCTCATTAACGAGAAGGAAATAAAATGTCCCCCTCAATTAGCGCAGAACGCAAATAGCTTGGAAATGTCAGATGCATTTATTAATTATTCATTACTCTTGACATTTTATTATACGAAATTACTTTGTGAGAGAGAAATCTCAAATTATTTAAGGTGAAAATTCTATGTGATTAGAATACATGGAGTTTAGAAAAGGGAAGGGAATGCTATGTGTAAATCAGACAACGTTTTATCTTACTGTCAGAATGGGTGTCGTTGTGGTGTGCGTAGAATGAAGGAGTCAAACGCAGGGAGGCGGTTAACGTAACTTAGTACTTACACTTAGTCCTCATTACACTTACCTGATCCTATAACACTCTCAGTGCAGTCAGTAGCTGGGTACACTATTGGTTTTGCAGAGATGGCATGGAAACGCTTGCTGTGGTTGTTGATTTGTCCCTCACAGGTCTGCGGAGGAATGTTGGCCTATTCTTCCATGCAGAACTGATACAATTCTGTGAAGTTTTTGTCAGACATTGTGTTGTGGAATTGGTGTGATTTTTGGTCATTGTCTAGATGCCTGACCTACCTGCTTCTGCCCCTGGATAGAATGGTCTGATTCAATGCAGAATGCAAGACTCCCTTAATGATGCAATGTTGTGCAGGCCCTGAAGCTGCCACGAAGCCTCCATCCATCACACTGGTCCACTGGAATGCCATTTATCTGTGGAATGCTGTTTTGGGGTTTCACCAGACATACTTTTGAAATGTTGACAGAGTCTTGGAAGAAACTTGTATGAATGACTTGAATGACATAGGTCCTGTTATGTAATCCTTTGTTTCCCCTGATCATTAACAGTGATTGGAGCCTGGAATCTTGCCCCCCGAAAATCTAGACCAGGTTTTGTGGGAATAGGCAAGGGCAACTTTTTATGCGTTTGTAGCCAATTTAGGGATATAGAATAAAACCACTGGAAATATTAAGAAAAAACAACTAGGCGACAAAAAGTTATTGAACATTCACACAGTGTATCGTTTTATTTTGTATTTGGGTTTTCATACCAGCTGCTGTGATTTAGCACACATAAATAGATACCAGGTTAGACGTGCTTTAAAAGCCCCCACCCTGCATCTAATGGTGTTTAAACAACGGCCTCTCCCCTGAGAGAGCCAATGGGAGGTTATTGGGCCTGTTAACACCACCCTACTATTCTGTCCCTGGGCCTAGACAGGCTGGGTTAATACAGTCAGGGTGTTACCTAATGGGAACCATGTTCCCTTCCAGACCCTCTCACGTGATGAGTTACACATGGCCAGGGCGGTTGGGGTCGATCGGGCTGGGATTTGGGGATATTGCCTCAGTGAATCAACTGGTGGTGTCATGACGAAATGTTGTTGCTGATCTGTGTCGGTGCTGGGTGGGCCTGGATGATTGGATCAGGGCTGCCGGTCATCTTTGATAAGAACGTGTCCCCACAAATACAGTCAAACCTGAAAAGTGATTCTCCACAGGGTTTTGTGGCAGGTCCCCTTTATTGGAAATGTGACTTAGTTGTAAGGTGTTGTTATAATTATTTTTAGGGTTAGGCATTATGGCTAGTTGAAACAAAATGTTGGGTTATTGAGGTTAAGGTTAGACTTTGGTTAAAGATGGGTTTAGAATTAGTATAATGAGGTAAGGGATATGGAACAAGGATTTCTGGGTTAGGATTAGATGTCAAGTCCCCACAAGGATAAAAAACAAGTGTGTGTGTTTAGCACTGAGCAAGTACTGTATGACACACCGTGATGATGTCATCAAGGCTGCAACGTAATGATTTCAAGGTGCAAATCTGGTGTTTATTTAAATGGGAGTTACAGGCCTCAACATAGTGGAGGAAACAGATCATTGCCCCTTTAACAACAATCAATTCCTAATTTCCACTCGTCCAGCTCTCTCCTGGTGCATCATCTGGGTTGGGGTGTATGTGTGTTTGTATCCCTCTGTGAAAGTGTATGAGGCATGTTTTACTCAGGAGGTCTCTTTGGTGACCCCTGACCCCTCTTCCTCTGAGGACACTGAGCTAAGAATGAAGCAGCATATCAAAGAGTGAAGGGTATGGGGAGGGCAGTGGGTTTCTGGCAAAATCATCTCAATAAATAAATATCACAAGACACCGCCAGTGGGCAAAGCTTTGAAGTGGTGGTGGTGGTGGTGGTGGTGGGGGGGGGGGGGGGGGGGGGGGTTGGTGGTGGGGTGGGGTGGGTTGAGCCCCACTCTCTGTCGAAGCACCTTTCCCTCCTCTGGTGTCTTTACCATAAATCTCCACCACTCGCACTGACAAAATATGGGAAATATCACATACCACAGCCTCTTCCGGTGACGCCGTTACCTTTCCAAGCATGTTGTTTTCCATGGCAACCATTTTCACTAGTCATAGATCCTCCTGGCAGTGGGAACTCCTTTTACTTTCGTGATAAAGTGTATCTGAGGTCACACATGGAGGGAAAACAGCACTGGCATCTCTGTATTGTTTGCTAGTAGGCTAGCTACAAATATTTACGTTCAGCAGCTTGAAATGGTGATGTCCAGCTCTGGACCTGTAATGTCAGCTAAAAGTGTTGGCTGGTGTATTTGAGTTTAGGAGCAAACATAAACAGCCACTGACCTCACTCCCCTGGCTGTTACCAACAAAACAACAGTTGTTAGCTTGTATATACCGCACAGTAAACCCTATTAGCCTGCTTCAAATGGCATGGAGACAAATGAGCGAATGTGACCTCTCTATGCTGTCAGTTAACAGCCTTTATCCCGTCACATGGGAAACTCACTAGGGAACGAGCAGTGGTCTTGTTCATGTGAAATTGATACAAGGCATTACTCTCTGCATATGTGATGGCTCCAAGGCAGAACCAGTCCAAGCATGCATGTTTCGTTTCTAAGGCGGTGCCACACCAACAAATGTTGATTCACACGCATTACACTTCATCCATATAAATCAGCTTCTAATTCCATAATGATCCAGGCAATTAACTCTGTAATCCACTATTAGAGTACACAAAGCCCGGAGCAGCATCGCGGAGCAGTTTAGTTTTTACTTTGGAAAATAATTGCAGGGGAAAAAACTGAGCAATTTAGCCAAGTTTGTTCAAGGGGATTGTTGGGCTATTGCTGGCGGTTGCCTCACTCGGCCACAAGGAACCAACATTGTGTTTGTTGGGGATCCCAGGGGGGTATGGAATGTCTTTTTCAAGTTTGAGTGCTGCTAACTGGTCTTGCTGAGACCGGTTTGTACTGGTGGATGACGGCAATGCCTTCTACAGCACAGTGCTTGTGGGACGTTATATAGAGCACAGACACCTTGGCCGGAATTCCTTCAAACTCAACAAAGCCGCATTTAACGGTTGTCTTTTACCTATAGCATTACACCACACACTTCAATAATAGAAGAATAGCTTTCCTGTCAGGAGGGTGTGTTGGGCTGGTAGTAGTTTTGTAGGTTTTTATACATTAGGCCCACCCATACCATGATATTTGACCACGGGAAAAGAGCTACTATTGAAATACTGTGTGTTGGATAAATTTGAGCCCCTGATGTATATAGGGAGCATGGAATATTGACATGCCACACGTGCTCATGTCAATATCAGTCATAAAAAAATTTCAGAGATGTTTAGAACTTATTGTCGGTGTGTTTCAGAACATGTGTAAATATGATAAGCGTCCAGGCACAGGTTGGTGGCTGTGCTGCTCATTCATGATTGATGAGGTGTGCATGTCCCTCACTACAGTACCTGCCGGAGGGAGTGTGTGTTTTCTGGGGGATTGTTGAATGACTATGGCCTACCAGTCTTACCTTCTTACTAAAGATATTTAAAATATCTTATCTCCACAACCAAACATCCCTAGACTGTAATGTTCAGCTTGGCTCTACAAAATAGCACCGTAGAGCGCTAGGCTACTTGGATGCTCAAATAAAAAGTATACAAAGTTAGTTTGCTCCGTCCAAGAGCATTGAAATGTTCAGAGTACATAGAGGGGAGATACTAATGCCATGTCGGAAAACATTATGATTTAGAAACATGGAATTTGCAATGTTGATCTTTTGATTATACAACGCTCAACAAGGTCCACCAGTGTCTACCTAAAGAAATGGCAAACAACGACATTTTATATCTGCCTGCTAACTCAGCAATTCACATAAACATGCATTTTACCTACGTTCACCACTACATTGCAGCATTGTGCGGTATGTTTACTGTTTAACCCCTGTGCAAGTGGAGACCAAAGGACACTTGAGTCTGACTTGATCTGAAATAAAAGGTAGATCGTTTTCTTTTACTATCAGCGAAAACAAGCTCCCACTCCTGCCCCTCCACTGCAAGGTTGTCAGGCTGTTCCCTGCTAGTTTATCATCCATAGCCACCAGAGCAACATGGCCGACAGATCCATCAGGAGGAGGGCTAGCCCAGGGGGAGCCAGGGAGGAACATTAAGCTCTGTAAGTAGTCAATAACATTTAGTCCTTCACTGGCTGAATGGGGGATGTGGGGTGGGGGGTGGGGGGGGGGGCGTGTGCGGTCTTTACCACATGACTGAGGAGCGCGGTGTAGATCCCCCGGCCCTGAGGGAATAATGTTATTGACAGTTTAACAGCTCAAATTAATTTTCAACAGCCCTCCGCAGCTTGACAATAACGCCGGAGCGTTGTTATGAGAGTGCCTGGCGTGGTTAACCCTGCGTAACGTTTGTGCTTTTCCCTGGATGGAATTGTTCTTCACTGCAACAGCTCTGAGGTTTAAGCATTATATTTTGGGTGGTCGTTGGGGAAGGGGGGGGGGGGTATTACTTAACTGGCTTTCTCTGATGTTATTAGGTAATGTTGCTATCTGTTTTCACCTAGTCACATTCGTGTTCAGAGGACACTAATTACATGGGATGTAATCTACTCATGACATCGACGTTAATGTGGCTGTTTAGACTGGGTAATGTGGAGGCACCGAGAGGGAGTCAGAAAGCAGAGTTCAACAAGAAGCTGCATTGTTAATTTGAGCATCCTGGCTTATTAGTTTGGGTTTTGATCTGTTTCAAGTGGTTGGGTGTCATCGCGTCTCCTGTTTCTGCTCCCACTTTGAGTCGTACAAGTGACAAAGGGCCTCCCACACACGATGCTGTCGGTGTGATCGCTCGTACAAAGAGACACGGTGTATGTCAGCACTAATCTCCTTTAAAATGTCTCTCTTGTCTGCTCCAACACTCACAGTAGCGCGAACACTCTCTCTAATTGTCTCCTCTGGTAGACTTTCTGTTGCCATCATAGACTCATGCGAAGCTTCAGTGAAGTTACAACATAGAAACCGCTCATAACTAAAAAGGGAGCAGCAAAGTTTAAAGAAACTTGTGGTGTGTAAATAACAATAGTGTGTATTAGATTATGGTTATGAGTAAATGACATTGGTCTTGGTTAGTGACCTGAAAATGTGATTAGTAACACGACTGATATTGGTATGACATAATGTGTAATAGCTGTGTGCAGGGCCATAGCTGACGAGGGGAAAGGTGGATATGATTCACGGGGTCCATAGCTTGGGGGGGCCCACTGATAGTAATAATGTCAATGTTGTTTATTAGCGAGGGGGCCTGTGTGTATATCTTTTCACGGGGCCAAGGATTCCTAGCCACGGCGATGACTGTGTGATAACTGAGTAACAACTTTCTATCAACCATGTTATTAGAGACTCCGATTTTCTCTGCTTATTTAATGATATGTGAAACAGTCATTCTGATGTGAGTACATTTTTGGTCCTGTTACGCAAGGCCGTCTCGCATATAAACAGAGTCCCGCAGTAAAACCAACAACTTTTCCAAGTCTTTCACCAGATTTTTTTTCCCCCTGTTTGATGCTAAACATACTTGTTTCATACTTTCTCTGAGTTTTGAATAACAATTCGGCAGGTGATATATCTTTTTTTGAACTTTTATTTAACTTTGAAACTGGCAGTGCGTTAAAACGTACAGTGTATATGAAAACCAAAGCAGCAGGGGTCAGAGGTGACAGTGACTTAATTGGCATCTCTTGACAGAGTGAGGGGGCAGGCCGGAGCGGATGGGGCAGAGATTTCCATCTGGCGATCCACCGGTCCTCTAAGAATAATAGAAGTGAAGCAAGTTGCGGACTCTGGCAGTGGAAAACCTTTGGAAAACGTCTGCTCACAGTCCCTGAACGTGAAACCCTTGTTGCTAAATTCCCGGACCTGTTGTTATAGATAGAGTTGGATACATGGCTGACGTCGAGCCTACAGCTCAGATGAGGAGCAGTACTGTCTCAATACATCTGGTCTCCATCATATCACACTGGAATCCACTGCGGGTAGGGATGAAATGGGGGGAGGGATGAAATGGGGGGAGGGATGAAATGGGGGGAGGGATGAAATGGGGGGAGGGATGGAATGGGGGAGGGATGGAATGGGGATGGACTGGCCATGTCCAGATTCCCATACTGTTGTCCTAAATAGTAGGCTAAGGCATTTATAGTGTCTATGTGGAATTACGCTTGTATACTTTAAATGACAGGGCAAATGTTACACAATAAGATTTGTCTTCAACTTTGCATGTAGTACTAATTATTTCAGGCTGGCTTATTTCTTCATTTCTTTCTTTTCATTGTTTTGTTTCTTCCTACGTTTTTAAGCAAGCTGTGACCTTAAACACATAACTGTTAGGAGACATGCCCTTCTACTTCTACCGCCTAAATAAAAAGTTAGTTTCTTCCTTGTCTCCGCGATGCCCTCAGAAAGTCTCCCAATACTGCCCCCAGGACAGAGAGCACCCAGCCACATGCCTTGTAGGCTCGCTCAGAGCTGAGCACTTGTGAAGTAGAGTGATTGCCACTCTTGAAAAAACAGTTGACATTCCTCCTATTCCCGGTCTTGTTGACACACTACATGAATAGGTAACACATCAAAGTAGCAACCCCCCCACGACCGTCACTATCATCACATGCCCCCCCCCCACGCTCGCTCACATGCCCCCCCCCCCCCCCCAACAAGCGCGCACATTTTTCTCCTCTTAAATTTTGAAGAGAGAGTCTGAGAGACAATTTTTCGCCTGAGCAACAGAAGCGGTGCACTGGGCCACGTGGCTGAGGGGATAATCAATGTCGCCTGAAGTGGGAGTTCTAATTTATTATTTGGCATCAGAGTCAAAAAAAGAAGACAAAATAAATGTGTTTAGCAATATGTGGGTGTGGGGGGGTGTAGTTTGGGCTATAATTGTGCAAATGTGTCTGAGACGTGCAGTCTTCAACTTCTGGTCAGGGACGGGACTATTGCATTTGGGGCAGTGGGTACCGAACTACTGATATCTTCCTGCATTTCAATAAATTTTTATATGATGCAGAGAGAAACGGCAGTTTTATAATAATGCTATGTTGCACATTTTGACATGAGGCTAATGGACTGTTTGAACATTATTTTTCTTGTGATTCCATACAATTTGCAATCATATCCTTTATATTTATATTTAGATAGTTTTAGAAGGCTGTGGCTGAAGCTGATTCAAGCTGTTTAAAATAAGATTTACAGTTTCTCTTTTTTCTCTCTGTTTAAATTGTTTGATGGAATTTAGCTAGATACGACTGTTGCAATGATCCAGTACTTCACCATTTGTTTGCAAACCAAATAGCCCCCTTGAGGACACTATCAGTAAAACCAGCATTTTTAACAAAAATAACCTATACTCTAATACAGATGTATTTGAACCCAATTCTGGTAAAGGGTAAATGAAACATGGGCAAACTATTGTGTGTAGTGTACGCAACAGAATGTGAAACCATTTTGGGGGAGAGGGATGTTTTTGTTATTATCAGGACCTTTCCTTCAAGGCATTCTATAGAGATCCATTATTTATTTCTCTGTTAAAGTTGAATTTACCCTGAGATTTCTCAAGGTGACAAACAACATATTAAAATACTTGTTTCAGCTAGACGGCCCTTCAAAACCACCCAGACAAGGACTCTATTATACTGTCTCGCAATGTCACAGAGTTCCAATACCTGCTTAATGAGGAAGTGTGGTAAACTTTCAGGCAGCCATAATATGAATTATTTGTTATTGTGTGTGTGTGTCTGTGTCTTTCGAGCGGGCCGTGTAACACAGGATGAAGGAAGGCCTTGACGGAGAGATGTGGCACTAGCCTGGGGGCTCGCTCCACTGTGAGGGTAGTTAGTACACTACAGGCTGAACACCGCCATCATTAGGGACCGTGGCAGGGAGAGGAAGGTGACAAATTCACCCACACACCCTCACGCGCCCACACAGTAATACAACGCACACAAACAATAATGCAATGCGAGGCACAAGCTTAGGCGCGCGCACAATGTATCCCATATGCCGGTCTGTCTGTCTCTAGGTTGGATACACATGAAATGTAGGATAATTGCTATGCGTAGCAATGTGTCCTTGGTAACACACATCTCAGTCTCACTGTAGGACAACTTTGTTCAAGCACTGACATTCTGTCCCAGATATTCTACTATATCGAGTGGTCAGTATTTTCTAGACTGACAAATGGTCTTTGGAAATGTGCAAACACTTAGACACAATCAGGCACACAAAAGCTGAATATGTTTTAAGACAGTTTCCCCTTAAGAAGACCATTGAATAACTCGACTTAGGAAAAGTATATGTTGTGAGCGAAATCTGTAGGTAATATACAAAGGATCCTCGATTCATGACAGTAAAAAGAGAAGAGTGTGAATACAAGCACGGAAAACTGTTCAAATCAAATAAAAAAAAAAGAGATGTCAGTCTTAGGCCTCTTGAGATGGTTGTTGTCTGCTTCTCTTAACAATAGCATGCAGCATATTATGCTAGATGAAATCGGAAAATGAGACAGACGTCCTGGCATTTAAAGTCAGAAGAAAATCGGCATAAAGCACATTTTATCATTATATATACACTTCCATTACATTTTCAATGGGCTTTACTGGAATGGGAAACATTTGGTTACATTGCCAAAGCAAAAAAAGCTATATACAGTAACGCAAACATCTTTCCTTCCTTTGTTTTGATGAAGAGCTGAGGGATTGGGCTTGATAATTGGAATTACTTTCAAATTCACAGACAGAGATTCTCATGCAAAGACTGACCAACCCCGGAGATCCAAATTACACTCACCTAAAAGATTATTTGGAACACCATACTAATACTGTGTTTGACCCCCTTTCACCTTCAGAACTGCCTTAATTCTACGTGGCATTGATTCAACAAGGTGCTGAAAGCATTCTTTAGAAATGTTGGCCCATATTGATAGGATAGCATCTTGCAGTTGATGGAGATTTGTGGGATGCACATCCAGGGCACAAAGCTCCCGTTCCACCACATCCCAAAGATGCTCTATTGGGTTGAGATCTGGTGACTGTGGGGGCCATTTCAGTACAGTGAACTCATTGTCATGTTCAAGAAACCAATTTGAAATGATTCAAGCTTTGTGACATGGTGCATTATCCTGCTGGAAGTAGCATGGTCATAAAGGGATGGACATGGTCAGAAACAATGCTCAGGTAGGCCGTAGCATTTAAACAATGCCCAATTGGCACTAAGGGGCCTAAAGTGTGCCAAGAAAACATCCCCCACACCATTACACCACCACCACAGTGGTAACAAGGCATGATGGATCCATGTTCTCATTCTGTTTATGCCAAATTCTGACTCTACCATCTGAATGTCTCAACAGAAATCGAGACTCATCAGACCAGGCAACATTCTTCCAGTCTTCAACAGTCCAATTTTGGTGAGCTCGTGCAAATTGTAGCCTCTTTTTCCTATTTGCAGTGGAGATGAGTGGTACCCGGTGGGGTCTTCTGCTGTTGTAGCCCATCAGCCTCAAGGTTGTGCATGTTGTGGCTTCACAAATGCTTTGCTGCATACCTCGGTTGTAACGAGTGGTTATTTCAGTCAAAGTTGCTCTTCTATCAGCTTGAATCAGTCGGCCCATTCTCCTCTGACCTCTAGCATCAACAAGGCATTTTCGCCCACAGGACTGCCGCATACTGGATGTTTTTCCCTTTTCACACCATTCTTTGTAAACCCTAGAAATGGTTGTGCGTGAAAATCCCATTAACTGAGGAGATTGTGAAATACTCAGATCGGCCCCTCTGGCACCAACAACTATGCCACGCTCAAAATTGCTTAAATCACCTTTCTTTCCCATTCTGACATTCAGTTTGGAGTTCAGGAGATTGTCTTGACCAGGACCACACCCCTAAATGCATTGAAGCAACTGCCATGTGATTGGTTGATTAGATAATTGCATTAATGAGAAATTGAACAGGTGTTCCTAATAATCCTTTAGGTGAGTGTATATTTCAATGTTGTGAGAATATAGGGTTTGTTTAAATTTACTTAATTTATAAACATCAGAGTATTATTTAGTAACTTATTATTTAGAAACATATTCAGGGGCTTGATACGACAGACCAAGCTAATGAGGTTCTTAGATATTACATACTGTACACATACTATCAAACATTCATGTCAAACGATGTGGGTACTGTTCAAACTTCAGAAGCGTCTGATTTTTTTGCACTTTTTGAAACCCTCACTACCACCCCCCATCCCCCCAACAGACACACTATGAACCAGAAATCCATGTTCCCTAACCCTAACCTTTCCCATACATTCACCCATATAACCTAACTTATACAATGAAACTTAACATTGCCCTAATGCTTAACCATACCGCTAAACCTAACTGCCTAAACCTGAACGTAACCGCAATTCTAACACTGATACCAAATGGATGTTTTTTCCCTAACCCTAACCCCAATGTCGGAAATAGCTCGTTCCCTAGTGGGGACCGGCCCAATATCCTTGGTCCCCACAAGTACATATATATGTGGATCACACGCGCACACGCATCTTCCACTAGAAGCATTCTACAGCTGTCACCCCATTCCTCAATGGCACAGCAGTTGCCTCCAATCAAAGTCAAGTCGTCATGTCATCTAGGACTCTTGGGCCACCAGCGAAGGAATTGCTGGAATCATTAGAAAGCTCAACAGTGTCTCCCTGGAATTTCTACCATGTCTACTACTCTCCTACCTCCACCCTCTTGAGATTCACATTCTCTTCTCTCTCTCTCTCTCTCTCTCTCCCACACACACACACACACACAGTACATACGCAGAACCTCTCTGTGGTTAAAAGTACTCAGTCTCTCAGGGAGTCATTCTATGAAGTGACAGTAGGAAGCAGCCATGATTCTACCACCGTATATAGTCCAAGTAGCATCTGTTCTTCTTCATCATTGTCATTTCTGTTCACCAGGACAGCTGAGTGGGTCCAGACAAGGTGAGGAAGGTCACCTTCTCTATGTAGTCTCTTGGCACGTCAACTGTCAGTAATTGACTGTTGTAACAAAAGGCCACAGTATTTAATGGCAAACCACCATATTGCTGTCATTTCGTGCACATCGATATTTGAGACGTTTCAGACCATTTCTCGCTCTGCGGCCACAGAAACGTGCATGTCTTGGAGTTTCGCCGTACGACCTGAATAGGGGACACACTAGAACGTGGCTCATTTTTAATAACTTGGGATAGACACAAAGTTGCCTCCCTGTAGGTCAGAGGACAGCAGATTTAATCAGGTTGTGCAGAAAGCTGCTCAGCTTGGATATTTGCCTGCAGCGTTGTCCTACAACTAACATCCTGCAGTCCCCTCTACACCACACTTCAAAAGACAAGATTTTCTTAACTTTGCACCCCCCCCTCCATGAATCTATGGAAATGTCCACACAGATCTGTACAGTATCTTTTTTTAGTGTCTCTTTTTCAGTCTGGCAGGCCCTGGAAGATGAGCAGTATGCAGTTCAAGGGTATGGCCTACACAAATCTATGAACACAATAATATACTGTACATTCAAAAGGCGAGGGAACAAAGAGGCGCTACTTTCCTTGATCAGAACTGAAGCCATCCCTGGTTTTGTTTTGTGGACTGTGTTTAATGTAGTAATGTATGGTCCTGCTCAAGCATGGCATAAGGTCTCTATGCATATTGTACTTAAATCTAACGTCTGGTGAGCCAATGCAAGGTATACCGATGTTCAGAACTGACTGAGTAGCCCCTTTTTGATCCTCTAGGCACCTGTAGCTTAACAAAGTGTATTACAGACTAACTAACATCAACAAAGCATGTGTAAACACCAACAGTTTTCATTTATTATTTCTTTAAAAAAAGTTCTGTAAAATATATAAATGTGCATATATGGGACGGTATAGTAAAAAGTATCATAAAGCCGTTACATGTAGATACTAATGTGTATATGCACGTATTACTGTATTGTTATTTATTTACCCTTTTAACAAATTCTAAATAGCATAGCATGTGGAATGTAAATAAAAGCTCAAACCTATCAGAAATGGACAATAAAGATTTCCAGGCTGACAACTGGCTTCAGATGCAAGACCGTACACCTTCAAAAGATTGTCAGAATCCACCACTACATGGTTGAAAAACTCAAAATGTTGAGAGAGTCTCTGGTCTTGAACCCAAATATAAAACCATGCTTTGAACTGAAAAGGGTCTAGAAAGATTCTGGATGGAGAAATAGCCCAGCATCCCTTCCAGTGTGCTCTCCAATCCAATCTCCAAATATTTTAGGAAAAAACTGAGTGGCATTTTTCTGCCAAGGTGAGGTATTAAAAGGTTTTGAAGAGGGTTAGGCCAACCAGTTTGACCTTTCTTTTTGAGAACAAATCATTCTATCCCTGTGGGACCCTGAGATCAAACCCTCACCCAGAATTCCCTGTTCCCTATTCCCTTTCCCTAAATCTATCCTTAACCTCAGTAACCTAACTTCTATGCCTAACCCTAACCCAAATATCAAAACATTAACGTTTTCCCTTAAACCTAACCCTATGAAGGAAATCACATTTTCCCCAGTGGGGGCATGCCCGGAAATCTTGTGGGGACAGGTTTTTCAGGTTCATCTTTGCAGGGGTTTTTAGGTCCCCACGTGTAGATATAAATGTGGATCGCACAAACACACGCACTCCTCACTGGTTTCTTCACCTAAACATCTCAGCCTTGGAAGAGAATACTGACTGTTTATTGCAAGCAACAAGGAGGACAGTGACAATGGCAGATGGTCACAGATGAAGGGTCCTCTGGACCTCTATTCACTAATCATATACTATATAGAGCCAGGGATTCTGTGAATGGGGAATGAAGTACTATTATAGTTTCATCTGTTTTGACCTAAACACAACTGTGTTCCCTTTAGTGTTTGTTCTGGAAGGAAATGGTGGAGGAAGAGTTGGACCTTCAGACACAGAGAGAAAAAACACAAACATACAACAATATACTCCTCTTCCGCTTATGGTTGTTGCTTACACCTTTTACTCTTTGTGGCTATCACTGAATAAAGCCATGTTCCAAAACTTGAAGGAGACAGAACAGTCTCTGGTGAAAGAAATAGTGTGTGTGTGTGTATATATATATATATATATATATATATATATATATATATATATATATATATATATATATATATATATATATATATATATATATATATATATATATATATATATATATATATATATATATATATATATATATATTTGTAATTTCAAACTGAGATGAAGAAGTTATCATCCTTGACCTCAAAAAGGCTTGCATTGTGGCATTTTGTGTGGTTTCATCCAACTCACATTCAATATATACATCTTTTATATTGCTGCAGGTATTTAAAGACATTTCCTTACATTCGCTTCATAAAAGCATTATGAAAAAACATAATTATTTTTTGGCTTGTTTTGTGCCTCAGTTAATCTTGGGACTGACCATGTAGAGAATAATGGTGAAGGACCCTTAATTCACACAGCATTGGGAAAGACATGCTCAGCAGCATAGCCGCCCTCCTGACCCCTGCTCACAAGACTAGATTGCTTTTCATTTATTAACAGGAGCGGCATATATTTTCAATAAGTGTACATAAGATGGATCACAAAGAACCTCTTATTTGTGAGAAATCGGGCCCCTTTGACTGCCGAACGTTCTTATTAACCTACGAAAAACTATTTACATGCCACTAAAATACATCAAGGTTAAGATTGTGTTTATTGTCGGGGGTTTTACGTTTACTTCGTTTTTTGCAGTGGAACGCGTTGCCTGATTCAATGTACCAAGAATCTGTCCTGCGCAGCTCTGTTTTATTGTAGCCGCACATGGACCGCCTTGGCCACATCTGATCCGAGAACCACCCGAAAACCAACAGAAGGACAGAGTTTTCTCCGCAACCGACCCACACCCACATAGATTTAGTTCCGAAAACCGAACCGTTTAATTTATTCATGCCTCCAGACATAGTAATTTTTTTTTACTGCACTATCTGCATTAAGTCGATTTGAAGGTCTTTGAAATGCTTAATGTTATAACACTATGTACAGTATGCTCATGCAATAAAAAAGTGTTACTTTCCCTACTAGTAAATAAATACCACACTTCACTTTTTGTAGGCTGTGTATCCATGATCCAGACGGATCCTGTGTCCTTTGGTCATATATCAGATGTCTGTAGAACTTGATTGGAGTCCATCTTTGGCAAATGTTATTGACTGAACATTATTTAGAAAGGCACAAATCTGTCTATATAAGGTCTCACACTTCACAATGCATGTCAGAGCAAAACCAAGCCATTAAGTCCAATGAACACTCCGACCCTATTGACCATCTGCGGGGAGACCTGAAGATGACCGTTTACCAACGCTCCCCATCCAATCTGACAGAGCTTGAGAGGATCTACAGGAAAGAATGAGAGAAACTGCCCAAATTCAGGTGTGCAAGGCTGGTAGAGACATTTGCACTCAAGACCACTTGAAGGTTGTGGAGTGAACGGGTGTGAATACTTTCCAAAGGCATTGTTAGGTCAGTGCAGTATAGCACACAGAATCATTGACCATTCTACTTTAATTTTCTAGTCTGTACTTATTCATTTGTTGGTCTAAACTTTATTCTTTACTGTGTTGTACTGTGATGTCCAAACTTGTGCAACATAGATTTTCACCATCCATAAAAAAAAGATAAAATGGTGCAACCGGTGGAAAGGATGTTACTGTGAGCGTGTCAAACCATTGTAAGGAGATTACAAGACAAGGCAAACTGATAGATGGGCCGACGAGGAAGTTGAAATGGGAAATATACTGTATCAGGCACTTACCCAATTCTGTAGAACAATTCTGTCACGTAACTTTAAACATCAACGGCAGATGTCTCCTGGTCATATTTGCTTGTGTCTATGCAAGTAGTACAGTAAAAATACATACTGCCCTTTTCAATGTGGTGCATTAATGTGGTGTCATTTAGATACAGTATTTATGTTTCTGTTTATATATAAACCTTTGTTGAATTTGGTAACTGGGTTATGTCACACACCAAATTCTAAAACCTAAAATCATACATATTAAAGCTTTTTAAAGTTGTCTATACATTAGCTAAGCAAAATGTTTCTAATGTTCAAACTAAAGATATATTTTGCTGTAATAAAAATCATTTTTTGGCTGTGAAGGTTAAAACCTCTATCACAGCCATGCTTGATGTTGTATAGAGTACTACTTGACAGCCATTCCTTCTGACAGGACCTTGTTACGGCACTCTGGTGAATAAAGCTCATCTGTCAACACACTGGTAAGAAAATACATATTAGGGCATTCAGACTGTGCAGATTTTTTTTTTTATGTATAGCATTAAGAGACTGAATTAGATTATGTCAGTGCTAACCTTGGCTTAACTGTGCCCCCAAATATGTTTATACTATACTACAGTCTGACTGGGGTATTGCAAGAATATACCCTACATATCACAAAACTTAGACACAGTTTGATCTGCACATACTAAGTCGCTTTTATTAATACAGAACTGCATGCTACAGAGACTGTACAGCATAAACATTTATTCATTACAAAAACATGGTTTTGGAACCATTTAAAATAACAGGGGGGAGGGGGGGGACAAAAACAAAACAAAAAAAGATAAGCGCATAAAATAGAACAGGAACATCACAGCCGTTAAGGAAACATTCAAAACTATTCATCATTAGCATCTTAATAAACCAGAGAAGAAATGGACAGGTTACAGTCGCATCATGTCAACTACAATGGTACCAAGTGGATGATTCTCTTGTAGCTTTTTTTTTACAGCCTCTTGCAACATCAACATGCCTATTTTTTCTATCTACCTATATGTAGTAGTGTACTTAAAAGTGGCAGTTTGTGTATTTTTTTGTAGTTATTTAATTGTTTTTTATGAACCTCCTAATATACATAATTTGGCCCTTGTGGGTTTATACAGTATGATGTCCGTTTTTTATTCAGTTAAAATTTTTATATTTGACAATCTGCTACCAAACACATTTGTTATAGCAACATTTATACTAAATACATAGCAATCTATGTAACGTCACAGCAAAGTATGGTTTAAAAAATAATAACCTACAGCGTGGTTAGAGGGGGGAAGATAAAATGATCACAAAATTTGGCACGGAAAATCTGTACATGAATCTGTGCAATAAAAAAGAAGGGCTTTAGACACTTTCCCAAACTACTGAAGACACGGTACCCACTGTCCCTTGTTCAAGTTTCTTTTCTTCTTTTGTAAAATGGCTTATAGACGCATTTCTTGAAATGAAATTGTGCATACCTCTGTTGGTGAAATCTACACAGTACATTGGGTGGAATACAGCTTTTCAGTGAGGAAAAAATTAAGTTGTCAAAAGAAAAATTAAAACCTCCTCGTAAAAATTGATCATTTTATATATAAGTTGCTTACGTTAAGGAAAAAAATATTCATACAATGTATTAAGAAAAAGAAAATATTACAAAATGGACAACATACAAGATACAACAAGCAATCTCTAAAGCAATAAATACTACTGGTCCTAGCGTTGACATTTTGTATTGAATACCCACAATCCACCACCCACCCCAATATGCCCGCCCCCTGTCCCTCCTCCAAGTCCACCCACCCCCGCGGACTCCACCCCAAAGGTAAACAACAACCAAAATAATAAAGACAACGCAATGGAACGATGCACATTTACACGGTAACCCCTCCCACCCATCCCCACCCCCCTAAAATATTTATGTACATTTAAAGAAGAACAAGTAACATCACAATTAAAGTTGTTCCTCAGTAAGAGAGGTGTCTCCACGATCCTCATGCCCTCCAGGGTTTGAACAGATGTCAAATGATTGGTTCGCAAGCTCGTATTTAATACAAATAATGAAGGAGAACCAACTCTTTCAAGAAAAGGGCTCATTGAATAGTCATCTAACCTACCTTTTTAAATCTGTCATTTAAACATGTTCAAGTGGAAATACATAACCCTTTTCTGTTACACTACAAAGTAAAGACAAAAAGAAAAGTTCATAAAAATGTTGGCAGATTCACAAAGCTATACTCTACAGCTCACTGTATTATTATTGAATTATAATAATTAGATTTTTTGATAATGAGGGTCAAATATTGACCAATGAACTTTGATAAAACAAGAAAAAAAATGTAAAGCCTTATGGCACGGAAACAGAAAGGCAGAAGGAAACGACAAACACAGCGAAGAAAGAGGGCCTGAATCGAGGTGTGCGGAGCTAGAACAAGGGGGAGGAGGACAGCAGTGAGGAGGAAGGCTACTCTACAGACTTGGTCACGAGGGACAGAGGCTGGGGGGCCGTGGAGTTGGGGTGCAGCGAGTGGGAATGACACAGCGACGCCGTCGAGGGCCTGGCGAGGGAGACGCCAGAGGAGCCGTGGTGGTGGGCCCCGTTGTGGGCCGGACTGGGCGTTCTGCCTGCTGTGGCGGTAGAGTTTTCCAGCAGAACCAAGGATGGCGGAGGGGGATGCCCAGCCAGGAGGTGCGGGTGGTGGAGAGGCTGGTGGGCCGGTTTCATAGTCAGTGACAGAGGTTGCATTTGTTCAGTCTGAGGTTTGGACTCTTTCGAGGAGGGGGAGGGTGCCACCGAGGAGGGGGAGGATGGGGGGGAGTCTAGTATGCTTCCATCCGAAGAGGGAGGACTGGCACAGCTGCCTTCACCTTGGATATAGCGAATGCACTTTTTTTTCCTCCTGGACATGGGGGGGGGGACAAAGAAATAGGTTTTTAGCGTGACATCCCGTTTCCGACAAACTTCTACTTGGGCAATAGCTGAGTATTGGCATTCGACTTAAATGCGCCGTCTTGTTTCATTAGAGTGATGAAACTAATGAATGCGATCAAATCTAAAACCTATGTGTGGAACTTTTCTTTCCCTCTGGCGCATGAAAGGGGTTGCCAAGACTACAGCTACGCTGAAGACTGAGGTTGTCAAATTCCCATGAAAAACATTGAGTACACCGAACAGACAGACAGGACAATGACACAGGAGAGGCAGCGTGAGAATGAAGATGCCGGATGAGAAATGGACGGAGATATAAAGGTTGAGGGACATGGTTTTCGCGGCAGAGGTCAATCAACTCCCTTCCTTAAAAGTGTTTCCTCACAGGCTTGTGATGTTGATGGAAACAGAGAGCCGGCCCTGGTGAAGAGCTGCCACCAGGGATCACCCTGCTTCTCCCTCCTCATTTCCCTCCACCGTAAAGACACAGAGGTTAAAGGTAAGGGGAACCAGACTGCGCTTCACCTGCCCCTAAGACGTGTGTGTGTGTGTGTGTGAGTGTGTGTGAGAATGCGTGAGTGCATGTGTGGGGTCACGGCGTCATGTTTGCATCTCTGTTGGGGTCGGGACCCTCCCCTGCCTGGCGCGCCTGCAGCCAACCCGTCTCGCTCCGTGGAACAGACCACAATGCAACTGCTCTGAATGATCACTCAAGAGGCGGGCATGTGTGTGTGTGTGTGTGTGTGTGTGTGTAGGGGGCTCTGCCCACTTTCTCTTACCCTGACCTCTACAACAACTACTTATCACAAGGTCTGTGCCTGCCTGAAGGGAACAGACTCAGTGCTCCAGACTGTTGCTGGCTCACAGGGACGCCGAGCCGAGAGGAGAACAGAGCTGGGAGGGAGGGGGGAGGGAGGGGCGGGCGGGCGGGGGCAGTAAGTGAGGAAAACAATGCTGTGCTTCAGCTCGCCTTTGATAAATGGAAGCATCTGTTCTATTATTCAATCAAGGGTAAGGCCTGTTTCTCAAGTCATACCCTGCCTGTACTTCTGCAGGTAAAGGTTTCACACAAATACCGTGTGAGAGCGAAGGATGTGGGGGGGGGGTCGATCACTGACAACTGATGAGACAGTGGAATGAGAGGGGAAGAATGGCGAAAGAAGACATCTGGACAGCCACACGGTACACTCATAAAACTCTGACCAAGCAGGCATGCACTTCTGTACAACGATTAAACGACACGGACACAGAGGGAAGGAGACGCGCATGGGGAAATGTTCACTGAAAAGCAAAGAGAGTCGGGTTGAAGTAAGGGACTTGGCCTGCTTGGCTGTCACAGAACCCATGTGTATAATGGCTGCTTGCTACCAGCGTTACATACTATTGCCCTGCCGGTGTTAAGCCAGCCCCCTTCTGTCAGAGCTGAAGTGATAACTGCCTGTCAAAACGGCTACAAATGAGCTAATATCCATTTTTTAAGAGACATATCGATTGATAGTATGTGTCTGTGTAACATATTGATTTCCCCCCCGTCTCCGGGGGAATTACTCCAGACGCATCTTTCAGGAAATAGAACCCAGTGAGGTCTGTTAACCTCTCGGCTCCTTAAACGAACCAGGAATTATCGGAGGTTATTCCCAAGCCTGGCCCTCTGACGCTGCGCTGCCGCCGAGCTTATCGTCGGCACGTTGACGGGCTGCATCAGTAAACCCGGCAGATATCATGTGTTTATCAATGTGATCCACTGTGTATGATTTGGTGTCCACCCAAGCTAGCCGTTCTGATGTTTAAACTGAGTGCGCAGCGTTGCCAAGAGAGCCGTAGCCCCGCGACGGGTTTTTTTCGTATGAACTCGGGCGTTACGAAACAACGTAGCGGGACAATGCCTTCCGGTACTCTATCTTATGGGTGAGCAGTCTGTCTGAGGCAACTCTTTATGTAATAAGTGCAGATGAATATTGAAAACTGAAGGATGAGATGCATGCCTTGGGTTGACCACGGTGATATACAGTACCAAATACAGGGCAAGCTAGACACAGAAGGGTATTACTTAGCAGAAACAAATACCTACCATGAAAATATTCCCAATTCAAAGACTGCTTGTGTCAGAACAGAAAGACAACAGGTAGGGACTAAGTAAGGGTTATCAGAGAGGAGTTTGGAGGAGGAAGAAGAGGAGGAGGAAGAGGGCATAGAAGAAAGTCACTCTGGTGCCCTCTGAGAAGCAGGGCCAATTGAGACAGATACTTAAGACAGTCAGGATGGCAGGCATTTACAAACAGCCTCGGTAGAAAATGGATTTCAGTCTTTCAGATACGATAGTATCACGAATCAGGTAATGCCTTTTACAATAAAACTAAAGGAAAACCACCAAATGTCGCCTACTTAACTGTTTTTAGTACACCTTTGCGACTAGGACTTTGCCGTGGTATAATTGCTGAGGTAATGGACTCACAACAATGCTAGTAAATCCATTTTCTGCCGCCAGGCTTTTAATTTCCCCCCCAAAAAAAGAAGCGAAATGTCCTGCTATGAGACGATAGAGCAGAACATTCTCTGATCAGGAAGACGAACAGATAAAAGAGTAAGTGCCATCAATCAACACATGGAAGGAAACAGAATCCGGGTATTTTTAGGATGGGCATCTTGAAGGTGTGGGAGAAGGAAGTGGTTGTCATTCTGCTTGTCCCCCTGGACATGCTACAGGTGTGTACCTGCATGGTTTGCACCATAAACTCAGCTGGTCAAGCCCGAACAAGGCACGACACTTCTTTGGGGTATTTGCATCTGTTAGCCAAAGAGGTAGACACACAGACAATACAAGAACACAGAGAATGCACATGTCATTGGACAGACAACATATGTAGCCAGGGCTTAGGTTTGAGCTGTCAGCACCGGGACTTCCTCCTGACAGACCAGGCCATCACGTCTCCAGCTCCTCTTAGACCCAGGCTGCTGTCTGAGTCCTGCCCATTATTAGAACTAATTACCCAAGAGAATATTCCTCAGAGGACCCCCCCCCCCCCCGAACCCACATTTAGACTGACGCACGGACACACACCACACGCGCAGACACCCACTCGTGTCCCGTTCACCTCACTCCCCAAAACACCCATAAAACTAGAGGCAGGGCAGACTGGCAGGGCTGGGTTGGAGAAGACCTGGGAGTAGGCGAAAGCCTGGCAAAGGAAGGGCAGCCGGAAGCGGGGGGAGGCGGGAGGAAGTCCCGGCTCGGCGGGCAGCCGTAACCTGGCCCTGGCATTCATGCCGGCACACACCATACACACCTGCATGGGCCACACCAGTTATTCTGCTGATCGAGCCCAAAGCGTGCTCGACACTTCTTAGGAGCGCTCAGGTCTGACGCCACAACAGGGAAGGGAAGCCAGCAGAGAGGAGGAGGAAAAACCCAAAAGGGGGAAGAAAGAGGAGAGAAATAAAGCAGAAAAAAAAAACGGAAACCAGTGAGTCGCTGAGTCGTGGCATATTTGGCTATTCCCCCCCCCCCCCACCCCAATAAAAGAGATGCAAGTAACTGTTCAGAATATCTCTACAAAAAGATTGTCAGGAGACACGGTTAGTGTTTCAGACATTAGTCAAATCAAGCCACAAGCAAAATCAAAACAAATGCAGAAATGTGCAGAGATTAAATCAAACACAATAATGGTCGTATCTGCTTTATAAATGGCTAAAAATGTCAAGCTTATTTGTCAAAGGATGAGAATAAAATGGGGGGGGGGGGGGTGTGCAGACGTGATTACATTTCTGCTAATGGTCATTTGTAGCGGTGTGCTTTCCTTGCAGTATTTAGAAAGTGGAAGGTATATGGGGCAGGATAGGCAGGGAGAGGCAGTCGGGACAGACTCTTCTACATAGGGAAGGTTAATCCCAGCCAGGAAAAGCATTAAAAGGCAAGGATCCCAGTACCTTGACCTGAATTCAAACACCTGACTCAAAGTGTTCCTTTACGCTGACCCGTCAACTACTGAAATGGGACGCGACCTTAGCGGCTAAATCAAATGGAGAGCAGCGTGACACTTGGGTCAGTGGAGGAACCGTGTGTTGAGCGGTTTAAATCCAGGCCTTAGTTTGAGCAGGGTCCGTGTAGGAGTGGACCGGTCCCACTCATGCCAGCCCAGAGACAGGCACAGACACCGCTACTGAAGCAGATAGATTAAGGAGGTTTACCCTGACTGACGTCACATCCCTGGGTCATAGCACTAAGGACTTTATCAGTCAACTCTTAGGCAGACCGACTACAGCACATACTGATTTGGCCAAATGGGAGAGATTGTTCTGGAATGATTAGCTTTAACCAAAGATACTTTTGCTGGTATAGTAAATAAAAATTTGTAGGATAGACACAGATAAACATTTTAAGAATAAAAGCAGCAAACAAAGCAAGTAACATTCTTAAAAGATATTGCATTTAGCTTAGTAAAATTTATTTTTAACATTATATATATATATATACATACATACATAATAAACTAAAAAGAGAAGAAAAAAAAAACAAGTTAGTAATTTAAGACTCAAAATGACATTAGCACCTGTAATTGGAGGGAGTGAAAGGCAAGGGTTTGGAAAATATTCTCTGTGTTCTGAAAAAGAGAACAGATAGAGGAGCCTTCAAGAGGGGATGTGTCACGTGAACCAACGGAATACAGTTTAATATCCTCCTCAACTCACAGTAAGATCAGAAGAAATACCAATAAGAACAATATCAAACCAAGAAATAATAGAATTAGCAAACCTCCTTAATTTTAAGATGTGGGTGATTTTTTTTCAGTTTTCATTGTGTGATTTAAAAAGCATGCGTGAAGACAAGCAGCGGAAGCCCAAGTTACGGGGACACACACACACACACACACACGCGCACACACACCACGCACGCGACTACGTTACAAACACAAGCACAAGTCTGTCCGCAAGACACGGCCATTAAAACACGCAAACACACACACAACACTGGCAAAGTTAATGGCTCTCACAACGCTTGAATTTCACATTCTCAAAACACACATGACAGTATCGTAAATGCTGGGGGGCTGAATCAGGCCTCTGTGGGGAGGATGAGAAAGGCTGGGGGGGGGGGGCTCATGCATATTCAATGTTATTAGCTGGGGAAGGCTAAAGGAGGGGATGGGAAATGGAGGGGGGGGGGGGGTTGGGGGGCGAGCAAGTCTACCATGTAAATATTTAATTGAGTGGCAAAACTAAAATAATAACAACGAGCCAGGCACAACTACACCAAAAGGACAGAAAGCAATTGAAAATAACAAACGTGTTGACTTTTATGTTGTGAGATATAACACAGGACTGACACATGAGGGCGCTCCTCTAATAGGACAGATAATTGCAGATCACTTACCATTGCCCTCTCCTGGTTGCTTATCCCTTTTTCTCTTCTTCTTTTTCCCCTGTTGGTTACCCGCCAAAAAAAGAGAAATAGACAGGAACCTTAGTTATTATATTGCAGAAGACCCGAGGCATGAAATAAAATCAGGGGCCCATTTTACTTTCTATTCATTCATGCACTCTTTCCCTGTTGGCTGTTTATGACTGACCCTGCAGGACATAGCAGAATTTTCTCTTCTCCCTCTAAAAAAATCAAAACGTTTTCATTGATGTAATATTTTAGTCTTATGGTCCATGTTAAGGCATTGTTTTAGTTTTTTGTGAGGGACGCTGATTTATGCAGAATGCTTCGGGCAGTCTGAGAGCAGTCAGGCTCAGTGGTCAACTAGACTTTTGCAAAGGGTGTATGAGGACCTCTGAACTGCTTGGATACACACCAACACTGTGAGACAATGTTTCCACAGCATCAGAATGTCAGGTCTCTAAGACGCCCTGTTTCTATAGGCCAGTATATGTACTGTAAAGCAGGGGATCTCAACTCCAAGCCTGGGGACTACTGCTTCTTTTCTATTCTGCCTGATAGTTCATTGCATTCACCTGGTGTTCCAAGTCTAACTTAGTCAATATTTAGAGGGCTACAATGAAAACCAGCAGTACTTTGGGTCCCAAGGCCTGGCGTGGAGAACCACTGGTTTAAATGATGCTGCAGACTGACTGTGGCGTTCAGGGAACCAGGTAAAACTCAGTTCAGGCTGAACCGACGGTTCTCTCATCCCAGGTACATGTCGCTGTGAGGGGAGGGGGAGTACAGGACGTACGTGTTGAAAACTTAAAAACTTACATAGTTGTCTCGTGCTGACCAGCCGGGGTAGAGCTGCATGTGAAGCTGTCGCTCTTTCCTGGCCAACTCGTAGTACTTGGCCTGTTCCTCCCGTGATAGGGCGTGCCACTGCAGAGGAAAACACAGGGGGGGGGGGGCGGAAGATTGTGAATAGGAGCTATGGCCGTGTTCAGCCTGGGAGACATGAGGTGTAGAGACGAGGACCTGTTAGCAGGCCAACAGTCAAAATAAACCATGCGGTGTGTGTGTGTGTGTGTGAGTGAGTGTGTGTGTGTGTGTGTGCTGGACACGTTCCTAGTCTTGGGTACAGGGAGACATGAGACTGAATGCACGGCGTCACGGTGGCGTTCTCTCTCACCCTTCGTCCCAGGATCTGGTTGATGGCGGCGCTCTCCTTCAGCGTGCACTCTGCCACCACCTTGGCCCTCATCTCCTTCATGTAGAGCATGAAGGCGTTCAGGGGCTTCTTTATGTGCGGCTGCTTCTTTTTCTCGTCCTCCTTCTTGGAGTCCTGGTGTTTTCTGTGGAGCGTGTACAGTATAGTACTGTAGAGTTGGCAAATACCAACAATTGGTATTAAACGGCATATTCTAACAGTGGACTTGAGAACAGCAACAGCAGCGGGGTGAAGTCTCCCTGTGCTGCTGCTGTTTCCGATGGTGAAAAAAAAAAGAGCCGAGCGGGCGTGTTGTACTCACGAGCTGTTCAGGCCGATGTCGCTGTGGGAAGACTCCTGCTTGACGTTGGGCGTGACGATGGCTGGGTGGGGGATGCCCGTCTGGTGCAAACTGTGGTGGGGGGGGACCATGTGGTGAGGAAACCTGGAGGACAGAAAACTGTGTAAATCGTCAGAGTGGACACGTGTGAAATGGAGGATGGGCACATAGACACACAGCAGAGACAATCTATTGGCCTTCACCACAGACACGTGCGTACAGGTTCTGCCGCGAGCCGAATCCGACCTTGAGGTCCGAAAATCCCTCAGCCACATCCTAGCTAACGCGAGAGCTTGAGCTTCGCACTTTCAAGGGAGGATTCGGCCCATCCTATCACATTAGTCTCACAATTGCATAGTAAAGTCAACACAATACACGCTTCACCATCATAACATGCCCTACAGTACGTTCACTTTGTATTGGAGTGGGAAGAGTTTCTCACGGAAAACAGGACAAACCGAAGGTTCATCTGTGACAGGCCAAAGTGGCCCACACTGCCCCTTCAACCGTGTGCCCTTTGCAATGGGTTTTCTAAAGTCCTCCATGTTTGGTGCCGTGACCCGACTCCCCAGGAAAAGTGATCGGCTCCTCTTCACAAGCTGCCCATCTATGAAGGCTTTGAGCCAATCGGTCGTGTGAGCTAATGTCACTTCTGAGGTCATCACTTCAGCTTTAACCAATGGCAAGACACCTTTTCCCCACGCGTCACTGGGCTGGGCCCGTTCTATCACGCCGGATCAGAATCATTAATGGGTGTTATCGTTTCCCGTCTCCCCTCTGCTATGTCTTCACAACACTGGATAATGACTTCTTCATCTCCCACAGCTTCACTGATTGAGGGTTAATAACCCGCATCTACAGTTTCACTTCACAGGGCTGAGCGCGCGTGTGTGTGTGTGTGACAGCGTAATTGTGTGGACGACGATGTGTGTACGTATTCAGAACATACACCTCAGCTCCGATACACGACCATATACAAACCATAGGAAGCGAGTGGAGGACGAAGGAGGGGGAGAAGGAATAATTCTTCCTTTTTTTTTTTTATTCTTTTTTTTTTTTTAAACAGCTCATTATCTGTCTGAGTCTGGCTGCATGGCTTGGAGCCAGAATATAATGATGAGCATAAACTCGCCAGGAACAACTAGTTTCTGTTGCAGGCCATCTCTGGGGAGTTTGTGTGTTTCCTCCCTCCCTCTGCTCTTCTCCCCTCCCTTCATCACTGACACGTTTCTGTTTGCGCCGTGTCATCTGCTGAGGGGACCGCGGTGGTGGCTGCGGATCTCCCATCATTAGGCTGCTTCATTTCCCCTGCTCTCTCTCTCTTTCTCTCGGTGCACTTGTTAAAATCTCCTCTGTTCCAGCATCCATTTTTTCCTCTCCTTCTCCACCCTCCTGCTCCCTCACCACCTCCGCACTCCCCCCTCCCTCCATCTTCTCCTCTCCTCCCTCCCTCTCCTCCCCCAGCTGCCACCACACGGCCCAGGTTATGGTTAAAACATGACGGCCAGTCCTTTGATGCGCGGGGGCACCATCATCCACACTCATCAGCACAGAACAGCGCCTTGGACCAATTTAGCCGACAGAGGGAGAGAGAGAGGGGACCCCCAACCCCCAGGCTTCTACGTCTCAATCTGAAAGGCAGGGATGGGGGTGGGTCGTCGGTTGCAACGCAGGCCCGGTGTTAGCCAGTGCCATTTAATTGCCAACGCAAGGCGGCACCCCCGTGCCTGTTTAATGTATAATGACTCGGCCGGGCACTTTCCCTTTCGCAGGAAAAAACCCAGGATGTGCAGTGGTGAACGGGGGTGGGGGGTGTGTGTGTGTGGGGGGGGGGGGGGGGGCATATCAAAGGGCAGGCATTGGGTAGGGGGCGAGGGGCCTACACCTCCTCCCACATGTCACACATGGGCCCGGCAGAGATAATGGACCTACACGGATCCAACCCCATTATCAAAATGCCTTTCATTTGCTCTGTCCACTAACTGTGCTCTGTCTCGCCTGTCCTTTCCTGTTCCCTTTCAGGGAATGTATTTTTTAACAGGACCTAGGTGTTAAGTGTTCAGGTATGAGAGACAGACTCGCTCTTTGGCATCCAAATCGGGCCGGTATGTGGCACAGCTTTCTAATACTGAGCTGCTGGTTCTCTTGTTGGGACCACAGAACAGCTCAGTCCCTTTAGGATGGCAGGTTAAAGGCACAGACCCGGATTTTACAAATACTGAATGGGTGTGCATAGTTAAAAATAAATTGGTTAAATTATCCAAACATTTTCCTCTCTGTGCCATTTTTATACGTCACCGACAATCAAATCAAAGATTTTTTTTTTGGTCAAATCCCCCGGTGCAGTTTTAACAAGGAAGTGCTAAAGACCCTTTCTCCAGAGAGATGGAGGCCTCCACCTATTTAGCTATGCTAATTCAATTAGGAGTCATCAGAAGGCATTACCTCTCCCAAGCCCTCCAGTCCATCCAATCCCCTTAGCCCCCATCCAGGAGATTCAATTAGCCTCGCTGTAAATAAGATGATCACAATGTAGAGGCCGTCATTAGGGGCGAATTAGCTGTCACTTAAAACACAGGTCCGCTGGATGCTGCCAGGGCCTGCCAAGGGCTCTACCAGACACCAGACGGCACCTGAAGGCAGGACCGCTAGGACTGGGCCAGGACACGGAGAGGGGGCCTGTGTTAGGGGGTTAATAGGAGTGGAAGAGGGGCCCAATAGGGGCAGGCATTACTAACCCTGCTAGACAGATACCACTCATGAGTAAAATGAAGCAAAGTGTCCCCAGAACCTCAGATCAACTGAAATATGCAGGTAATGTGTCCAAGTGAACACAAGGCGTGTATGCATTTTATATTTAATGAGAAGGAAACCAGGAAATAGGAGAGTCTTTCTCTTTCTCAAGTGAATGTGTTTTTCTGCTTCTAATTCAAGTGTGTGAGAGAGAGACAGAGAGCGCAGAGTGTTAAGTCTTATTTCACAACATTAACCTTTCTGGAGGCCTCCCTCTCTCCTCCTCCCTCTCTCCTCCTCCCTCCCCCACCTCCCTCCTCCTCCCTCCCGTTTCCTCCCTCACTCAACATATCCATCAACGTCACAGAGGTCTGAGCTGTGGACTCTTAGGAGCTGCTTTTCCAATCAGTAATTAAAGTGAAGTTTGTCTTGTTCCCTCTCCGGGGTCCAGGCCTGTCACCCCCCCCGCCCCCCATCCTCCCCAGCAAACCATAAACCATCCCAGGTCCAAACGCTCCAGCTGCCTGCCCTGAAACCCCTGTGAAAACTGCTCTGGGCCAAACAGAGACGGGAGGGTAGGCACGACGACTCATGGAGTAGTTTTTTTGTCTGTTGTCTTTTTATCAAAAAGCTTCTAGAAATCACGGGGGTACTTGTCATCCACAGTTAACTCTTCCCACACAATACAGAGTACTACGGGCCGGTCCCTAAGGAGCCCAGCCCAGTCAGAACACACCACAACAACAACAACAACAACAACAACAACAACAACAACAGACACTTGGGTCCCCATGGGTCCACTTGTGTCCAAAGCTTTTCACTTGAGCTGGATCCTAATGGGCCCAACAAAGCACGAGCCAAGTGTCAAGACCCGGCCTACATTGTTCTGTCCTTTTAAGTGTCGATATGTTTATGTATCTGTCTAGGTTTTAGAAACCAGCTTCGACATGCTCCCTCCCGTACAGACTAGGGTAAATGATCTTCAGGGGCCTCATTAGAAAGTGATAAATATAATTAATATTTCAGCACATTGTGAGGGACGTGGGGGGGGGGCGGGGGGGGGGGTTGGCCGCTTGAACGCGGGTACGGGAGTGTGCACTCTCCTTAAGGGAGAAGTTTACACAGAGTGTGTCGGCTGTGAGTGCACCCCCGCCACGGTGTGCGTGCGTGCGTGTGTGTGTTTTCATCTCCCAAAGCTCAACTCACCTTTGCATGGATGCGTTGACAGTGAGTGCAGTCGGGTAGGGGTGTCTAAAACCCCCTGTGGTGATTGGGTAAACAGGTTGACCTTGCCTAGGAGAAGGAAATAGAAGAAAGGGAGGAGAGAAAGGTAAAGAAACGGTGTTGATGGATGGAGAGGCGTTAAAGCCCTCTCCCCCTCTCCCAGATCGCAGGTCTCTTCATTCTCATTTGATCAGGACAAAAATCTAGGGGATTGTGGAGCACAGATCAAAGGAAAGGCAAACTCTGAACAATTTGAATGCCACAAATCTGATAGGAATGGCTAATTAAATTTCATAACCCTTCGCTCTGTGTCTACAGAGAGGAGGCCCCTTCCTCCCTGAGCTGGAACTAGGTGTTTTGTTGTGATAATTAAAGACGAAGCACAGGATTCTTTAATGGAGCCATCACGTTAATTGAGGTCTACACATCCAAAGACAAACAATAATGAATGGAAATTTATACCAAAATAAAGTGCAGTGAATCAAAGGGCGCCGTGGCTGTGCTTGGGGCCTCTCCCGGTATTTAGATCGCGGTGAGAAAACATTAAATTAACAGAGCTTAATTTGTAGCCTTTTGTCATATTAACAAGTGTTGACAAGAGTTACCAGGGGAGAGCCCCCATGTGGAATTGTGGGTAAAATACGGGCAATCATTGTTCATGGCTCTAATTGGAGTATACAGAGACATGCAAAATAGCATTCGCCACAAAGAACCAAGTTGGGGTTGGACAGGAATGGGAGGGGTTAGAAAACCACAGTCTGATGTCGTGGGCCAGAAGTCAGTCCAGTGCATATATGTATAAACTCTGATGGTAAGGGGGGCTTAGCACTTCTCTCTGCAACGTGGCCCAACAGGAGACATCACTGACTGACCCAGATGGAGAGGGACCAATCTGAGAGGTCCAGCAAAGGACCCTCCACACACTGTTTAATAATATGTCACCGGTAGGAAAAGACACAAACCAAACTTCCAACCAGAACACGTTGGTTCAGACAGAACCGGTGAACTGATATCATCTGATTTTAGCACAACGCACTAGTGAACTGGACTCTCCAAAGCCCTAAACAAATGTGCACACAGAGTGGAGACATACAAAGAGAATAATAAAATGCTGCTTACTGTGGTACTAACCATCCTAGAGGATGGGGAATCTGGCCCACAGTGCCAGGCGATAGAGGGTAGTAGGGGGATATGTCCGGGTGTTGTGGAGGCCGTGGAATTCCTGGGAAGAAAGGCAGAGGGATGGAGAGAGATCAAGTTATCCGGTTGTTCCCAACATTCCACTGGAACGATGTCAGGCAGAGGTACGGCACATTCATCCTTCAGTTTCAGAATGGAACAGTGGACTCCACAGGAAGCTGCGTCGAGGGGGGAGGAAGATCCCGGGTTTCAGTCCGGTGGAAAGGTGACATGAGGCGGGCCGAGACACAGATGGGGTGGGGGGGTTTAGCAGCCCAATCTGATCCGGTCAGAGTGGCCTTCCGTTCACCCATAGGATTACCCATGAAACAACAGTGTTGTGTTAACCTAACTGTCTTCAGGTGACATGCTCTTATGACGCTCTATAGCATCTAATATGACTTTGTAAAGTAGGTCTTATAAATAGGGGGCCTTGATCCCCTGCTTCTCTTTACCATAGATTTTGTCACGTTCCAGTATTCACCCTCATGTTTAACAAAATAACAGAAACGCTCTAGGTTTTCTATCTGAAGAAGTGACAGGTGTCCTACAGTACATGAGGACGGTTCTCATGGAGAGGAAACTGATAACAAACCATCACACATTTGCCAATGTTGCGACAGGCAAATAACACATTCAGACAAGCCAGCCAAAACATTAGGCCGCCAAAGGTCTCAGGTAAAAATAACTTCTTACTAGCTCACTCATGGCAAATCTTTCCAGACTTCCAGTTTTAAAAGGAAGCGTCTGACTTCCACTGGCTGACAAAGCAGCCGAGGGACATTTGTTCCCCTGCATTGTTCTCCAGTGGACCTGTCTGGCGCTCACATTGGTGCAGCCGTGGAGCCGTCTTTGACTGGTGCTGATGTAGACACAGTGGACCCAGACCAAGAGTTCTGCAGAACTGACCCTGTCTCCATGAACCGGTCCAATGCTACGGGACCGAGCCAAGCACATGGACCAGACCCAAGGCTAGGAGGCCATAAACCATGTGTGCATCCAAGAAGAACACACACCCTCACTGGGTCGGTCCAGTTACGGAACCACTAACTGAAGACAATTAGGATAAATTCAAAGACAAATTCTAAAAACGAAGGCTTGAATATTACACGTGTAATGGCTACGACACACCCAGTCTTCTAGACGTGACGGGGCTGATATGCCCCTCATAGAAAGACTCCACACACTCCTTTTTGCCATCCAGTGCTGAACGGTTAATTAATTAGCCAATGAGCTCAATTAAGAGACGGTATTAACTGGCACATTTAACAGCAGCTGGGTGGTACTACAGGGCTGTTCCATTCTCACCACTGTATTACACTGTGACTATAGGATAACCACCTGTGCTGCATAACGTGAAGGAATCCCACCCCTGGTATGGGGTGCATATGTGGCGTGGTGTGTGTGTGTGTGTGTGTGTGTGTGTGGTGGTGTGTTGAGCGTGTTTGGTATGTGTGTGTGTGTAATGGTGTGTGTGTTTGGGAGAGAGGCGCTCAAGCATGTAAACTCCACACATCCACATCCTCTTGTAGTGTCGACAACAGAGAGGAGACACTGACCCTCCCACCAATGGGGGGGCGAGCTGGTCAGACAGCACACCCTGCAGTGTTTTGTTTTGTGAGGGCTTCATCTACAATAAATAAAGAGACATGTTATCAACCAGACGTGTTCATTTCTTTGCGTTAGCCTCTCAAGCCAGGCGGCCTCTTCCGTTATCCTAGAGTGGCTACAGTCACGGCTTCAGTGCGACTTCGTACGAAGGTCCACACAAAGGGGGATGTATTGGAAATAAAACCTGCAGAGCAAAGTGACATCGCTGCCTTGTCGCTAGCGTTTGGAAGACAACCGATTTTCCATGGGCACAGTTCACGCAAACGGTTTCGGCCCAGCCTACCCAAACTTGTGATTTGTTCGTGAGAGTTGTAACGAAGTTGTATCTGAGTAGGACTCTCCCTGGAACACGTTTATTCTCCATCCCGAATGTCCGACAGAAGCCAGCATTGTTAGCAGACCGTGGATTGTTCCCCGACGTCTGGTAACGCAAGACTCTGGCTGCTTTGGCAAACGCGCTGGCCCCTAAATATGTCGACAACTGAGAACAATCGAAAATAAACCGATTTCTATTGTTTTTCTGAGCCCCTGGGAGAGAAAGTGGTTCATCCCTACTTTTGAAGCTTGTATTTCTTTTTGGGGGGGAGCAGTGTCTGGGGCGTTAACCATTCAACGACTGGACTGAGAGTGCGTTGCTTTTCTCACCTGTTTTGGGGTCCACGTCCCCCTGTAGGTGGGGTGGGGGGTTACCCGGGGTGAAGTGCTCATTGCTGTAGGTGATCAGAGGAGTGAGGGGATGAACATGGTGAGGGTGTTGTACCACTGGAACCTTATTAGACTAGAGCGAGGAGAGACAGGAGGAGGAGAGGAGGAGAAACAGGAGGAGAAGAGGACAAAAGAAAAACAAGACGAGCACAAGTTAATATTTGGGTTAGGGGTTGAGATTACAAGCGCCCGCAGCAGTTACAACATGGCTCAGAAAGCCCTTGAGAAAACAAGAGCCATCAAATGATCAACCCCCAGAGTGCCAAACCAGAGCCCGGGGGAAAATATCCTGGTTGGTTAATTAAGAACACTTCTGTGGCGACACTCCGCGACTCAGCCACGCTTCCTCAGACGCATGGCTGCCATTTTAGATTTAAACTGGGGCTTCAAGACCAGCGGGCCTTTCTCTGGGAGGCAATGGATCATGCCCAAACCTCTGGATCAGCCCGACACATGGAAGATCCACAGCCATTCTAAAAGCAGGCAAGCACACTAACCAACCACTCCCCCTCCCTCCACAGCCCTCCCTGGGCTCTGTACCCCCACCCCCGTGCAACCCCCAGGGTCTGGTTTTGGTGGGCAGAGGAGGAGGAGAGGTCAATTGGAGCATTGTAATAAAAACAGTGTAGGAGGGGGCAAAATCCATTTCACAATTTTTGCCAAATTAGTTTTAGCTGTGTAATCTGGTCTTTGTGCTCCTAAGTGGCACAGACCTTTTTTTCAATTACTCAAAGATTACAGTTAAGCTGAGGGCTGCTCCGCCATGGGCCCTGTGCTAACCAGACACACACACACACACACACACACACACACAGTAACCAGATTAGGGTTTTGGTTTAAACCACTTGCAGTGAGCTGGTCCTGCTCTTTAACTCATATACCGTGTCCCTGGGCAGTCACAGAGACATCACTAATCAGGCTTATGATAACATGGCCAATGTGCGCTGGTGTTAAAGGAGACACTGTTTGTTAACGGGACTGTAACTCCATGTGCGTGGCTTTAGGGTAACGCTCCCTTTTCCCTCTTACAGTCCAAACACACTCATTAGCTGCCCCGACCACGCCAGGCACCGACCCAAAGCCTGGCTCTGGCAGTTCTCCGACAGCCTTTGAAATGCATTACAGAGGGAGAGGAGAAAGGAAAGAGACGTGGACTCCGCGCTCATTTAACAGAGAACACACGCAGAAGCTGTGGGCCAGAGGCGAGACGCGTGAAGAGCCTAATGGTTGAAGCCCATCAGTATGTACATCCACATCATCATCTGCCTGTGACCCTGGGAGTTCTGATGACCTCACATGGGTAGACCTCACATCGCTGTACCTGACTAGCAGAACGCACAGTGTCCCACACACAAGGTGGAGGGTTAACGGGGCAGGTCTGGACCGGGCCGGAGTGGGTGGGTGGGGTGCCCTTTTCAGACATCCCCCTTCAGTGGATCTGGGGGGGGTGGGGGCATTCCCCTCTGCCTCTGTCCCAATGAAAGATTAATGAAGCTGGTGGAACTGCTTGGGAGACACAGACAGACTCAGGGGACATTCAGAGAGAGGGTGGGGGGGTGGGGGGGGTGGGGGGGGTGGGGGTTGGTGGTGGTACACGACTTAAAATGAATAGAAGACACAAATCAACATGTCGTCTCTTCCCCACAGTCGCCCTATCTAATCTAGACATTAACAATGGAGGGATAAAAAAATAGATGGGGGAAGATGACAGCTGCCAAACATGGCCAGTGAGGTAGCCATTGAAGGAAACGTACTGGCCGCCCCAAACGGTCCTCTCTCCTCAACCCCCGTTCAGTAATGATGTGAAAGAATGCTGTCAATTCTCCCCTGGCCTGAAAGGCTTTAGTGGCCATTTAAATGAGCTCTTTTGTCCGCAGCTCTCTCCATTGAGAGACAGTTTAAAATATCCATCCACTGAGTCCACACTGGGAGAGAGAAAAGGAGCGAGCGAGAAAGACAGAAGAGAGGGTTAAAGACAGAGACGGAGAGAGAGAGAGTCAGAAGGAAAGCGTGAAGGATAGAGACAGAGAAGGAGAGGGCAAAGGATAGATACAGAGGACAGAGAGGGAGTTGAAGGACAGAGAGAGATAGAGAGAAGAAAGAGAAAGGGAGGGCAAGAGCAAGACAGTAATAAAGACAGCAAGATGACAGAGGAAGAGAGAGACTTTGTTTTATACCACGATTGAGAGAACATGTGAAAGGGGGTGGAGAGAGAAAGAAACCAACCGATTTGCCTCCCAGATACTTTGGGGCTTCATTTCAGAAGGCCTGAGGAGAACCAGGCAAATAAGAGCCAAGACAAATGCTCCAGTTCACATGGCTTCTGGGCCACACTGACACTCCTGCTGTTGGGCTAGCACAGCAGCCCCGCGATTCCCAATGTCTCTGTTAGCAAGAGCAAGGGGCATTTGTGTACTGCATGTTTGCTGCCTTCCAGAGAAACCCTAAGCCGCATCAAGGCTAAGGGAACCTAATCACTGTAATGCATTTAGCCTGAAAAAGCTCTTACATCAGAGAAGGCCGGAATGCTGTGCTAACTGTAGCCCCCATTTGGACTGGTGTCAGCAGGAGACAGGCTAGGTACATACCACTACTGTATCACACACACACCCTCACACACACATTAAAGCACTCTGTGTGGTGCCTGCCTTCACACCCTTGGACAACGGCCACTGACGGAGTCACAACGCAGCTCGTCAAACAAGCGGAGCATTATGCAAAGCACAGACGCTCCGCGAAGGAACTACGTGGGAGTCTTCTCTCAGTTACGCTGAAAAGGCAGGAGCCGGGCTGACTTCATGGCCCCACTGTCTCCATCACTCCCACCACTCCCAGCATTACAACAGATAGACAGACACCAAGAGACCAATCATGGGAGAGCTGTTCGAGTACAGGATGTACACGCGCACACGCACACGCACACACTCAATTGTATTAACTTGCGTATACTATTGTTCTTTGACCTTGATGAACCATTTCAAAGAAAGTGTCCTGCAGCAATTTTAACTGCTGAACAGCGAAATCCTTTACTACATACTAGGACTTGTTCAGTAATACTAGGTCATTCATATTAAATAAATAAAGATTCACAATGCCAAGAAACAACACGGTTTGCCATTAAAAAGTTTCACTCGCTCGGGCCTGACCCGTGCGTGAGCGCCGACTCTGGTTGCCACGGCGAAGCTGCGTCACACTCACTCTGCATCACTGTCCGACCCCCTGACCCCCAGGCTTTCCCCATCGGCCAACCTCGCCACCCCAGGGATGGTGTGGCTCAGACAACGGACGGGGTCTGTCTGTCTCCCCGTGCATCAACTGACCACGGAACTTCATTTCCCATGTTGCAATGTCAGCTGACCCGGGCGATCCAGCAGGCCTCTAGCACACAACCCGCTGCAGCGTGGGCCCGGACACAGACCAGGGCTCTTTTTTGTTTTAAACAAAATCTTTTTAAAAGACAATCTTAAAACAGAATGGTATGTATGAGCCAATAGCCGTTTTCACAATGGAGTTACAAACTCCTGCAAATACATCAGGAAACCAGGCTAATGTAACCTTTAGGAAACCCTTGGAAATCCCTCTGTTAGCTGCCCAGAGCAGACATGTGGGATGACAAGGGTGGGGTGGGGAGGGGGGGGGTGGGATTGGGGGGCCGGAGAGAAAACCAGGACAGTGAAAAGCTGTTGGCCTTGCATTTCCGCCTGGTGGCACCTTGCAGGGCAATTTGAAGACTAAATGTGAAAGTGGCGACCTTGTGGCCCCTGGGGGGCCCTGCGCTCTCCGCGCTTTATGTCATGATATGATGAGTTGTCACAACGGCTTGCGGGCTCTAATGAGCTGTAGGGAGGTTGAGCCAGTGGGGGGGGGGGGGGGGGGGGGTGGGGGTGTGTTGGGCTCAGGGAACAGTTGGGGGGGGGGGGGGGGGGCTGACAGCGTAGTGATTGATAGGGGTCCTCGCAGGCCCACAAATTCCAGAGCAAGCAGAAAAAAGCCGCCAGGGCCCTGAACCGCTCCCAAAACGTGCCAGTGGCCTGCATCCAAACACGCACACACACACACACACACAATGCAGAAGGGGAGGGAGCCAGTGATGTACCTGGCAGTGTACTATAACATCTGATAAGAGCAAAAACTAAAACTGATGCTGTTATCGTGGCAACACCCAATTAAAAGTGATGCAGTTATTGTGGCAACACCAAAACAAAACTGATGCTGTTATTGTGGCAACACCAAATTAAAACTGATGCAGTTATCGTGGCAACACCAAATTAAAACTGATGCAGTTATCGTGGCAACACCAAATTAAAACTGATGCAGTTATCGTGGCAACACCAAAACAAAACTGATGCAGTTATCGTGTCAACACCAAAACAAAACTGATGCAGTTATCGTGTCAACACCAAAACAAAACTGATGCAGTTATCGTGGCAACACCAAAACAAAACTAATGCAGTTATCGTGGCAACACCAAATTAAAACTGATGCAGTTATCGTGGCAACAACAAAACAAAACTGATGCAGTTATCGTGGCAACACCAAATTACTGCCCAAGATCACAATACATTTTATCGGCAAGACACCATCTATTCTCCTAAAACATTCATGTTTTCCTCTGAGAGATGGAGAGTGCCCCTTCCAGGCAAAATATTCTCATTTCCAAGTATGTCCATATCACATCTCTGTTGCCAGTAACTACATTTTCTCCCATACTGTTAGCCGTGATGGAGATTAAACTGAACATTGACAGCAGGATAGACATCAATGCTTCATATTCATTAATGCAACGCCTTGAGGTCAAACAAGCAAAGAAACACAATACATATGTGTATACACACACACACACACACACACACACATATATATATATATATATATATATATATATATACATATAAATATTTTAAACTGGACATTTCATGCATTATTGAATACATAAATATGTTCTCTGTTCAGACATGTTTAAACAACTGCCACTGTTGTGTTTGACTAAAATATCACCTCAGTAGCATTAAATGATCTCAGTGCTGGTTTTGCTAAACAAAAAAAATAAACAGAAATATGCAGGTGCCAGGTGATGGACTATTGCTATTCCAGGAAGGGGTGAAAGCAGGTCACTCCAAGGGCGTACTCAAGAGACAGAGTCAGCATGTTTAAAAGTTAATCTATTCACTTTGCTGCAGTGACACGCTTGCTGCTGATCACAGGAACCAACTAAAACGTTCTCTGGGCCAAAGCCTTTGCTCTCATTCTCTATCTCTCTTCATTCATTCAGTCTGAAGTCATTTGTCAAATTTACATTTTGCCACATCTTACATATACTGTAGCTTTGTCCATGTGATCTGATGAATAATAGTCCTGTATGGATTTTTAATGTTATCAATATTCAGGTTTACACCACAGCAGGACACATGCTTCAGTGTTTTTCTGCTTTCCTGCAGAATTTACAGTTATATTTGAGTTCATGTGGTGAATTCTGTCTGTACACTGAATACACTGAAATCTTTTGAAACGTAATCAGCACCTCTCATTATCAGTTGAAAGAGGAGGCAATTATAATTTTGAAATAGATGGCAAAATGAACTTACTAAATTATTAATTATTAAAATTGTATTTTAAATTTCATGGTTAGACATGAGAATTAAAAAATAAATTTTTGGCTAGTAAATACTATTCGGCCAGATATCAAGACATGCACTAAAGGAATATACAAATATATTTGTTCTACATAAATACTTGTAGATTCCAAAATCAGTTTAAAACAAAATGTGAAGAAGTGCAATTCTTTCCATTGCTGCAAAACGTCCTGAGTATGGACTGTTTCTGAAATATCCACTGACTGCTCATTAACATATCACCACACACACCTCCCACTCACACACACACACACACACACACACACACACACACATGAAGACCACCCCGTCCTCTCGGCACACGCAGCCATGGAAAAAAGGCAACGGCAAACATTTGAAAAGACAGAGCTCCCTTTAAAGGCGATGACCACCAGGCTTCACCCCCAGGAAATTCCAGGTGGCCCTCAACCACAACAACCGTCATCTGATCCTCAAAGTCCTCTGCACTGAAACAGAATCAAAACGCCAAGGAGCAGAGGAGCTGAGAGACGGAGAGATGAGATGGAGGAAGGCAGGGGACTGCTCTTTACTCACCCATCCACTAAGATTCAGATGCCAGCAGCCGATCTGCTGCAGGAGAGACAGCCCTGGGGCCAAGAGTCCTGTGGCTCCACTGTCCTCCGGCCCGGCGAAAAAGCCCTCCCTAGGGTACATGACCCCTCGCTGTCCTTTAACCTGCCCCCCCACGTCTCCTCCCTCACCGCGCTGCTCACAACCACCTTTCTTCTTCACCCTCTTTTTCTTCCACTTCTTTCTTAGCCCTCGCTTGTTCTCCCCACAAAGTGCAGGAGTGTGTTCGTCCGGGCATGTGTGTGACCCTCACACCGAGGCGTCCTCACGGCGACCCGAGTGGCCCATTGTTCCCAGGGTTTAGTGACAGGAGGTACCACAGACATGTGTCTCTGAGGATCCAAGAGGTGGTTCTCAGGGTCTAGGGCCTTGCCTTCTGCCCTACGTCCCCCAAAACACAGTACCCCCCCTCTCGCTTCCTCCAGCACTTTGCAGCCCCGTCGCAGCCTCCTCTCTCAGGCAAGTTTGTGCCGGTCACAAGAAATGCAAACGAGAACAAGAACCCAGACGAGTTGAGAAAAAAAAAGAGAAAAAAAGTGCTGCTTCTTGGCGCTGCACAAAAAAACCCAATACTGTTATTACTTAAGTTCCAGATTACAACCCGGTGTATGTGTTTACTTGTGGGCTCTGCAGCCCCTCCAAGACGGTCACAGTCGAACTGGCAGCTGGAAAAGCTACAACAAGGTAAAGCCAGCAAGGAGAGAGGAAAGAGACAAAGAGGCAAGAGGGGAGAAAAGGAGACGAAAAAACCCGTCCACAAAGGCAGGGCAGGCTCAGTAGAGTCAGGCCAACAGTCACTTCCCCGTTACACTGACAGTCCCTCTCCAAAGCCACCTTCCAGGGCGAATGGGGAAACCACAAACAAAGGTATTTGTCTTCACTTTGACATGAACGTGACATCTACGTGGGCTCTTCTGTTTTTTTTTTTTTTTTCTTTGCGTCCAACAATACTGAAGATGGGAGGATGGAAGATTCCACTGTTAACCCTTCCTGACCTCTCTGTGTGAGAAGATCAACTAAGCAAGGCCTAAAGCCTCCAGAGTGTACCCCCTACTGCGCTCACTCTCTCTTTCTCATTTCTTAAATCTTGATAATTTCCTCTGAATATTTAGGCTCCTTACCTGGATCTTATCACTTCCTGGCACTTTGACCATTTAATTACTTTAATTTCACCAATTAATAAGCATGTGAATAAAACAAATTGCACACAACCCGCTTCACCCAGTTCAAATGTAATATTTTACTGTAACGGAAATATAAAATGTAGTTTTCTAGTAAATCAATAATTATGGTTATTATTGCAATACTACTTGGTGACAAAACATTTTGGAATTGCCCCAAAATATTCAGAACACACTGTCATTTTAAATTACCTATAGACAATAAATCAAACAAATATCTTAAATATAACTCCAACTGAAAAGGTGGACCAGCAAGTTTCAAAATCTGAGCAACAATATGATTTATAAAAATCCCAATAACGGAAGCAGCAAAAACCTACCGCAAGGCTTTCATAATACCACTTTATTTCTTTTTTCTCTCTCCCTTTCTCTCTTTCTGCCCCTGCTCTTCTCTGGCCTTCGCCAGTCAGTCCTGAGGCCCATAATGCCAAAACAAAGCCCTGGAATGTCCTTTACACGGTTCCCACAAAAGCAACAAGGCTCCGGCTTGACAAGTAAAAGAGCCCCAACAACGTGGCGGCTAATTGCCTTCCCTCCCTCCATTCAGCTCGGACGCCACACTCCCGCGACCTCCTATTGTCCCACGTGCACTTTCTTAAGTAAACTGCCAGTTCACCCGCAAATGATGGACAGCTCCCAATCCATTGGAAACAATGGCCACACTGCGACCAACAGGAGAGATGAACCCCCTGAAAAAGGAGAGAAATAAAAGACCCTCCATCCCCACTCCACTCTCCCCGCCGTTTCGCACTCGACCAAAATATGTGCAAGAAAAGAAACTTAAAAAGAAAGTCTGGGGAGAACGAGGAAACCGGAATTGACAACAATGAATGACAACCGTTACCAATCCCGCACATTTGGTCTTAACTTTGAGGAATACAAGAATGCACATTAAATGGCATTGGCATTGACTCAAAGACAAACCTAGGCACATTGTTTTGTGATCACATACCATGATAATTGATTTAATACAAAATGTTCTGATAATATACATTTACTTTCATTTAATGCAATAATAGAAAACCTATTTAAAAAATATTTTACATGAATACCTAGAAAGCATTTGTTTTTATAAAATATAAAAACATCACAAGAATAAAGAAATTATTTAAGTACAACATACTATTTTTAATAACTTAATTGTTATGACTTATATTCAATTTCATTAACATTATTATTTACAAAATGATACATAATATTTTAGATTAGGGTTGCCTTAGATTAATAAAATCATGTCAGTCTGTCAGACAAAGCAATCAAACAGCCTTTCAACCTGTCACTTAGCAACTAAACTATTATAAATTGCCAAATGGTAAACATAAAATAATGTCAACAAACTCTAATAAAAAAAAAATATATATATTTATAGCCAGACAGGTATACCGACATCAGGCGAACAATAAAGCACAGGAGGTAATAAATAATGTTGAAGTCTTACCATTTAAAAGAGCTGTATTTGGGATGCTGCTCGGTTCCTGGTTAAAACAAGCATGCTGGCTCTCTGGCAGAGCACAGACTACAACAAGACACCCATCACCATGTCATCCACTGATCCACTGGGGGGCAGCACCGCATCTACGGCAGCCCCTCGCAAACCACACGCCCGATCGGCTGAGTCGATAACACACCAGCCCAAAGAAGAGGGGAAAGTCGCGGTTAAGCACCAGCCAGCGATGGCAAGCGTATCCAGGTCCGAAAAAAAAGGGAGCGAGCGGCCAAACCGGGCCCCTTATTCACAAACACACAGACAAACACACACACTTAGGCGGCGTTGCTCTCCTCTGCGTATGACCAGCAGTCCCTCTTTCCCCCCTCACCCATCTTCATATCCCCCCCTAATAAGCTCTTTTGTGTCCATCTCTCTTTCTTTGATAAGTTGAAAGAACAACAAAAAGTATTGAGAGAAAGAGGAGAGGGTGAAGCTTTCCTTCAGTGTCTTGGCAGACATAAAGGTACTCCAGTCTTCTATAGGAGTTGCCTTAACTTGGCTAAACTCAAACAGCGGGGTTCCCCTCGTCATGTCATTAATCCCCAATGCTAGCCACGCTCCATTCACTCGGAGTCAGACGAAATAAAATGCAAAATCAAAAAATACAACACAGGGCAAAAAAATTGTGTTTTTGAAAAAGCCAAAGAAAGTAATCCGATCCGGCAGCGAGTATGTGGTGTTATGGTCATGTTGCCCCCGGTCGCGCCTGCCGGAAACCCCAGGTTTTGATGAAGGGACTCCGGAAAATACAACGACACCAAAAAGACCAACCACAACATTTAATAACAAAAGAGCCTGTCGCACTGTTACCGCTTTGCAACCTTCACTGTCTCCCTGTAATCTCTAAAGACAACCGAGAAGAAAAAGGAGCCAACACCAAAGTCAAACAAAGCCAGAAGACAAGCCAACAACAGCAGTTAACAATAACAAAAATACTAATACATCTAAACAAGCTGGTATGGTTCCTAGCGAACTGGCAATAGGAAATTAAGCCCGGCCAACTGGTGGCTTGAAGAGAGGAAGCCCACTCTTAAAGCCGTGATCCGACCATCCACACCACCACCGCTGTGAGCCTTTTAACCATAGCAGAAAAAATGTACTATTGATCTTCAAATGGCGATAATTGAAAAGATCAAAAAGATTAAACAAAATGAGAATGTGCTGACTTACCATGTTATGTTGTTTCTTTGGTTGCAACTTTTTGTTTAAATAAAAAAAATAGATTTGCTCAAAGATGTGGCATTGGAGGTGTCAGATTTTTGTAGCCGTCTCTTGATCGTATTACTTCCGCAGTCCTGGTTTCCAATGCGTCTGAACTTTTTCCTTTTCTCTTTTATTTTGTTTGTGGTACCTAGCTTTTTTTCACCCTTCCTTAAGGCTTTAAAAGCTTTCAGCTCAGTAAACCAGCACAAATTATCTTGCCACCTTGCGCAGCTCTGATGCTTTGGCCGCTAACTTTGGAAGGCCCTTTACTACTGCATCAAAATTAGCATTGTCAAAGCAGTTAATGAATATTAATATTGTATTTGTCATTGGAGCTGGCCCATTGCTGAACTCCAAGTCATCCATCAGGGACAAGATTAAGCACACAATTATTTCTGACTGACAGGGACCAAATCTGGGAGATTTTTTTTCTACAACAATTTAAAGAAAAAGACACAACATCATCATAAGGTGACTCCCTGGAGACAAAAGACAAGATTAATACACTTTTAATGAAGCAAGGTTTCATTGAGCGTAAGATGGAGGAACATCAGAAAAAAAGGAGGATTCTGACTCACAATTTTGTCTGTTTTACTGAAAGGACTGACAACAGAAATTACAAATATTTTCTGTGACAGCAGTCCAAAATGATGATTCAAGTATACATATTTCTTTTTTATCCCTCCATTTGATAGAATCAGAAATCTTGGAATTCATTTCTCCCATCCTCCTGGAATACTTTGTCCTGGTTATTTTTTTTTTTCTCTAACTTGAGCTGGAATGAAGAGGAATGAGAGATATAGACACTGATGTAGTAAATAATTCCACATGAAAACGTCATGAAAAACCTTGAGCGCCAGTGCTCTACCGTGGAGCGCCGAAACAATGCCGACCACCGCGGACCACACAGGCAGACTCCACCGCCGCTACTACTACTTCAGCTCAAACCGGGAAGCCCTTTCTCCACGTCCTATGACCCATCTGCTTACACCGTTACATTAGAAACCAGAGAACCTTATCCTGAAAAGCCTGAAATATAGCACGAAAAAGCAAGAATGTGCACACAAAACACCATGTCTGGAAAATTGCGTATTTCCGATCGAGATTGGCCAGAATAATATCAAAGGTGTCATTAAATATCCATTTTAAATAGTGCATCAACAGATTCCTCGCTGAGAAACTCGGCAGCTAAAATTCCATGTAGTTCCCTCCTAACTTTTAATCCAATGTCCATTGCAAATGTTTTTGCGTGTTTTTGAAGAACAAAAAAAGCACAAATCACACACACACACACACACACACACAGAGACACACAATAAAAATATTTTGTCTTCTTACGTACGATTTTGAAATAAAACAGAAAATCTACACTGTGATACCGGTTCTTTTCACCATTTTTCAGGGTTCTTTCGCTGACTTCATTTCTATCTTTTCTCTGGAAAATGCCACATTGAAATACAATGAAAAAGGCACAGTGTGTGAAAAGGGACAGATGTGGGGCACTAATGCCACCGGCCGGGTGAATTGTTAACGGTCGAGGGTCAAGCTGTGGGCGCACCTTGGAGTGCCGGGCCCCTGCCGACCACCCCGTCGGTCCACTAATACCATTAGCAACCCTTAGATGAACATTCTAAATTGGGCTTTTGTTCTGAAGGTACCGATCCGACCCCAACAGCCCACCTGCATCATCGCCCAAAATACAGACGGTGGGATTTTACCAAAATGACCGAAGTAGCTTGGGATCGCTCCATCCACACATGGTACTGCGCCTTGTAAAGCATAGCATACGGCTGGGATTTAATAAGATATTTATTATATTTTACCTCAAAGTAAGCATGATATGTAGTATTAATAATAGTATTATGTAATTAAATGTAAAACAAAATGTATCAAACAATATATTAAGAGCTGTAATTTAAATGCGAGGTAATTTAGTTTAACAATATTATTTTAACATTTCTATATTTCTATAACAAATCCTAACAATATATATATATATATATATATATATCAAAAAATATATATATATATACACACACACAAAAATATTTTAAATGACTGAGTTTCTCATAAATATAGTATAGTATCTGACAATATGACACTGACATAAATGCATGTCTGTCAACTTGAATATAAAAATGCCTAATTATTACAGTATTATTATTATTTCATATTATAATAATAATTATTATTATTTTAGAATAATAATAATCATTATTATTGAATAATTTATTATGAATAATATGAGTACTATTAGTATTATTTTAATTACACAACAAAAAATTTTGTAAGTTATTGGAAGAATTATCTAGTAATTTTAAGGATACCAAAACGCTGCCCAATAAAATGTGTTTCAGTGCAGCCTGTGTTTAAGAGTAAACAGCAAGTGGAGAAGCCCTCCGCATCGTCATGCATGTTTAAAGTGTAAAAGAGGTCCAGTGTTGGTGAGGAGTGAGGAGAGCAGGAGGCTCTGAGGCCCAGTGTGATCACATCAGCACTAGTATCAAATTAACTCTCTGACTTTGAAACTTATTGATCTGCTATTAAGAAACTAGTGAACTTGATGAAGTGAGTGCTGCAGGTGACTCGGCGGCTTCAAAGTCTCACGCGAGCCACATAAAACAAGCCGCTTTGATCCCTTCTCGCCTCGGATCTGGTAACGGGGCTTGTGAGGAACCCCCCAATTGGTCTCCTCTCTCCCTCACACCCGAGGCCCGGGCTTCAGCACCGGCAGCCTGCAGAACTGGCACAGCTCTACCGTACCGCCGCACACTGGTAATTGCGGCAGATTTAAGGGCATGATTAACACGGAGACGGTAGCTTCTACGGCGCTGCAGATCTGCCGTTTGATACGTACCAACACATGCGTGAAAACACACACTCTGCCTGGCGGCGTAGGACGCATCGGAAACGGCACATTCACACCGGCTACGCGCTTCTGCGTCTTCTAAAGGTGTCACCATTAAAATTGGATGTTGATGGCGGGGGGGGGGGGGGCTCCTGACCGTGTATACAGTATGTGATGTTGGAAGGGTAACATAAACAATACAGAGAGCTGGATATATAACGATACTGTGTGCTGAACCCCCCCCATCCGTCTCCATGGCCTCTGAGGTATGTCTTCACACCCACATTACATACCGCAGAACACCAGTCATACCTGGGAGGTGTTTTTTCTCCTTTTGTACCACTGGGTGGAGGTAGTCCTTAATGTTTTCATTTCATACTAAATCACAATTACATTTGGAGACATAAACAAATCCAGACAAGCCCACGGAACACGGTCTTTCTCAGGCAAACCCTCTATAGAATGTATTTTAATGAACGCAACGCCAAGCCCACTCACTACTAGAAGCCCTTTCTTCCTGCCCTTTCTCTGTCCATTCCACTACTAGAAGGGCTGGGAAATGGATATCAACAAGACCCACCATAAACACCAGAGCTACAAGATCTCAGGTTCTGCCTCCACTAGCCCACTAGGGCCGACTAAAATAAATATTAACGGCTAAATGAATCATAGGCAGGACAGTGTTTGTGCTCAGGCTCCAGAGGTGTGTACGTATATGTGTGTGTGTGTGTTTGTGGCTGAGCTTGCCAGGTGTGTGTGTGTGTGTGTGTTTCTGCAGTGTGCCAGGGATAAGCTGTGTCTGTTTAATTAAGAGGGGTAAACAGATGACAAATGTGAGACAGTTAAACATTTAATGTGTGTTTATCTCCCCCCTCCCCGCACTCATTTATTTAGTTCAGAGGAGTCTCAGAGTGGGTGGTGTTCAAGACGGAGGGGAGAGACGCCGGTGGATTAAAACACCGCCGCCGCGCAACCATGACAGTCAGCAGGCTACAGAGAGATTTCCTGACAATTGTTTTGACATTTTTTACTGTTCAACTTAATTCTGTTTGATAAACAGACGGATTATACCACGAATTGAATGCATGCAAATACTTACGCTGCCGTGCAGCTGTCGTTGAGACGCAACAATTAAATAGGCCTCAAATTTGATGACGTGACACTGAATGACAACTACATTTAAATATGATTTTGCATTTAAACAGCATCGGGGTGAATTGACAATATTAAAGAACATTTAACGTGAGTTGGACATTCGCGACCTCATTCTCCTTGCGAGAAGACCACCTCAAAATGAGAGTTTGTTTTTTATCCTGGTGACGTGCCCGTCTGGCGTCCATGTCCAATGCCGAGTCAATGTCAAACCCAGACCTGCTGTAAATACAGAAGGAACGACGCCTCAGGCGGGCGCATCCTCTCCCTAACCCAGTTGCAGTGTCTGACTAAAAGTTCTCATTCCCATTGTGACAACGTTAAAGTAACATTTTTTTTTTATGCGGGACGGATGGGGGGGGGGGGGGTGGATGGGGGGGCAGGGGAGGAAAAGCAAAAGAAGAAGGAAAGGGAGAAAAAGAGGAGCAGGAGGAGGAGGGAGGAGAAAGCCCTGTGCCACCAGCATATATAAGAGAACTTTCACCAATTAGTGGGGAGAAACGGGAGAGGGAGCTGCCGCAGCGCCGGCACTCAAAGAGCCAGGCCTCGCGGCGAAGCTGTCATGTCGGCAGGATTGATCAACAGGCCTGCTATTTCTAATGGCATGTTGTCATGAAGCCGCAGCCATGGGGAGCCACCTGCCTTAGTCCTCGTAGACAGCAGAGTGTGTGCGTGTGTGAATTTGAGAGATATGGTTGGGGGGTACTGCGGCAACCCCTACAGTATATACCTATTCCGCGCCGTGTCTTTTTACTAACAATTTGAGAAGGGCCTCCACTCCTCCTCCCCTCACCCGCTCTGCCGTCCTACCTTGCCCATCCCTGAAGTGTTCATGTGACAGGTGTGCCTGTACCGTTTCATTCTCACCTAGTACAGCCAGACAAAGCGGGTCTCGGAGCAATGATGCAAAAAGGAAAATGGATAATAAATATATAAATAGATATTTATTTATTTTTAAATACGTTTTCACCGATTAGCGTTCATGTGTGTTGTTAAAATCAGTTAAATAGAAATACGCTACATAGATTTATTTCAGTGTTGTTGCAATTATTTTACTTTGAAAAACATTTTATTTTCACCCTATTGAGCTATAAAAAAAAAATCTTAATTAAGTTTGCAAAAAACATTCTTCTTAAAAGCATATATTTTGATTAAAAGCTAATTTACTGAAAATGTAGCCGTTCAAGAAAAAAATAAAATACAACGGAGAAGCGACACAATCAAACAAAGAAAATCGTTCAGTGAAGAATTAGTCACGTTGCTTTGTTTTTCGATTATGCGGCAACAGTAACAACGCATGCTTCATTTCTAGCCTTTGCTAGAAGTGTGGCCTCGCTAACGATAAAAAGTCAACTTACAGAACTTTCGAGTTCAAGGTACCGCTAGCTACTTGGAGTGCATGTCACGTACAGGTAACCTTTTTATCGGGCCTGCCTCTGGTCTCATCAGTCGATGAAATTCTCTGCCTACGGCAGTGGCTTAGCCCAGGGACACGGACCAATAGAAAAATATTTCATTGTGTTAGCATTTCAAATGGCGAGTTGAGGGCGGGGGGGATTGTGGAGGGGTGGAGGGAAGAAGCGCTAACCGATCATCATTGCCAGCGGAATTAATTGGCTATTCCGAGAATAATGTCCCTTACCCACGATCCTCGGAGGGCCGAACGCTAGCGGAGGGCTTTTTTTTTTGTTCGGTGTCTTCAAAAAGAGAACCGCTTGGGGGTACTGGCCGTATTAGGGTTTTAGCTCAGTCCCCTAAAGGCTGGAGGAAAAGAATCAGAGGCGCTGAACCAAACTCGGCTAATCCGCACCCTAATTAAAAACTCTGAAACCCCGTTACACCTTACCGTAATGCCAATCGACAAATAAATACTTTAAAATAAATAAAAAGAAAGTAATAAAAATGTGTAACGTCTAATTATTTGGAAATTAATAAAATAGGAGAATAAAAAGAAAGAATAAAACGAGGAGGAAAAAAGTGAAGAGAATTTTAGAACAATGACCTACACTCGGCTTTTAGCCAACGCTCGATAAATGGCTCAAGATGGAGCTTCCATGGTGGTGCTTCTATCCTTTTATTCAAGGGGATTTGGGTTTGAGCTCTGTTACACATCGCCCAAGCATATGCAATGACCCTAACTGATATCGGTGCATCTTTTAGCCATATCTTAATCTAACCTTTTTAAAGCTCTGTGGCTTTTCAGACTCAAAACAGCATTAAGAATGAGCATTGTTTGGAGCAAGGGGGGGAGGCAGCCCTGGGAGACGATTCCACAGAATTGTTAGGCCTGGTCCGGGGCAGGAGCCCTCTGGATAAACAGCTGCTTATACGCACGAATCACAAACTCCATAGAGCAAAGTGGGAAAACAAAACACCAAAAGAAACAACAGCCAAGAAAAAAAGATTTGGGGCGGGGGGGTGGGGGGTGGGGGGTTTGGCTGGGGGAGCGACCATCGCAAATGCTCCATCTTCCCATATCGACCGCTTCGGGCCTATAGCATGCGGGGTGTCGATTTCATCCCCTCCGAAGACGACGGGCAAATTCGCAGTGGTCCCCATTACACGCCTCTCCTTCGCTCATTGTGAATTCAGTCAACGAAGTCAATCTTATTAACTTCCGCGCTGGTTCACACATGACATTTTCTTCAATTTTCTCGCCAACATCAAAAACATCAATTAGCAGCTCGAAAATGGGAAGGAGCGAATGACAGAGTCCGATAACGCAGACTTATTTGAAGCTGAGGGGAAATCTATTCTCCGGTTTCTGAATGTGTTCATTACAATTGCTTTTTCAAAGAAGACCTCCAAATAGCAAAGAAATTTAATTTATCTTGTAGAAATGTCCAGGAATTGTTTTTTTGTGTGTTTTTAATCCTGCTTCTATCTGGTGGCCTCAGTGGGCCATAGAAAACATGGTGGTGCTGTATTTTCCCAACTTCTTCCACAGAACTTGAAGCCGTGAAAAGCTAAATCCAACCCCGTAAAATAATACTTTTAAAGAAATCCAAAATTTTCCAGCAATGGAAGCACAGATAATAAATAACCCCTCTGACCATCCTATTGTCTCCAAAAAAACATACCTTCTGTATAATGACTTAACATACCACTTTTATTATAAAAGTAATTAAAAACATCCAATTATATAACCCTAACCATGACACATCTAGTAGAAAATCTGTTTATTTCTTTTCATTTAGTCTTTCCTAATCTTATCATAAAATTTGTTAAAGCTTCCATGTCCAAAATCGAATGTACTGAAAAGTCTTGTAATGTAGCATTGTATAGCAGCCATTCCTAATTTAACCTTGCTTTTAAATGCAATATTTTTGTTCCATTACTGAACAATGGATACATGATATACTATTAAAAAAAAACGAACCATATTAATGACCATAAAGTACATCAGCTCTTTTCAGTTGATCAGTTCCTGCTTTTTACATCACACATTACATCACTAAGTGCGTTGAAATATGAACCCCCACATTGATAAACCTTTCTTAGCATTTCCCAACATTGATGAACATGTAAATAAATCTCGGGATAGTAACCTTTAAGTAAAAGGTTACATTTTTGCTGATATCCAAACAAGACGGCTTCCTCGTGCTTGAGTTACATCTCCGATGGAGTGAACAAAAGCAACTTTAGTGTCCGAGGAAAGGCACTCGTAATACCAGGGGGAGAGGGCTGATCACAGGCAGAGGCACACGGATCACATTCCTCCGGCCCATTGATTTGTGATCTTTTGACATTATTTAGTTGCTTTTTATTTTCTTGGCCGTCTTGTCTTCCACGTCACAACAGACAGGGATGTCCAAACAAGCCACGCTGGGCATATCTACGATCTGTCAAAAGAGCAGGCTTTTCCCGGCACTGAAGCGGTGGAGTGCTCTGACACAGTGCCGAGAATCGGCGGGATGAAAATATCACTCTTTATAATGGGGCTAATCAGATTTCGGATTCTATTTGCCTTCTAGCCAAGGGGGGACTGCTGGTGTACAGCAAGTGGGCTGTAACCAATACACTTCACCCTAGTCCATCAGTCTACGTTCTGTCCGCACCACAGAAAAAAGAAAAAAAAAATGACATTAGGTCCAGGGACCTGTATTTTAATGTACAGCAATGTGAATATGGCTAAAACATTCTGACTGAATTCAGAAACAATGAGTCAAAGTGTATTTGCAGTACCCGCTAAAAGACTTTTGAACATACAACAGTGATCGTTCCCATTTAAGCGGGGATATGATCATGTTCCTCGTGTGCTTTCACCGGCCTGTAGCGGATTAAATCACTGAGAATGGTCAAACGGTTCGCTTTATCCGCCTGCAATAATTTCGATGCAGATGACAGAGATTGTTTGCGCGGCTGTGGGTAAAGGGGGTTGGTGACGTGCGGACACACAGGCGCATACACGCGCACACACGCGCACAAACACGCACAAACTAGAGAGATAAAGACGTCTGTATGGACAAAGCTGAGTAGTGCCTCTAAATACCATTAACCCATTAGATTGCTTTAATTAAACCCTCACAAAAGGATTCACAGTGAGAGATTTGTTTTAGGTGGTAGAGCAGGGCCGACCACACACAATTACTATTTTCAAGGCAAGTAATGACTGACAGAAAATGTTTTTTGTGACGTGACACTAATGGACTTTCAATGAGATAAAGAGACAGACAGACGGTGGCCATGACTTGCCACTGTCTGTTCTAGCGGATACCTCTTCAACGAGCCATCAGGGCCACCCATAGGACTCCCGGCGGGTACAGGAAACGTCTTATTTGTTCTTCACCAAATATAACTATCAGGTGAAGGATCAAGGCTCATGGAATATAGTGCAGGGATTTAAATCACATTCTTCTTATTATCAGTACACTGATAGATAGAAAGAGCAGTTATACACCTGGAAGTTTAAAATTCCTTCAGTATATTTTAGGATCCCTAATGCAAATACTTCTGTGTTAAATACTAATATATGAATAAAAAAATATAAATAAAAAATAAATAAATATATATATATATACACACACACACATATATATTTACACAGCATTCTGTTTAAACAATTTTTTCATATTGATTTTACAAGCAAGAAATTCATCTTTCTTTTGTGTGGTGTAATTGGTGAACATGCCATGGAGAATATACTCTACATCCAGGATAACCACTCATTTACACAAAACACTAACCTTGAGCCTTGCTCATCACACATTTCATTCAGAATTCTTCATATATTTCCCTGCCGTTAAGTAACTAACTATTTATTTTTGTTAAACACTCTTCATAGAAAGCTTATGTTAGATGAACACTAAATCTTAGAGTCGTTACTCTTTATAATCACTTCCATTTTTAGTCCATTAAAGTTTGTCCATGTCACTTGATTACTTCCCTTCGTATCTACCTTTCCAATTACTTTTAGAGTTTGGGATTTACAAATCTGCGCTTTCATGTCCCGTGTTGGCAGATAAGTCGCTGCTCCTGGCTATGAAAGCCACATTTTAATGAGCTGCGCTGGGGTTAATTGGTTCGCTAAGATCCCAGAGTCATGTGTTTCAATATGAAATTAAGCCATTTCCTGGAGTTTCCACAACGACTTATTTAATTAAACACTTCAGCCCAATTTTCATTTCACACAGAGTTGAAAAAATGGCTGCGTTGATCTCACCGTGTCTGTTTGTTTGTTTATGTCCATGTTTGTTTGTTTGCTTAGCCTGCCTTCCTATGATTACTGAACCATACGTTCTTCATATATGGCGAAGAAGTGGGTATAGATGGCTCCCTTACAGACAGATAACCATAGAAGACCTGTGATGTGTAGGTACATATGTTGGGTGGTACATAAAGAGGCCCTGGGGGTAAGAACATAAAATTCCCATCTAGAATTCGCTAACTAGTTAATGGATTTAGGTTTCCTGAAAACGCACTACGTCCAAAAGTTTTAAAAGGCAAAAATAACCACACAAGCACACACAGACACACACAGACACACACACACACACACACACACACACACACACAGACACACACACACACACACACACACCTAATTTCCCACGGAACATCTGTACTAGTCACTTGTTATTAGGAACTACATGAGGTAAATCTACCGTATGAAATACCTTGTCATTAACACAAGTGCAACTGTGTTAAGGTTCCCCTCTGGTGGAAGGGGTTCAGTACTCATGACAGTGTAATTACGGGTTCTCCACAATGCACCAACAACCTCACTTAACATCTGTAATTCAATCCATGTTCATTCCCCAGGCACCACCCCCTCACTTGATGGATAGGTCCCATTAGAGGCGCATTGGGCTTAATGCTGGGATGCATGACACGTCCTGTCAGGATAACACTATGGCCTTCTACATCGGGCAAGTTGACAAGGGCGCTGCGTGGAGAGACGGGAGAGGGAGACTCACACTCTGCACTAAAGGCACAGACAAACATAGACATACGCAGGCATACATAGACATACACAGACAAACACAGACATGCATAGACATACACAGACAAACACAGACATATACAAACACAGAAAAACACAGACATACACAGACAAACACAGACATACACAGACATACACAAACACAGAAAAACACAGACATACACAGACATACACAGACATACACAGACATACATAGACATACACAGACAAACACAGACATACACAGACAAACGCAGACATGCATTGACATACACAGACACACATAGACATACACAGACACACATAGACATACACAGATGTTTGAGCGTTCACACATAACCTCATCTCCCAGTGACACACTCACACAGACACAGACACACACAGGTCTGGAATATGCAGCAGTTCAACACCAACCACAGGTCCTGATTGAGGGACACTGTCCTGGTGGCCCTCTATATTTTCAGTCTATATATTCAGGCCCGGCCAGGCTGTACATGTTAATTATGTGCTCTGTTTCTTTTCCTACAGAGGGAGAGTCAGTGAAGACTCCCAGTCACCCCAGTTCAGCAGAAGCTCTCTGTAATGAGGCTCTACCAGACTTGCTGGGCTCTGTCTTTCCCAACGCATTATTAAACAACTCAAGAGCAGCTGGCCCAAAAGCCTCTGCAAACGCTGTCACACTCAAACAGAGGCACGCGTGAACACCCTACAAGGCCAACAGGACGTAACAGCTCCAAACGTACCGCTGCTGATTTGTATATTCCTAAAGACAATTTCTCCTTACCCATTGTTTTTTTTGTGTGTGTGTGTTTTCTTTTACCCCCTGCAGTAGCCCTGTCACATTGGCGTCTGAAGAGCGACCGGAGCATACCAATCCAACCTGCAACTGAGAGGGAGGCGAAGAGGAACAAATGCCCAGAAGAGTGAGTGCAGTGCGGCTGACGCGCTGCCACAACAGCCAGGCGGCCCTGTGCTCAGCTCCAATGTGATTATCTCCCTATCCTTTCTGGCTGCAGGTTTCGGGGTCAGTGGCGCCACACACAAGCCTGGCCTTGCCATTTCAATGATTGAATTGCTTCCAGAGCTCTCAATCGATTGTGTTCAGTGACCCCCGAAGGGGGCCCCTGTGGAGAATGCCCGCCACGTCTGACCATCCGGGGGGAAGCGCAGTCGCGCAACCCGCCCCTGTCCATTAACCAACAGCCGGTGCCACCAGGATGACTAGCTCCAAAATGGCCGCCGCACCAGGCAGCGGCGTTTTGTTTAGTTTTTTTTTGCCCTGTAATGTAGTACTGTGGAGGCGATTTATGTCATGTTTTTGTTTCATTCAATGGAATTTAAAAGGTATTTTCACACCTGACATTCTGGAGACCTCCACAAAGACACAGAGACTCTGGGTTTTAATGTCAAACAGTATTCATTGGTAGAGATCCCACAGACATGTAGCTGCCGGGCTGAATGGGTGAGATTCTCAGGCTTGTGCTCTCTTGTACTGTTTGCTTGTCGTGAGGGAGGAATGTGTTGCTTCAGCCTCCAAATTCAGCATGCACCCAAATAAAACACACACACACACCTTGCAGTCATACATCCCCTATCAAATCAACCTCTGACAAATCGGACGTACAAGTAGTACATATACTCACATCAACACACTTAACCAGTTTGACACACACACACACGCAGGCGCACGCACGCATTTACGCACGCACGCACACGCAGGCCTATGTACTGTAAGCTGAGAAACACTCCCATATACTTCAGTGCTGGCCTGCCTGCAGTTTGTTTAGCAACCCTCCATTCGACGATGCCCAAAGGGTGCAATTAAGTCCAATTAGAGCCTGTCGGTTTTATTAAGAGGCACAGGCCGGCCAGGCTTGGGGGCAGCGAGGGGAGTGTGGGGGGTGGGGGTGGGGGTGGGGGTGGTGGGGGGGGGTGGGCGGAGGAGCACCAAACACAGCCAGGCTGGCTGAGGGGAACCGAGGCATTACTCTGAGGAGAGGGACAAAACGGAGGCAGACATTAGGAGAACAGGCGACGGACGGACTGCTAGACTAAACAGGCTGCCACGATGGAGGTGTGGAAAACCAAACCCGGGTTCAAAGCTGTTCGCTGTGCCCTGACAACTTTAACCAGGTGACCGGACCTCAGACGCCATTACACTACAATTACTAGACCCGCAGCAGTTCAGATTAGCCGAGCAAACCGCGGCTGACCCACACACCGACCATCCATCCTGGGGGGGGTTGAACTACCTGTCACCCCGGCAGGCGGCACAGTGTGCCAGCGTAGCCATTCGGTAATGCTGAGCCTACAAAATATCAATCATACTTTTCATGACAGCTGACTTATCAATTGATCAATAGGGCAATGACAAAAGTAGCAGACTATAAATACCGCCTGTCTGAAATCTGACAGGGAAAATGCCTGACACAAAGCAATCTGGAGCGGGGCAGATACAGTAGTCACGTGACCATGCCCTGGGATACTTGTGTGTGTGAATAGCGTAATACTACAGCTGTGATGGCACAAAACACCGGCGCATCTTTCATCAATCATCGTCGCATCAAAAAACGTGCCTCAAATGAATGCGTCGTTTTCCACAATCGCCCCCCTTTCGCCCGACCCCACCGCGGGGATGTTTACAGATAGCTATCGTTCGGTTTTCCTCATGTTTTGTGCTTGGACACATTTCAAAAGACCAGGGCTTTTTATTTTGGCTCTTGCTGTGAGGAAATTTGCTCCTTAATGGCTTTCAAAACAGGAAGCCTCACAAAAAGTGGAAAGTGAGAATGCTTCCCTCCCAGTCCTTCGGCGTGCTGGGCAGCGTAGGGCCATCACCGAGGTGCCAGTTGTGTCAGTCACAATGACCTTCATTGGCCAGCACAGCTTCACACTACTGCTTCATTTTTAAGTCTGAATAATGCCTAGGCGTTTCCTGTGGAGTATTTACAACCCAATGTCGTCCTCCTTCGAGGAATCCATGCGAACCGAGTGCCTTGGGCGTGCCACGAGTAGTCTTTGCACCCCAACAAAAAGAGACCTGAACGACAGCTACACGCATTTTCGCACAGTTGGATAAAACAAACCCTAACCGCACAACTCAACATCACCAAATAACTCTTTTTTTTTTTTTTTTTTTCTTCTCCAGGATGTTTTGAAGTCGTTCTTTTCTTCTCTTCTCTCTCTCTCTGGGTAAAACAAATCTCTCGTTTTTTTGGTCCAAACCCCCCCCTCCTCTCCTCTCCTTTCTCCCTCCCTCTGTGCTGTTCCCGTGTGTGGAAGTGTTCCCTCCCATTGATTTTCCCAGCCGGGGCCCTTGGTAACACGAGGCACTTCCTTGACAGTGTCATCTCCAGCACCATTCTCTCTTTTAACTGTGCTTTACTCTAGCGGCGTGGTGTACTAAACTGCTGGAGAGGAGGGGGGGAAGAAAGCAGAAAACTGGTACCTACACTCCAAAGTTTCATCTATTGATTTGTGTTTAATGCAGATGGGGGTTGTGTGCGTGTGTGCGCGCGTGTGTGTGTGTGGGGGGGGGGGGGTAGTTCAAAGCTGCAGAGATCCTGTTTTGATCACGGCTCCAGTGGTGGTGCTTGGCAGTCGTGGTAGTAGCACTATATGTGTGCATTTGTCTGCATCGGCCTCTGGGTCCCTTTGTTCTACCCTCTACGGTAAAAACCCAGATTCCAGGCGGTCAGAATGCCCCTCAGATGTGGCGAGCGACTTGGTTACCACGCGATGACATCACGGCGGGCCAGCCCGTGACCTACGCTGCCGGGGGGGGGGGCCCTGTGGACTTGAATGCTACCAGGATACGTTCACTCAGGGCCCAGTCAAAAAAACTACAAATCAACTGCAGATAGCGAGGGGCTGCTGTTTTCTTTTCCTTCTTTATGTTGAGTGAAGAGAGCCAGTAGAGAGGGGAACAGCGGTGAGAGGAAGAGGGGAACGAACCAGAGCTCCTACAGCGTCTATTCATTCCCCATAATGGAGCAAGGCAAGGAGAGCAAGGGGAGACCGAGGAAAACAGTTTGGGCAGAGCGACAGAGGAGGAGAGAGGGAGCAAGGGATGGTGGGAGTCTTTGCGGTGGCCATTAATTCCCATGAAGAGCAGAGCTGTAGACTCATTCAGCCAGTCCTCTCTGTGATGTGCAGCTGTGTCCACTGGGGGCTACAATTAGCCCATCAAACTCATTCCAGTCGGGACTCAGCGCTGCCTCTCAAACCCCTTCGCTCTCTAGAGCCTACTCCTCCAAAGAGACGGGCAACTTGTAAGACTGGGGGAGGTAGCCTTTGATGTTCCTGGAGCTGCCGAGGCCTCCCTTTTTGCTTATATAAAGGGTGAGGAGATATAACAATTAAAACAGCGAGAGAGAGAGAGAGGCAGGCCCACACCACGGCACGCACCCACAGCGCACAGGCTCGCGCCAATGCAGGGTAGAGTGTGTGCTGTGAGAGCGCCCGCTCAGAAGAAGGTGGGCTACTAAGGACGAGAGGAACATGAGGTGTTAGCATGGTGGCTAACGGATTAGCGCCGACAGACAGCATGTTACAAGCCATGAAGTCTGACACATTTCCTAGCCTGTTTTTTTCTTCTCTCTCTCCAGTGTATCCAACTGAATCGTCTCTCTGTAGCCTCTGTCATCATCGCCCCTCCCTTCATCCCGGCACCGTAACTGGTGTTACGGGTCCTCCAGCTCGTCAGTCAAGACGCAGTGTTTGAAAGTGACCCGTGTAGCATAAGACACCCCCCTCCACAACTGTCTGCTCTGGGGGGGGGGGGGGGGGGGGCTCTGTGGCAGCCTTCCAGGTAATTACGCAGTGCTGACTACCAGCCCAGTTAGAGACAGTGCACACACGCACACACGCACACATACACACACACACACACACACACAAACTCACAGAATCAGTCTGACACAGCCAGACACGAAACCCACATCAGTGTGAGGAGGATTACAATGACTTCAATGTGACCCCTTCCCCTGGGCCCCCCTGTACGTAGATCCTCCCCTGTCAACCCGTTTGCCTTGAGCGTGTGGTGCTAAATGTACACCAGGACTGAGTCTGCTGTACCGAGCAAGGTCATCTGTAGTTCAAACAGGTGTGCTTATGCAGATCCAGTGGAGCATGTGGTCCGCGTTAGCTACAGCAAGCAGCAGCGGCCAAAAGAGCTTAACGAGTGTTTTAGCAGCCGTCAAGACTAGCATGTCAAAAGGGTCTCCTGGTATTTATTCTCAGTCTGCCCTATAGGCAGCTTATCAACAAAGTGCATGGTAGGGATAGTAAAAGGGAAAAAATCAAATGCGTTTGTTCATTTAATGGCAGCCATATGGAAAAACCACACTAGAAAACGAGAGAAAGAGTCATACTTCAGAAAACTAGGAAGCGTTCGTCTTTTGTCTGTTATATTAGACTCTTCTCCAGGAAGAAAGAATCCTTTCTTTTTTCTTTTCTTTTTTTTTACACAACGGCTATGGTCTCAATGAATGCCAGTAAGAATCCGCTGAGCCATTCAGGCTGCCAGTTGATTTATCCCTGCCTCGCTACACACCAATCAGCTCGTCCCACGGCCACACCACCAGCAAGTCACTTGTCTGCCATTTCAACACAAGATGGAGACAGTGCCAAAAGTTCCAATTAAAATCTCAGTTCGCCATGACGCTCACCAAAATGCTGGGCTTTCCAACAAAGTCGGGGGAAAACACAACAAAAGCTGCCGAATTCTGCGGACAAGCCGCATCTTCCCGGTTTCTGCCGAGCACAAAATAAATTGTCTTGTTAGAGAGGAACAGAGCATGTCGCAGATAAGAGGCCGACGGTGTTCAAAGGAAAAGGCAGGCCGGTAAAGCCTGCGCAGATTCAACATCATCGCCTCACTGTCCCTTAATGAGCCTGTAAAGAAGAGCCTGTCGTGTGTCCGCAAACCACGCCTGTCTCGCTCCAATCACAACGCCTAACGGCTTTTTATTCAAATCTCAAACACACAACTGTCACACAGCCGCTCGGGCCGCGCTGCATCCGTGCTGTTTATTTTACTCAGAAAGGATGTTAACAAGACAAATGAATGAATAAATACACAAATAATGTGTTTAGATAATGTTAATAATGTATGAAAAGTAAGCTGCTTTTTGCTTTTTGACAGCTATTCCACTGCTGAGGACTTTGGAGACTTTGGTAGTGGGTTAGTTATTTTTTTCCTCCTTCCCAAGATGCAACTCTCGTACCTCTTGTGCTTTTGTTTGCAATGTGGCCAGAGCCTGGTGCACTTGTGGTATTCTCTTATTGATTTAAATAGTATATTAATCAGCTATTTCAATCATAGGTGGTTCTTGGAGATCTGAAGAGGTAAGAAGCACGCACAGACCTGTAGGGGAGTTTTCCAAGAGCATTAAAACACCAGCCGGGGTCACACATTTCCACAACTATTGAAAAATCACCTAATAGTGAAAGTGACTTGGAGGAAAAATTGTCTCACGTCAAATGTCATTCCTTTTATTTTTTATTTTTGGGGGGATTCAGGAGAGGAAAAAAGCCCAACATTCAGGCATCATTGCCTACACCTGACTGTGGAAGCAAACATCAAAAACACAGCCAAACAAATGAAAGTTCAGCAATGTCTTCACTGAAACTGCTGAGAAGAACAAAATAAAATAAATTGAAGGTTAGTCTCGCTCAGGCTGAGCTGACACGTGAAAACAATATAAAGGGGTTTGAGGAAAAGAGGAGGACAATGCAAAACTATTCAGAAATGAGATACCTAGTGTTCTCAACTAATCCCCCAACCTGTTCTCTCGCCGTACCAGCAGGGAAACTAAACCAAATTCAGGGCAGCTTAAGTGCTCCCTGGAAACAGTCAGCATTCCACCAGCCAACACACACACGCACACACACACATTTGACTGCAACAGTGCATTCAACCGTAGCAATAAATTGTTTCTTTGGGATGTGGGGTTCATCACCTCTCTGTAGAGCTCCACCCTACCTGTCCCTGTCAAAAATCCCCTTTCTAGCCACCAAAGTCGGGCAACTGCAGTCAGGCAATGAAGCGGGACGGGAATGGGTGCTCCAACACAAGGGGCGCTGTCCCGGGCCAAACAGTGGATTAGCAAGCAAGAGCCAGCAGAGGGTCTGAATGTGAATCAAAAAGACAGCAGACTCTGGAGTAGGCCAGAGCGATGGGCATTTGGAGTCTCATTTTGTTTGCGCGGCCTGCATTGGTTCCATTTACTGCTATTTGACCTTTCCCTACAGACATCTTTTAGCGATAAATAATAATTAATGAGAATTAATTTATCTAAAGGGATCCTCGTTTTTTTTTAATTTGTCCTTCAACCTTTTGACCAAGTATGCACTGGTAGAGCAATAACACGAGTCATAACACATGCTGTGCTCGGCCAAACCCTGCTCCAAATTCTACAGGCAACCCAAGGGATACTCTCTAAATCAGTTCACCCTATTCTCCAAAAGTTCAAGTCAAAACTTCCTGGAAAAGGGGAAGGCATGTCTAAAGGAAAAATAAAGAATTTCAGGAAGTAATAACACTGTAATCCAACACAATTCAGCCTAGTGAGAAACTGAAAACATTAGGATAGGATGGAAGGATTTCAACAAAAACAAATCATTAGTTTGGCAAAAGGATGTGCTGAAACTAGAGTTCGCCAATTGATCGACCGGGATGATTAATCTAGGCCGATTACAATATTTGAAAACAATCGGTTATCTGTGTAATAAACGCTGATTATAGCGGTTATATTTTTAGGTGAGAAAAACGTCCTCTAGTGTTAAAATTATAATATGAAACTGCGCATGAGTCCGTAACCACCTCTTCAAGCAGAACGTAGAGCTGCGTGAAAAGGACTACAAGTTGTGACCGCCGAGAATGCTGTTGTTGCAAGCCAGTTAATATGAAACGTAGCTTTAAGAAAATAATTAATCATCACATTAGAAATAGCTAGCAACACATGGTTGATCTTACATGTTGGGTGGCTAGCCGAACTAGCTATTGGGATACAGGCCGTAACTTAAAGGGGCACCCCGTAGAATCCTGCATCTGACATTTGGAATACTGAATTTAAACAATAACACGACTTATCTCCTACTCTTACCTCACCGAACGAGTCTGGAGTAGTATTAGCTAGTCCGTTGTGGTTTGGGGTAGTGATGGATCCTTGACTTAGAAAGGAGGCGTTCATTTGGCTCCTAATTATTTTCTAAATGTATTGCTCAAACAAAGATTATTTGCATACAAGGTGAAAACGTATTAACAAAAGACTGTATATATACATATCTGCACTGCAAACTATAAATATTGGGGAGAGCGCAACTGTGTTCCGTGTGCATTTTTCTAGTGGTGTAACGTCAGTAAAAACAGATGGCAATCTACTAAAGACAAAGAAGACATGACCTATTTGAACGTTCAGCCGAGGCTCTAAAACAATTATAGCCAATTCTTTTGCCTTTACATTGGGGATTTGCAGTTTTTTCATTGTTTTGGGGTTATTTCTTAAGCAAAGAGCCGTTCAGGAGCCAAACCAGCCGACTCTTTCAGATGAACGGAGCAAGAAAAGCCGTTGCAACAAAATAATCGGAATGCTAGTTTAGGTTGGGTGGATACTGCGAATGTCTGATACACTTCAGTGCAAACTGATAGACGGATACAATGTGTATTTATAGACAACATTAACGAAGTACCGTGTAGAGTTGTTACCCATTCTGGAAAGTACGTCAATATGTTATCTGAGTGGCTGTCTGCTACAACATAGTCGTAGTAACGAGAGATGTGATAGCGAAATAGTGCGACTTTTTTTAGGTGCAGGATACTAACTAGCTAACAAGCAAGCTCTGTACTGTAGCAGTTCATTTATTGAAGCAGCCATTCATGCCGTGCCAGCTGGGATGATTGCGGTGCTGGGGCAGCGCTCCATGTTATGATTCAAGTCTGAACTCCAAAGATTAAGACACTCTTTAGACTCCATTAATAGTTGTGAGAACAATTTAATTAAAATAACATTAACATAATATGTAAATATTTTTTTTGATTCACAATAACAACGAAAAACTTGCTGCGCTGCAAGGCGCACGTGCGCACTGCTCTTTGACCAAATGAAGTAGAAAATGTAGGCTATAAACTCACTGACAATGTTGCTTGCCTGGTTACATAGCAGATTCTGTCTAACAAATGTTGAGGCTGGTGGCAGTACAATTGTTTCCGTCCCAGTATGAGGCTCTCTGGTTATTAAACTGGATAATGCATCTAGTTATTAATGAGGCAACTATAAAGATACCTATTTTATTGATGTAATATATTAAGAAATTACAATAAAACAACTGATTGTTCATTCAGTATCAATAAAAAAAAAAGATTCATCGGATATTGGCTTTTTAGTATTCTAATAATCATTATTATGTAGATTTGAACTCCTGAGTCAATACTGATGCCCACTGGCAATGATGTAACATTCTATTGTATCAAGTTTGTAGTAACACCATTTGCAATAACCGAATGATAAACAAGGAAATAGAAGAAATGAACATGGTTCTTTGATGTTGGCATCAGGTCTGGACTATTCAACTCCTGTAAAGTTAGAGCCTGAATCTTCATGTTAACTCACTGTAATGTTTTCCTGCTCCTCTCATCCACCCCCCCCCCCCCATCACTCAGCTGAAACCAGTCATTCCATTCCTCTACTGGAAAAAGAAGGTCACATATCAACTTACCCAGCGTCCCTCTCTCTCTAGCCACAAGAGCCTTCAGAAAAACCAGCCCAGAACATCCCACCCCACAGCCCCATTTCCATTCTTTCATAGCAACCCTTCACTCTGCCTCTGTTCCCCCTTCCCGCCCAACCATACCCTTAGCCCAATACTAATTGGTAAATCTGTTGAACCATAGCAGTTCCAACAATGAGACACCTGGAGTTCTGTCAAAACAAGTTTCCCTGTGAAACGGCCTCCAAGTGCTAATACTGTACACACTCCCTTTTCTATCACTCAGAGCCCAGCCACGGAATCAGGTGTGGGACTTGGGCGGGGCGCCCCGGACACAAAACCCTAAGGAAATAAAGGGTGAAGGAAAAGGGTTGGGATTTTAATATCAATTATTTGAAGGTTCTTAACTGTGACAAATATGAGAAATGTACTTGTGTGCTTGTACACTACAGTGATTTATGGGTTAGTGATGGTGACCCGTTAAGGGGTGATTTGCAGGTAGAGTGCGATGGTACAGCTGGCTAGAGTGGGTTTCGAATAATCAATAGTCATCTGTAATTACTTCTCAGAATGTTTTTCACGAAAAAAGCTTTGCAAGTTTCAGTTTAAATTGTTGAAGTCTGCATTTAAACAGACTTCAACAATGGAAAGGATCAGGTTTTCTCTGAGCCCTATAGTATACGTAGCAGACATGGTTGAAAAACAACTGTGAAAGCCATGTAAGTTGAGTGACTCTGCACATGTCAACACTGAAGTAAGTAGTTGCTTAAAGAGATCAAGAGGAGTAAATCCAAATGTTGCCTTGGAAGTCTATGGAGCTGAAGCAAAATGTAAACTGTTATTATTATAGAAATTGACAAATAACATAAAAACAATGTTACACTTTAATGGTACAAGAGAAATAATTGATCCAGATATTTCCCCTTCAAGCCCACTGAGCTTTTAGTCATGTTTAAAAATGCCTTGAAATGTATTCAAATACGATTGTAATGTCAAAAGTAGTTTTGAAGTAGTTTTGTACTTCGTAGCTTTTACAGTTTTGTTCCTGCAGGGGGCAGAGTATTCTTATAACAAATAATAGCAATAATAAGAAGAGATAATTTCCAAATACGTGCTTTGCCTTTAGCAAGAAAACCTTATAAAATAAACAAGATCAGTGCCGTCATCGGTCTATACACTCTCTCAAGATCAGTGCCATCAACTATACTTTTCTTTTGTGCTCAAACACACACAAACACACGAACACACAAACACACACACACACACACACCTGCAGTCGCACGGCGTGGTGTCTGTGAAGTCATGTGCAACTGTGCTTGACAACCTTACTTGATGTGACTAAGACTGCTTATGTAGCACACAAACTAAAATTGGATTGGGCACGTAGACCTTAGACAGAGAGACACAGATACCGAAAAAATATGCAGACGCACTTGTGCAGACAAACACATATTTAAGACGCACTCACACAGAAACACAGACATAGACACACCCAACAGAGATCCTGCCCTACCTAGGCAAACAAGTTCTGGCAGACACTTTTCTTTACAGGAGGGAGGGAGGACTAGAAGGATAAAGAGGAGGGACAGGGAAAGAGAAACATTTTTCTCAACTTGTGAACCATATTTATACGTGACATATATAAAGTGTCATGTTTTTATTACCGACGTGATCCCAGTGGTGTGTGGAAAATCAACAAGCAATTGATCAGCAGACAACTCAATAGTATGAGGGTCTATACAAATGAGACCCTTTTTTTTTTCATGGCTCCTGAATGACAAACCCACGGCGAGCCTCTCACTCCGTTAGTCAGGCTAATCACACAACCGTGAGCTTTAATCTAGCCCAGTGCCTACTGGACTAGAAGCAGGCAGCTCTCTAGACCAAGGCTAGCCATTATGTCTTCATCCATTCAAACCCTGGCTGTTTGGCTCGTGAAGGAGGGCACTACAGTTGACTGACACACTGGGTAGCAACAGAAAAATGTAAAACAAGACAGAAACCTATGCGACTTGACAATTCTTGGTCCTTGGGTGGCTCTTGGCACCTTCTTACCACAGAACCATTCAGGAAATTCTGGAGCGTGAGTCTCTCACCCTCAACACACAGTCACTCGAAGCCTTTGGAGACTGAGTAAACGAGCGACAAGGGTGCCATATTGTACACTGTCATTCATATAGCGCTTTAATTCACATTGGCATGTACCGACAGATTGGCCAAGATAGAGGGGGGGCTTGAAAAAATGTGAACGCACGCGCAGCAACTTGACCATGCCCTTAGTGTCCAGCTTCCTTTCACATATGAGGTATATAAAGTATATTTTGCTACGATTAGCTAAACAAATCGGGATAACAGTAGGCTACTTCCTATTAATCTCTCCTACATTTAAACCATAATGAACGCTGTGAGGCATTTGGCCAATAAACAACAGCTAAGGGCTGTTCTTAAGCAAGAACAGTCCTTAGCTGCTGAGTCCCTTGATACAACTCTTAACTGTGTAATACTAACCATATACCAGTTAGTGACACAATTAGAACAGTAAAAACTTGTGTGATCCCATTCCCGTCATATATTGCCTCTTATAAACTGGGGTGGTTGGAATCCTGAATGCTGATTTGCTGATAACCATGGTATATGAAACCGTATACCATGGGTATGACACAACATCATTTTTTACTGCTCTAATTGTGTTGGCAACAGGGTTGTGAGAACAAAATGTAATCTCGGGGGATTGTAATATATAGCCAATATACCACACCTAAGCACTGTATCCTGGCACTGTGATGCGTTGTGCTTAAGAACAGGTCTTAGCCGTGACATACTGGCCATATACCACAACCCTCATGCCTTATTGCCTACTATCAGCCAATCAGCATTCATGATTCAAACCATCTGGTTTACAATCACTGATATACAACAGCTTTACACAAATCAGCATTCAGGGTTGGAACCACTCACTTTATTACACAGAATAATCTATCGGCTTGAGTTTTCTTCGATACATTTTGGGAAATATATTGTAGTATTAAACCCCTCTTAGACTACACACACATACACACACAACTTTGTGCAGGCCCGCATTCAACCACAGATGCCGATAATATAGACTAGAGAATCCTCTTGAAGACAGCTGCTAAGAGAAGTAGATGAAAAGAGAACAGAAAGAGATTCTCTCTCCCGGATGGTAATTCAAACACCAACACAATTACAGAATACAGTCTTTCGGCAGAAGCCTGGAAAACGATTGACATGCCATAATGTGACAAAGATTTACCAAGAACCTCAGAAGTGATGGAGATAAATCCTGATCAATAAATGCCATACTGTCTGACAGAAAACCTTTATGGACCTGAAAGCATTTTTGTATAGCATGTTCAAACAGCAGATACTTAAATCAATAGACACTTTGGCACTGTACAGTACCATAAGGACAGAAAGTGTATCGCTACCTTGAGAGTCAACAATCTAAACCATCTAATGTGAGCTACACCGGTAGAGACAGAACACAGGGGCAGGCGACTCCTTGTGTCGCGCTGCTAGAGTCATAGAGTCAGTTACAAGCCAATGACTTACAAAACACAGGGCTTTCAAAATCATCTCAGGAAATTAACCTCCTCACAGAAGAATGTAATGCGTGTTGCACAAGACATCAAAACACATGTGGTGTTGAGCACCATGGTTAAAAGGTCAGTAGGTCTATGTCAAAAATCCCCCCAAATATCTGCACCGGCCGCCATTTTAGAGGAGCAAAGCAAGGCAACAACACATCACAAGCAGCAGCAGCAGCAACCAATCAACAGCAAGACACAAAAATATAGCATGATTAGGTTATCATTAAGATTATTACTGTTGTTAATGTTACTTTTTATTTTCTCTTAAATCATCATTATAATTTGTCAGTTGTTATTTTGGCATCATCAACCAGCTAACAAGATACTTGGAATTCAAAGATCTCACCAACTGAAATTGGTGAAGGCTCAGATCTGACTGTCCGGGGAATTCCAAGCAGAAGGGCCCCTGAAAGGCAAAGATGGACGTTCCCGAGTCACACAAGGATATCAGCTCACACCACGCACACACACACATCATCCTAGCCTACCAGGGACATGAATACAAAGCAATGTGTTCTCAGAAGAAATACGCCTAATGCACCCACTTTTTCACTAGCTTGGCTATTCATTTATTTAACCTTCCATTTCCTTTCTTTTCTATGCTTCAGCTTACTCCAGGGTGCCTTAGCTGTCTATCCATATACACACACATTTCACAGAGAATATGAGAACATGGGATGGCTCTGGGTTGGCTACATGGCTACTGTCTGACTAGATGTTGATGATGAGTTACTTGGCTGTTATATTGTCTAGCTAGATGTTAACACTGGAGTTGCTTCGCTGTTCTCGCTGCTGGTTCAAAGACAATGTCTTCTGTGGCTCGTAAGGAGGCTGGGGTGACATGGGGAGGTGTAGCAAGCTAACAGCCTAATCAAGTTTTACAAAACTCTACAATCAGGATATGAAGGGCATGGAAAGAAAGAGGGAGAAGAAAAGAGGAAAAAGGAAGAGAAACAGGGAAGAAGATAAGAGTTCACGTATCAGTTTACAACAAAAGAACGTGCACACTAATCACATTGTGCACAGTCATTCAGACACACACACACACACACACACAACACCCTACTGAAACAACTAGGTAAGTTATGGCGAATCGGTTCTCTATATGAAGTCCTGAACATGTTACTTTGATCAAAAGGTCAACGACTCGTATTTTGGTGTGCTTAACCCCGTGGGAGCCGGATTCCTCTGGACAGGCCTAGCTCTGTTATCGTTGTGGCTGCCTGCACACACGTTCTACATCTGCACCTCCGTCAAACATTACCCAGAGTGGCCTAAGTTCACAGAGGTTACATAATGTCTAAAACCACCCAGAGGTAGAGAGGTCCATGACCCCCCCCCCCCACCCCCCCAAACAATTTTCTGTGTATGAAAGTCGTCATTCACATTTCTACATGGAATCACATGACAACTAATGGAAAAATTTGCCAGCCCCATTGTGGTCCTCTGCCCGGCAAAAAAGGTCCAAACACCATAACACAGTCTCTCCACCACTGCGGGTCAGAATGTGGTTGGTTTTCCTCCTAATAATTCCAATAAATTCCATTGTCTTTCCAGCAGCCACTGTCGGTCAATAGGGTGTCTGTAAACAGGACTGTGTTGTAGAGGAACAATGACTTGGTCTAAATTGGGTTTCAGTGACAGTCCGCACGCCCCAGTCGTCTCTGTTCCCATGACACACGTCTCATCTGGGATGGTCACACATTTGGCCCCCCCACGCTGGTTGTGAGGTCAGCGGGACTGTAAACGCTCTGCTTTGAGACAGCCTCGTCAGGCGCCCAGATGTGGCACAGAGCCCCCCGTCTGAGGGTGAGGCCATGTCTCCCCTGGCAACAGCAGAACACCAGGCGGCTCTGGTCCAGGGCGCCATCGCCTCGTCGACGGACCGCATTAAACTGACCTGGGATCATCATCCACCGCCGACTTGGGCCAGACATAAGTGTGGTAGAGCAACAGAGACAGACAGACTAAAAAGACAGAGAGGGAGACGGAGACAGAGGGAGTGGGTGTGAGAGAATCAGCCAGAGAGAGTGGGAGAGAGAGGTGAGGGCAGTGTGCTCCGGTGTGTAACCACAGGGGCGTTTATTAACAGTGGAGGAGGCCAGGCTCCCTCCCCAGGCTTCTAACCCCCACAGGTATTGTCTGTACAGCCCAGGTGCGGCACCATTCAGACGGGGGACACTTGTCTTCATTTAACTCCCCACAAAGGTGGACACCGGGTGGACAAGAGACCACTGGCTACACCCTTTCTCGGGAGGGCCAGCCAAGCCGCTCACCCCCAGTAGGGGACTGAGAAGTCATGGTGGGCATTTCCTGAACAAATCTATTCTATTTCAAAAATGGAGGGACGGGGACTTCATTCCAAGCCAACCCCAGACTCCTTTCGGTGGCTCTTGTTCCGGTGCATTTTCTATAGAGACACAGAAATGTGAATGCCGAACGTTCATTGGTTAGAAAGCCTCAGGTGGGAGGTCTTGTCAAACACGGACGTAATGGTCAGATTCCACCACTTCCTCTGTGCTAATTATCGTCCACTTAGAACGGCAGGCGCACAACAGGACACTATACCTCAGTCTCACTCCGGCTCCCTCACGCTGTACGCTTCACCGCCCCTGAGAGTCACACACCCGGGGCATGCACTGCACTGGAACCCGGGTGGGAAAGGGTTAACACTCCAGCCATCCCCTGCTGCCAGTGGAAGCCCAGAAAACAATGGGGACATTGTCCGGCCTGAACAAGACTCTGAGGAAAGGTCTTGTGTGGTGGGGTGTGGTTGCTCTGTGTGTGTGTGTGTGTGTGTGTGTGTGTGTTTGTGTGACGGTGCGTGTGCTTTCAAACATGTGTATTCCTTCCCTGGTTCCCAGCATGTCAATTTAAGACACAACGTTAAAAAAACTTGCACCACAATAGTGACTCCAAAATGGTTGCAAGATGTAGGCTATTCATCACTGGGTCTATCATTTGCAGATGACTTGATTTAGAAGATGACTCCATATTTTAAGCAAACAACTAGTGATGTCACATTCCTTGCATTCCCTTGCCTTTATACAAACTAGAAATGTAAAGGACTTCTCTCATAAATGTCAGGAGCAGAACAACACCACGTTATGCTACCGGGCCAGAGCTTGATGACTGCTTGGATAGCAGCAGTTGGCAGCTGTGCTGGGAGACACACATATACACAAACACACACACAAAACAGATCCGTAACAATTCATGAACCTGTCACAGATAGGCTAAAAAGAAATCCCATTTCCATCACCTCTAAGTTACTAGAAAAATGGCCCAATCCATCAGCCAGTGTAGGCCTGAGTGGTACAACAATAAGTCATGAAAGAAATATCCCTTTCCGTTTTTTAAAGACAACAACTCATTGAGTTTTGATGATTTACTGTGTGTATGTGTGTGTGTACAAGCTTAGCCTGAACAGTCTGACTACAAACTGAAGGCTATTTTCTAAAAGATTCCCTCTAACTGCAGACTGTGTGAGGCACGAGACAACAATGTCTCTCGCTGGGTTTCTTTCTGAAAAAAAAATAAAAAATGAAGAATCCACATCAATAGAAATAAATAAATAATAACTTTCAGCCAATGGTGTAAAAGTTCAGCGGCAGCAGTTTGGAGGCTACCCCGTGAGGCGGTCAGACACTTCAAAGACCCTAGCGCGCCCCCCCTTTGTGGGCATGGCAGACAGGGGCACGCCCTGCGCCCCCGGAACGGCGAGTCCCAGTGAGGTCACTTCCTCTTTTTCTCTTCACGGCTAACCCTCAAGACATCCGCCCACTTCTATCTCAGAAACGGGCCGATCCAACGCATTGCCTGTTTGATTGTGTGTGTGTCAGCCCGTCTGTCTTCATCCATCTCTTGTCTCTGTGTCCTTCAGTCTTTTGCTCTATTTAGCATAAATATGTCCGTGTCTCTTCCTTTTTTGTCTTACTTACATCTTTGCTGTCTCTCTTGCTGAGTCTTTTTGAGGTTGTTGAAGGGTCACTTGAACCTCAGAAGACTCTCTTATAATTTATTGGCTGGCTATTATCGCCGCCGTGTCGATGACGCATTCCCATCTGAAGAGGTCAAGGCGCCCAGGTGTTCTACGCATTTGAAAGAGAAAATAAATGACTCTTTACGAGGTTGCGGGCACAACAAGCCATGAAGGCCCAGGATGTTTCCTCTAACCCGAGTCACCAAAATGGATCTGTCTGTCTATATGTCGTTAACACTGGTGTGATTCAAACGTCAAAGCGAAAACAAAGAGAAGAGCAGGAGGCAGGCTGAGCAAAGACAATACCAGCAGCTTCCGCTTACATTCATTTTGACCACATACGCTAACAGGAAGCGTGTGCGGGTGCAGCGCCACCGCCAGGGCATTCTGAGCGTGAGGCATTTGAACAATCAACGAGTTGGACGTCATCGTATGAAATCCCTCTACAGCCCTCGGTACTGAGAAGCAATGGAAGACGTGAGGCGAGAGGTATTTACAGCCACATGACTCACGGAGAAATAAAAACTGAAGTATTTACCTGCATCTTTACTGCCTCCTACCAGCTTAATGATTTCAGAGATGTGTCTCTTAAAATACCCGGCAAGTATGGCCTCCTGGACTTCACCGTATAAAAATAACAGCGACATCGCTCTGAGGATAACGAGGGCCTGTCCTACTGAGTTTGGTTGCTGCCGTTCGTTGGAGCACTGTCATCGCCATCTCTTTGTCTTAAGCAGAACTTCTGACAGGGTTTCTGTTTCAAATAAACATGTTATTTTAAGCAGCAAAAATGGGCAAAAGACCAAGAAGTCTGGCGTGCCAACTTTTTCTTAGTGTTGAACTGGGACCCATTTATGATTGTATTTTTATTGCGGCTCACAAAAACTGGCTTTGCTTTTCACATACCAACAGTGACTCACGTGGAGACAATGCTTTTACGCCATTTCATGTTTAAGTCTTAGTAGTGTAAACCTCCACAGCTGAATGTAGATGCTATTAGCTCAGTGGGTCAACACTGGGTCAGGTATGTGGCAAACTCAAAACTAATCAGGGACTTATACTGTATGGACAATGAATCTTCAGTTGGCCCTCAACTAAGCATGTTAATGTTAGAGGGCGGGGGTTAGCTGTTATATATCTGCTATTACTTGTCAAGTATTGTATCGTATCGTCTTGACAACAGTGCAATTCTTTTTGTGAGGGTTCCCTGTGCCTACACTCTGGCCTTTTGCTTTATCGTCTGTCCTTTATATACTCTTGAAATACAGGGACGATGTTGTTTGAGCACTTTTCCAAAACAAAGTATCCTGAGGTAAATCCTGAGGTCCCTGGCAATTCCCAAACCAGTGTACTGCATGTTCAATACTACTGCACGTAGCCTAGGTAGAAACCAACTTCCAAATCCCCTCAGAAAACACATTTAACCTTCATGACAGACACTTGACTGATCTTCCTCATTATACACAACGTTCACACTGACCTTTGGCACTGAACCAACATGGCGAAACAGAACAGTGTAACAGAAACTAGCTTTTGAAACACTGACATGACTATCAGACTAACAGGACTCCTCACTTTCCACGGTCCTATAGTGTCACTGCCAGCCAGGGGAATCAGCCAGTCATGCCCCTTGGAGGGAACACTGCGGGCTAGTTAACCGTGTGGCCATAACTCTGCCCACGCTGTGGCCATAGAGTCAACAGACTAAAAATTCCTGCCCTCGGGATTCCCGGTCATCTCCACAGGTTTCCCATTATGTTGATCTTATCATCCCCCTCCAGATTCAAGCATTGGGCTGAGCTGGGCGGGGCCTCGTGTCGTCACACACAATGCAGCGGAAGCGATGTGGCCGTCCAAAGAGCAGTGGCCACCTGCCACTTTGGCAACTTCACTACAGCTGCCAGCTTATCCCTTTCTCTTCCAGAGTGAGCTTTTTCTTTCCGCTGGCATTACGCAATCACTAAGATCGACACAATCCCCCAGAAATGCTTGATATATGCAAAACCCCGCTCTAAGAGTACGATGAGTAGCTGCTTCTGTTGGTGGGCTTAGAGGACAAGTTTGAGAATGCATAACAAGGCTATGTTATAGAAGGATACAGACACATTGTTTTAGATAAAATCCTTAAAAAAAAAAAACATTAACAGACCAAAAGCAGCCCGAAAGATATACTTTTAAAAACGCAAAAAATATCCTGTATAATGTTGAAGGTCTTAAGATAATGTACCAGGTCAATTTCGTCCCTGGTAACTTCATCCATAAGGTCATATTGGATTTTGGGTCTCACGGATATTGCACTGTTTCACATACAGAGCCCTTTCCATGGTCTGTTTATCCTGCTCCTTGAATGGATGGTGAGGTGAGTCGAGGAACACGCAAAATGGAAGATAATGTCACGGATAAAGTTCTTACGGATACAGTTTAATGTGTAGAACATCTAAGAACCCGCATCTCTATACTGAGTGTTTCCATTTCTAAGAAGATGTATCTGGGTGTGTTTAGAGCCTTTGTTAATGTTTTTTCTCCCAGCCCTTGTACTGAATAATGAGGACGAGGAGCTGAGGCGCATGCTAGCAGTAACATTCTCAAAAACAAGTCAGATTGAGAAAAAATAAATAAATGTCTGGACCCTTCTACCGCATGGCATTTATATGAAAAAATAAGGACTGCTGTCTTGAAGAAATTATTATAATAACTCTCCTTTAAAGTAGCTAGGCTTGTTAGTGAGTGACTGTCATGTCTGGGAAGGGGGCCGTCTCTCTAGAGTAGGTATTTGAGTTAGTCACTGACATCCATTCAACAGGTCTCGTGTTGGAAAAAGAAGGTATACAGAGGTGTACAACACAGGAAACAGGAGGAGGTTGTCTTTCTGTCTTAGGAGGCAAAAAGAGGTGAAGAAATGTAAAGGTCTGAATGGGGGTTTACTTACAACGATGTGTGCTGGTGATGGGGACCGCGCGTCTTTAAGGGCTTGTCTACTTTGAAGACTTCCGTGGTTAACGTCTAGCAGGGGCCATTTCATCTGTAGGTACTGGATGGTGAGAAAGAAACAAGATGGAGAAAGAAAGAAAAATGTTAACAATGCAGAAACGAAAAAAAGAAAAAAGGAAAAACACAAACAAAAAAACTATAAACAGTCTTTAGACAGTGAAATCAAACTGGAAAGCAAACAGAGATACAGAGATCTCAGGGCGGATGACACACAAGGTGGTTTTGGCCTCGGGGAATAGTACACGGACATGATATGAACCAGAGGAATCCTAACATGTGTTGTATCATATTAGTCCAAAAATAATAAGAATCAAGACATTTATAACAGGCATCTAACATTCAAAATGAGAGCTAACAGTTGGAGACGGATTGTTTTGGCATCTGGGTATCCCTTCAAGAATTAGTCAAATCTTAGAAAATTGCCTGAGAAGGCATTTATGGGAAGGCCATGAGTCATTTGAAACCAGTGTATTTTTTCTTCAAATGAGCTTAGCATGTGAACACAGGCAGAACAAGAATCCTACAATGCAAAAAAATCAAATAAAATCAAAGCAAAATGAAACAACACCGTATAACACATCACAGCCATCCAGAAAAACATTCTTCCATAACTAGGTTCCCAATCATCGTCATCTCATATTGCTGGAGTTAAAGGATTTTGTGCTTCGTTCCAGCATTGTGGTGCATTTAAACTAAAAGCAGATTTAGCCGAAGGGACCTCAACAGTCAACCAATCCAGAAAACAGGTTCAACAACTCAGGTTTCCACTCAAGTTCCAATGTGGATTATGGGTTTAGAATAACCTGATGCCATTAAGGTGACTTGAATGTATTTTATTGGTCCACCTCGTAAAGCGGTGCACAGTGGAGCCAGAGAAAGCTGCTTGAATCCTCCTAGAGACTCAGTGAATGATTGACTTGGTTTTATCAGGACAGGCACACAGATACCACACGGAGACACAGGGCCCTTTAAATCAAATGATATGACGGTTGCTTTGGTTACATACAATAGTCGCCCACCTTTTGTTTCCTGGACTCTGACAAGGAAGTGAGAAGGAATAAGAAGTGCTCTAGACAATGAGAAGACCCTCAGAAGACCCAAGTCTGAGCCAGTGTAAGACCAGGTTCTTCATAAAACAAATATAAGCCTTGTTTAAGTATTGTGACCAATGTCTTCTTTGTCAACCGGTCACGTAGACTAAATCTACTTTGTGAAGGCACTCACAATGGAATGACTCAAGCAGAAGGGACTGAGAGAAAGATGCAGTGGATTATGAATTAAGGATAAGGAAGAGGAAGAGGAAGAGGCTTTACACGGGCAACACCATCGTGACGCCCGGCGTTTGAAGCAGTCACGTTCGCGACCAGCACGAGGAGAAAAAACCCAGTACTGAACGTTTTGCGCTACACTTACTAATGACCATAAGCCGCTCCGGTCAAGAGTGTCTGTTTAATGACCGCTCCGATACATTCAGAGGGCCACTCATTCAACGAAGTAACTCAAGCATGTTTTTCGCTGCTCGTTCCACTACTACCCAGCGCTGAAGGCAGTCCCTTAGGCCTAGTGTATGTATTTGCCGGCCTGCTCCTTGGCTATACTGTGGCTAATAGTCTCACATTACGAATGTCAGGGCCACCTAGTCGGAGGGGGTGGAGGGGTCACCTCTGCTTCCCGACCTGGGCCCCGGGAGGGCCCTCAACGCTAGTTAAAGTTACAGAGGGGTCAACAAGGTGAAATAGACACTTACTGTACAGTGTGAAAAATAGAACGAACGGATATCATGGCAATGACCTTTGACCTTTCAGTACCGCTTACTGCTGGCAAGTGTGTTCAAAAGAGTATTCAAACCCATGCCAAACATTGGCCCTCTGCATTTGCACGAGGGCCGTGTAAACACAAACAAATGGGAAAGGGAGAAGTCAAAATATTAAGGGCAGAAGTAGGCTGCGAATAAAAGACCTAAGACACGACGTTGTCGACAACCACACAGGACAGGGAGGAAACCCCAACAGGAGAACCACAAAGGGACAGAGGAACCCAGAGAGGAACATCCTCAGAGCTGGCCAGCGGAAAACGGAGTACAACCTTGGAACAACAGGCACAGCTCTCTAGCCTCAAGGCCAGCACATGAAAAATGGGTTTGGAGTGAACTTCACATAGGTAGTTCACACACACACGCACACACACACACACACACACACACATAACAAAACTTCTGAGTCAAGTTGGCCTTGTTTCTTGGCCACTGAGGCGGAACCACCACCAGACCAAGACTCCAGCACAGAACTTGGCCAGAGCCGGGATCCAAATGTTGTCATTCCATCTTCTGTGTCTCTATCCTAATCCCCTGAGCAAACCGATCACATCGTGATCACACCTCCTCCTGTCCCGCGGTCCGATACGACCGCTCCGTCCCTGTACGGGCTGAAGCACAGCCCACTCATCTACCTAATCAGAACTTCCCCCGTGACCTCCACGTATGGGCCCGTGCTAGAGGGGATGTGTGTGTGTGTGTGTGTGTGTGTGTGTGTGTGTGCTTGTGTGTGTTGCAACCCTTTCCGAGACCGTAGCTAAATCAGTGGTAATTAGTGGTGGGTTCAGCGCGGGGCGCCTCGCTGTGGTTTGGCTGGAGGGAGTTATTGACGCCCGTCCTCTGCCTCAGCAACAACAAGTGAACTCTGCCTGGCTCCACAGCCACCCATATGTGACCCCAACAATGTCTCCACTGCAACTTTGTTTCTGTTTGTTTGAGCATCGAGGGGCAGACTTGTAAAGCTCCAGTGTTTTGGTGTGGTGTGGTGTGCCCCCCCCCCCTTGTTTTTGGCCATAAAGATTGAGAGTGCCACTGTCATCTACGAGGTAACTCGAGGCTGCTTCTACTGGTGCCAGAAGGGCTGGTGGATGGCAGCTTCAACATTCTCTTGTCATAGACTAGACTGGCCAAATGATTGTTGAGCACACAAAAATATCTAGGCGGATCGACAGGGAGGCACTGGGCAAGCAGACATCCCTTAAGCCTGTTCCATTGAGGTGGCGGGGGGGGGTGAAAGGTGACACCCCAGAGTGTGGCGCTGTAGCGGAGAGATCGGCAGTGGCAGAGTGCACACACGGCCTGACAGGCATCTCCACTTTAGCCTGCTATTGCAAATGTTCTTCCACACTAATCCCTCCTGCAGGTTTTACAAGCACGCCAAGGAAAACGGAGCCCGAGAGAGTGCCAAGCTTTCCGACCCCACCTCCTCCATCACCTCCCCTCAGCCAGCGCCCGCTGACGGACGCGCTGCCTGGGCTTGAGTAGGCCGTGACCCCTGACCCCTCTTTGCCGACCCCGCCTCCTCGTCCCACGGAAAACCTCTGCTGCTATGAGGGCCCCCCTGGTAACTCAAGAGCCATTCCGATGTGACAAATTGCTCCGGAGTTCCAGGATAACTCTCTGGCCTCACACAACTCCACCCCCCCCCCTCGCCCACCCCACATCCCCCGCCCATAACAGCCACCCAGAGTACACACTGTGCATCGGGGGGGCTTCCCCCTCCCCTTCCTCTTGCTCCCCCCCCCAACTCTTCGCCGTGCCTCGCCTCGCTGGCCCCACAATGGGAGCTGAATGACTCAATTGTCTCTGATGAAGTGAAAGACAAGGGAGTCCTCTAAATCCTTACAGAGGGATGAACTCTCCTTCTCTCGCCTGGAGATTTCCCATAGTGACAAGCATGGTGGTTGGAGACGGGCTGAGAAAGAGGTAGAGGGAAAGAGAGGGTGGTCTTTAAAAAGCAACCCCAGTGCCCCCGCATTTCACGACCACAGTCCAACTGCTGCGCCGTGTCTCCTGGCCGGGTTTGACTGACTGATGCAGGAGTTTGGCCTGGCATGGTATGAACCGCTAAATGGGACCCAGACACACACTAACTGTCATCACAGTGCAAACCAGCCCAGGCTAACTCAGTGCCATCCGTTATACAGAAGGCCACAGCGGGAGACAACAGAGTGCATTGTAAGGGCTTACACATCATCCTCACATGTCCACGCCACCAGTTGGCCCATAGTAATGAATATTTGATTTTGAATATAAAAGGACCCTTATTTTGATATATAACAAACAGACTACTAGAACATTAAAAAAATTAAAATAACTTTGGGTAAATAATTCATACTAGCCTAATGCATAATGCTACTAAAGGTGATGGGGGGGGGGGAACTACCTACGCATCAACGCTGACCAAAAACTATTAATGGAACTCTTCTCATGCACTTTTATTAGCGATAAACTACACAGTGGATTAGCAGCCCTGAATTTAGGAGGCGGTCGATAGTGTGAAACCTGTTCTTGTTGAAACCTCATCTGATGTGTTTATCACATGCAACCCGAGCCTCTGCACAAACCGGCTTGTTCGTTTTGTTTTGGATTAAGACCAAAGGCTTTTCACCAACCGGACCAACAAGGCTTCTAAAGGGCCAGAATGGCTCAGAACACGAGGAATATTCCCAGCAGGCCGCAGAGAGAGGTTGGAGGGATTCCTGTTCGCAAGGCGAACGAGGTCCGGAGGCATTCCAGCCACGTAAGCTATGTGACAGGGAGATGGTTGTGGGGGGGGGGGGGGGTGGCGGCAAGGGCAGAGCCAACATATGGAGCCTGGGTCTCGCTCCCAAGACCCCAGCAGATCCGCAACCCATCTGTGGCTTCACAGGATAGCCATGACACAGCCATCCAGACACATGAGCAATGGGCTCGTACCACTCACACACACACACACACAGAGACATGTAGGCTACAAGAAGGAACATGTGTGCATTCACACAATGACACATGTATGTGCGAATACACTTCAAGCTAGACGTATACACAAAAAGAGACAGGCGTGTTCACCCCACACACATACACACACACACACACATTGCTGAACACATGCTCCAACACAGGAACACACTGTGGCAGACCCTCCATCATCATGTCGAATAACAGCCTGGGGACAAGAGCCTGGGCTCAGGGTGACAGCTTGCAGATTACATTAAATCCAACAACAAATATGAGAGTGCTTTAGTTGTGTTTGCCACGGTCAAATAAGTGAAAGACCCATTTAAAACAGACTAAATTTTACCCCGCCAGTCAAATTACATTTTTGTTTTTTATAAACTGACTGGTACTGGTTTAGTCATTTGAATTCAATTTAGATTTTTTTTTTTTTATGTGAGCTCAAAGCACTGTTTTAAACAGAAATAAGATCAGGCATTCACTGTGTGACTTTGTAGGAAGTTGTTGTTTTCAACAGTAAACATTCTTAAACAGAGAAAATAAGGAAATGAACTACAACAAAAATAATTCATTGCAGCTACAGCTTCCTGTGCTTGACAGACACGTGAGTTGAAAAGAGACTAAAACAAGAGACTGTTGCTTCTTAAGGGATCTCAACCTAACCATACTTTTAACTGACAATTCGTTGGTATTCCACATTCTGGATATTATTCCTTATCTACTTAGAAGAACTACTTAAATGATGATTTCATCATACAAAATGGCCAGCTAGCTTGGCTAAATACTAGGCTATATAATGACTTATTAGGGTGCAGAGATAGATGTCCCACTAAGATAAATGGCTGCCTGATACTTAAGAGATGAGGTAATGACTTTGAATGTAATAATAAAGTCAACATATAAACATTATGTAATATATAATATAATATATAGCTTAAAGGGGCACTGTGTAGAATCCTGTTCCTAATGTTTACAAAACTGAATTTAAACAAGAAAAATAATTTGTCTTAACGAATTAGACCAGAGTAGTATTAGTCCAGGGTGGTTGAAGGTGGTGGGGGAGGGGTTGGTACTGGGAGTGTCTAAAGCCAGTATGAGCAATGAAAACTGATAGATGGACTTGAGAGAAAGTTTCAATGGGGAATCTCAGGCACAAAAAATATTTGAAACATGCAAATGTCTCGGGCAATTTATCCTTGTTTTTATGCTAGCAGTACAGTAAAAATCTTACGATATGACCCCTTTAAGTAATTTGATAGAGGACGCTCAGATAAAGTGATAAGCAGTAAGATTCAATCCCTACTGTAATGGAGCTTGCACAAAAAACATTGTGCCTTAACGGCATTCAACCCAGAGAATTATTTCGTTATAAAGATTATCATCTAAACCAAAACCCCCAAACCGAACCAACGGCAAAAAGCCCAAGTCACTCAGAACCCAGTCTTATTGGGACGGACAAAAAGGTCTCTGGAAGGGTACAGTGGAACTTGACAGCATTTTAAGGACAGCTGCTAGATTCAGATATTATTCTAAAGTGGTCTCTATAGGTGTTCCTTGTTGATATTTGTGTGTTCCTTTGTCCAGGCCACAGGTGCAGGGGTTTAACATACAGCCAATTCTTGTGGCGGGGACAGTCATTTTCTGTAATTGGGGGGGGGGGGGGGGGGGGTCATAATGCAATCCAGACCCTTTGAAATCCCCCAGGTCAAAATAGACTCATTTCCAATGTATAGGATACATCACTCCGTCTGTTTGTGTGCGTGTGTGTGTGTGCGCACGTGTTTAGTCTTTGTCTCTGGAGAACTGAGGACGAGGAGGAAGAAGAGCGAAGTAAGCGGGGAGAAAGTGAGGGGAGCTGAGGTGGGAAGAAAGTCCGGCCAAAACTGATAGAAAGTTAGTTGACGCAAGAGGGCTCTTCATGACTGATTTAGTTCTTCTAATACACATTTTATGAGTAAATAAAAAAAAAAAAAAGCCCCACCAGCTCTGATAGCCAGAGGCATTTTGCAACCAGGAAAATAAAAGTGGAATGTGGGAAGGCCTGGGGTTTGTGTGCCCCGGGGCGGGAAGGGGTCTGCTGGGTCTGTATTTACTCCAAAGCCAGAACCGCTAGGGGGTTCCACAAGGCCCTGACAGCGCCGGGCCGTCGACCCACTCCAAAACCACCCTCCTCCTCACCTCTTACCCGACCTTACCCCTACTCCCCCCACCCAGCCTTCTGGCACTAGACAAACTCAACCTGACACTTGTATATGGACGTTTTTTCATTGGGGGGGGGCTCAGCTCCCAAACTCTCCTCCCACATCTTCTTAATGTATTCTAAGAACTGTTGGAAAACAACACGGACAAAGTGAGTTGGTTTCAAAAGACAGAGGCATTGTGTACTCTTCCGCGAAAAGGTTTATTTTGGAATATATTAAATTCAGTGTTTCCGAATTGCACCCCTGGAAGCTCTCCTTCTTCGACTTCTGGAAGTCAGCTCGGGTCTCACAACACAGGTTCATCAGATATGTGCAGTCTTGCATTAACACGGTTTACTTAACAGGTGTGGACAAATGCGCTATTCAAACACTAGCTGATTTACAGGGAATTTTCCAAACATTGTGCAACACACATCCAGCAAACATTTTGCCCAAAGGATTGAAGAAATGTCAGTACGGCTAGTGCATTTCTCCATTGAGAAAATATAATATTTAAAACACAGGAGCACCTGAACCAACGACAAACAAGCACAGACATACAGAGAACACAACAACCTCCAGGATGTGACATCACCCCAGTGGGACTCCATTCTGCATCAACCCTGAGAAAGTAAACAGTGTTGTGCGTCTCTCCCGTCCCGTGGTCATTAAGAGTATATCTGTGCCTGGCTATTATTAGAGCTGGGAGGGCTTGGACCACAGGGCCTGCTGTTCCTCTGACAGACCAGGGACAGTAATGAATAGTACAGGCCTCTTCGGGTCTTCCTGTCCCAGGTACTGCTTCCATCTCAGTTTCAGTCGTCAGTACTCTTCTCCCTTCTCTCGATATCTACGTCGGGGGCATCTTCATCTTCCTCAGTCCGCGACAAAGCTCTCAAAGGGACTCAGACGACGCTTGCACGGTTCAGATAGCTCTGTTGGCTTCGAACCCTTTCAATTCCAGCAAATAGTAAAGCGCCAGAATGTGTCCAGCTGTAAGTCCCTTCAGTCGGACGACAGCTCTGGTACAGGTGAGTCTCCAGTCCACAGCAGCCCAGAGCATCACACTCAAGGTGGGGAGAGAGAGACATCAGGGCTGAGACGAGAGGCTCCGGTACCGATCCCGGGTTCGGCGGCCGGTGGATCCTCGCACACACCGACCTACTTAGCGGCTATGTGAGCCAGCGGGCCAGCACAGCAGGGACGCACCCGCTCGGCGTTAGGATCCGGTGGCCTTTCCAAAGAGAAGAACTAATAATCAGCATTCAGAAAAGGAAGGTAGAGGAGGCGCCTGCGCGCGGACACTTAGAATAGGTTAATGATGATGTTGATCAGGATGACCAGGAGGAGGATTTCGAACAAACAAATCAAGGTTCGGTCTTTGTTAAGGTAACTGTTAGGTAATGGTATTAGAGAATGCTGTATCCGTTGGAACAAGACGCCCACCTTGTAAAGCAATAAAAGCCTTCAGATATAGAACATGCGTACGCACACAACCTTCACACAAACACACCCACACCTTGGAGCAGTTCTGGCTCCATATTCATGAGGCCCATTCCCAGTGCAGGCTGGAGCCCTATTACCAGACCCAGAATAGAGTCAGGACACAGGCAACACCTCCAACACTGTGAAGACAGTTTGCACTACAGAAGAAACCCTTAAAGCGCTCTGAGGAACCAGCGCATCTACTGGGCTATACTATACATTGTCCTACAGAAAACATCATCCAACCCCCCCCCGCCTTCCACCAACTCTGAGTGAGTCTGGATTAAACATATGAACTAATGACAGTGAATGAGGCTGAATAATTCCTTTTCCTCCACTAAACAGGCAGACATTGCGGCAGTGGGAGACTGGCCCTTAATAAATAAATAAGTCATAAGGGTGCGATTATTAGAGCTCATTAAAATGGAGGATACAACCGTGACAATGAACCCCAGGAGGGTCAGACAGGCCACTCCGCAGGCCACGCTGCGCCTGGCTGGGTGTTTCTCCTTCCCCTCTCCTGTACGTCCTTACCCCACCCCTCACCTTCAAATCACCCCCCACCCCCCCCGGCCCACCGTACACACCCCCCACTCTGACTCCAGCACACCCACGTGCACACGCACGCCGACAAAAACACACGGACCTGGTGCCTAATTGGAGCCTGGCTTAATCACTGGCTGATCTGCGTGATTCCCGAGGAACCCCTCCTTCACCAGACACAAACAAACACGCCAATTATCGATGAATCTGGAATACCTTATTTTACCAGCATCCTGTTTGGTCGAGCTGTTAATGTCTCAGTCTAGCTATGTCCCCGGCCCGGGGAAATGGAGAAAAACACAGAGGAAAGCAGTAGAGAAAAATACGCTCTTTCCGAGCTGTGACCTCTGCCCTCTATACATCTAGGCAATAATAAAAAAAAAGAAACATTTATTTTTGTCACCAACGTCCTGATATACATGAGAAAACACAGCCTGTTAATCCTTCCTTTATATCACCCCTACGAGCCCCAGAAAAACAGACAGAACTCCCACACCATGATAATGTGTCGATAATGAGCTGAGGCCATCTATTGATCAGTTTAATTTTGCATCTATTAGCTGGGGAGCCGCGGCTCGGGGGCGAAGCGGGCGTTACACACACCGACGGCCAGGCTGGACGTAGATCATTACACTGATGTTCACACACGCTGTGATTGGCGTGGGGATAAGGTAGAGCTCGGCACAGCAGACGGGCTAATGACACGCCAAATACATGTGTGTGTGTGTGTGTGTGAGGGAGAGAGGAAAGAGAACAGGCCACAAGTCTTTACTAATTGGCGCACTGAGACAGAGATAAAAATGCCAGGGGATATACTGTATCCTAGGCTGTGAAATAGCACCTGGTATGGTGCTACTTCACATCGGGCCCATGCATTGTTAGCATCATTATTTAGATCCTGATGGAGATAATCAGATAAGCGTTCAGGGTGAGACGGGTTAAAGGTTGTGTTTCCGGTGAGTGAACAGACCAGGCTTTGCACAGCCATGTCAACACAGGAGCTGAAACAGAGGATTCTCTCCTCCCCTCAACACACTCTGACAGCTCTCTCAGATCTGAGAAGGAGCAGGCAGATGAATACATCTGAACACGCGTGTAGCAAACAAAATGGAGTAACACTCTCTCTTCCGAACCCGTCCGCAGACGAGGCCCATCGTTGACGCAAACTACTGCAACACTGGGAGCTCCATGTCATCCACGCGTTGCAGGGGAATCAGCCGAAACAATCACAAAGCGTCTCCCCAACCCAGTTTCAGTAAAACACTTCAAATTGGGGCTGAAGAAATTCACAGAGAAATTCACAGAGATCCAGACACCAGGACTCACCATCTATCATTTCAATATTTTGTTGAAAACAGGTCTGAGACCATAGAATGTCTCTTTACATTTACTTTGTTCACAAAGAACAAAGCTAATTCACAGGATATTCTTTAAAATAAATATTCATTTATACGTTGAAGAAATGATATCGCAATCCCAGAAACAGAAAGCTTGGTCCTAGCACCAGCAATAAATCCATGAATAATAAATGAATAAACCTATGTACAAACCTATAGACATGTAGACAGATTCACAAAGAGCATTTCGGTTCTTGTTGTGTTCCAGATAGGTTCTATAAAGGTTAACATGAACTAGAAAAAACCTGGGCTACAAACTGTGTGTTTTTGTCAGCTGAGGGAAGCTGTGTAGTCGAGGGAGGCGGAGGAGGGAAAAAAAGCCCTCAGCCAAGCCATCAAGTTGAACATTGAACTTCACAGTAGTAGCTGCCTTTCTATGCCTCTCCTTTTGATGTTACCTCCAAAGCAAAGGATCAAAGGCTTGGAGTGTGGCGTGGGGAAGTCCCAGGCTCTTAGCCTGCCAGCCTGTGATACATGCAAAATTCTACGCCAAAAAAAAAAAGAGGGAGATTGAGCTAGGGAGAAACAGGGGGAGAGAGAGAGAGAGAGAGAGAGGGCAAGAGAGAGGGCGAGAGTTGGGGAAAGAGAGAGGGCGGGTGACGGAAGGAGAGAAAGGGAGCGCGAGAAAAAGAGAAAGCAAGCTTGCAAGGAATGTGGCTAAATAGTATGTTTGGCTTTTAATGAACGGCAGGAGATGATGCAATGGACTCCTTTCACTGGGGTTGTTTAGCTACAACGAGGGGTGATAATAATGTGTACGAATCAGACGGCAGGCATTTGTTTGATATGGGGGGGGGGGGTACTGGCAGTATTTGTTGCCCTGCCCCCAATCCCCCAACCAGCAGTGCAGTACCTACCCCCCAAAACCCCCAACCCCCATCGCCTTTGGAACATCAAGGGGTGTCGTCTACATAGACATACAGTGTGCTGTTAAAGGGGGGACTGGAGTAAACACTGTGGAGATGAAATGCTGTGTCTCTCACACAACCGTCCACACACAGACTCACAACACCGGACGAAAACACACACACACGTGGACTCGACTGGGCCAAATACTGGAGCAGAGGTGTGCTGAAATTGACAAACCTTTACTAGACACACACACACACACACAAACACACACACACACACACACACACACCCTTTCCCCAAGGCTATAGGATTAAGAGGTCCAGCTGGCTGACAGCAAGCTCTTCCTTCCCACATATCCCGTCGATCTCCCCCACAGACCCCCTCCCTCCCCCTCCACCCCTGGTCGGCCAGCTAGCCAAGCCTGCGAGGAGGACACACCTGAACTTGACATCGATCCGCCCCAAGCTTTTCCTGCTCGCACACACTCACACACACACACACACACACAATCTGACCAAAGAACAGCTGACAACTCCAGAGCAGTGAGAGGCAGTAGACCCCCTCAGGGAGGAAAACAATATTTCATTATTTCCTCAAATGGGTGACGATGGCGACCGTAAGAGTCGTCCGTGAGACATCCGCGTAGGACGACATGCACCGACACACCGCACAGCAAACAACCGCCCCAACACACACGCACTCTCACGGCCAACCCACGGCTCAGCCGGTATCAATGTCAACTGGGTTTGTCTATCTACTCCTGGGTCAACGCCACAGGCCTATTCTTCAAGTTACAGATTCCTTAAGAGTCATGGCCTTGAGAGAGGGAGGAACGGGGAAAAAGACTGGAGGTACCACATAATGAGCTCGTTGTTGAAGGAATAGGAGAAAGTGAGAGAGTGAGCCTGGACAGAAAGAGAGAGCGGGGAGGGGAGGGGAGGGGGAGGAATATAAAACACGGCTGGATCTTGTTTCGCAACAGCTGCCAGGTCACTCTAGACTTTTTGCATTTCTATGTCTTCATGTGTGTCTGAATAGGAGCAGAAATAGGCTATGTGAGAAGCTGAATGTATAGATCTCCAACAGAAAACGGCAGGACTGCAGGCTAGATCCGGAATCCGAATGGAAAGAGTGGCCGTTAACTAACAGCGAACGGCCTGCACTTGCACATGCTGCTAGGCAAGAGGGTTTCCACAACACAAAAGGCCATTACCATTCTGACCTTCGCCATCTTAGAAAGTTGTTTGACAGGACTTTCTCAAATAGTGCTTCGGCACCTTATCGTAGAACTTGTCGACAAGAACTACAATACACCCCCCCGTGCGCCAAGTGCCACGGCACTGTAAGTAAACGCCAAACAGATGGAGGAAACCCCGCTGTGGAGGCCCTTGTTGTTACTCATTCACTCACGGCACCATTACTGGCCAACCTATAGCACATTCCAGAAAGAGCAAGCCCAGGTCATGGACTTCCGTCTGGGAATAGTGGAGCGCACAAGAGATGCGCTGGTGCTGACTCTCCTTGGCACTGCGAAGAAATAGAGAGGAAGTGGAAGCATAATTTTTTTTTTAAAAAGCAGCGGGGACACGTTTCGGGTGTGATCAGGGCTTGTGTTGCTAAAGCTGGGCTTCAGTCTGCCTCGCCGTGATGGATAGCTAATGAGCAAAAAATTAAAATCCATCCAGTGATACAGCAGAATACCACAGGCAGGGCAGATCGCTAGCCCCCCCCCCCAACCAGTGACGGGTTAGAGGATATACCAGGACAAGGGAGGGAGAGAATGAGAATGAGGAAGTGTGAGAGAGGGGGGAAAAAAAATCACAATGATGACATGTAAGTGCAAAGACCGATTAAGGATTTACTTTCAAAAGGGCTCCCATTGATCTTTTCTGATAGACCTGCAATAAATCAAACCAGATTGACTCACATGAGAACCAAGCCTAATCCTTTAGTCAGATCCAGAAGAAGTCAAACCAAACCAGCTGTTAATTTAGGCTTTACAAGATAAAGCAGGAGAAATCCAACCTGATGTACCCAGGGGCAGGGGCTTACATCATCTCTGGAAAGCAATCAACTTATTGCCAGTTTCCAGAGGTAATCAGAGCACATACTGTGAGAGAGGAGGGGAGGGAGAAATAAAGAGTCAGACGCTGCGCCTGAGAGGCTAGAGCGCCGACTACGAGGAGACAGAAAGCGTGCGGCCGAAACGAAAACACAATTAGCACCTAAGAACTAGAAACAAAACCTGTACACCGCCATAACATAAAAGCACAAAAAAAAAAAAGGTCTAGTCCCATTGTGAATGATTAGGCCTACACACGGATCCACTGAAACACAGACTATGGGAAACAAAGTCACCCGGAGAAGACACCTTGAAGGAAGAGGCCACATGTGTGTGGGAGTTCCACTGTCCAATTACCTCTGGAGAAGCAATGTGAAACGACGAGCGAGAAGTGGCCAGAGATGGCACTAGCAACACTCGGGGCTGACAGCTGGAGTGGAGCGGGCAGACGACTGAAGGGGGCAGCAGGCAGGGGAGGCCAGTAGCTCTATTTCTTGCCCTGAGCACCCTGTAATTTCCCTGGAGGCTCGCCCAGTCTCCGTCCCGGTCCCCGAGGCCTGTGCCACCTCACCCTGGGCCTGCCAGCCACACTGTGGCCGCGCCACGGCAAGTCATGGTAATTAAAACGGTTATTTCTGTCTGGGCCTCCGTTCCTCTCTCTCCCTGCTCCCAGCGGAAGTATTGCGAGACGCCGTCCAGCCCACACTGGTAACATGGTCTAATGTCTTTTTCAGCCACGCATCCTGTGTTTGTACGCGAATGTGTGTGTAATCATGGTATAGGTTTGTTGTGTTCCTTTTCTGATCTGGGTGTGTGTGACCACAATGGGGCGAATATGCCTAACAAACACACGCACACACACAAACACACACACATGCGGAGTCATTAACCCCATCTCCTTGTCTTTAATGTCCTGTTTACTACATGCAACGAGATCAAATCTCAAATTGAATTCCCGGCCGTAGCAGGGCCCTTCACTCTGGGCTTTGGGAGGAGGACTGAGGAGAAGCAGGCCCTGTAGACCCTGGACACTGTCCAAAGGAAACTGAGCCTCGGGAGTCAAAACAAAACCACACGTGAAATCAGAGTTAAAACAGCCCCCCCCCCCACCCCTGGCCCACCTCACCTACCCTGCCCCTCCGCCCTCTCGTGGTTACACTGGGTGCACACAGGGATCACCACGACTTTGCCGGGTTTGTCTGGGCCCTCCAAATTGTGGAAGGCTCTGGGGCTTTGACACGGACCGGTACTTGTGTGTATACAAGACACATCCCCATTAAAAGAGATTGCCACTTTAGCTCCACTCTATTGCCCCATGCTATCTTTAGCGCACCGCTAAACCACGGCTACCCCCCCCCCCCCCCCACACACACACACCACCCCATAACATAAGCGATCCCGGCCCAGGCCTGTGGTTTTGAGTGGCCACAGGCCCCTCCCATCACGACCACAAGGTCACACTTTTAATTACACAGAAACAGTAATCTGACCAGACAGATGGGAAGCAGGCCGCCTCTCAATTACTTTATGCCCAATTGAATCATTACTGTGTCATTCACCCCCCCCCCCTTGTTATTTGCTAAATTATGGCACAGGAAAAAACACAACAAAACAGGATTTGTGCTACAAGTGTGGGCTGGGGGGGAGAAAGCAGATGTGACGGAGATCAAAAAGGCAAAGAATACAAGCACAGGATGGTGTTCGTTTTCTAAAATATATATCCATAATACTATAATCAGTGCCAGTGAAAACAAACCCTTATTTTTCATGAAGGGAAAAGAAATCACGGGCCTATGCAATGCAACTCGGCACACAACAGCCTAGTTTGGTAAACCACATAACAAGGGCAATTTAAAAAGTGAGGAAAGTGTTTGTCTCAAAAGGAGAGGGGGAAAAGGTTTGGTTTATGGGTTTTCTCTCTGCCGAGTTTGTCTTCAGGGAACATCCCAGTGCTCGGCTCCTTTCCTTGAAACCCAGCAATAAGCCAGCTCCACATAGTGTCCGCCCAGTCAGCGCTTTCCTACTCCTGCCAATGGCTTCTATCAACCTTTAGAGGCTGGCTTTCCCAACGGCTCCAACCACAGGTCCCCAAAGCACCTCCATCTCTGGACATCAACCATTGGCCAACTTACAAGTATTTCCACACTGATGCCGCTATTGAATTTATGTCGATACTTTCTCAGAAACGCCAAAGCCAAAGAAATGAAAATACCACTCCAACTTAGGTCGGTCATAGCTGAATGACACACAGTGATGCACCAATGCTCTCATTAATACTTGAACTTTGGTCTAAATTTGACCAAGGAAGATAAATGCATTTGTCTGACTGGTTGTAAACCCCCAACTTGACAGGCTTACCGTTTGGTTCTTGGTTATATACAGTACCTCACACCACTCACATTTTTGTTAATATTTGAGTATATCTTTTCATGTGACAACACTGAAGAAATGACATTTTGCTACAATGTAAAGTAGTGAATGTACAGCGTGTATACCAGTGCACATTTGCTGTCCCCTCAAAATAACACAATACACAGCCATTAATGTCTAAACCGCTGGCAACAAAAGTGAGTACACCCCTAAGTGAAAATGTCCAAATTGGGCCCAATGTTATGTGACTAATTTGTGTTACAAGGTCTCAGGTGTGAATGGGGAGCAGGTGTGTTAAATTTGGTGTCATCGCTCTCACACTCCCTCATACTGGTCACTGGAAGTTCAACATGGCACCTCATGGCAAAGAACTCTCTGAGGATCTGAAAAAAAGAGTGGTTGCTCTACATTAAGTTAGCATAGGCTATAAGAAGATTTCCAAGTCCCTGAAACTGAGCAGCAGCATGGTGGCCAAGACCATACAGCGGTTAAACAGGACAGGTTCCACTCAGAACAGGCCTCCCCATGGTCGACCAAAGAAGTTGAGTGCACATGCTCAGCGTCATATCCAGAGGTTGTCTTTGGGAAATAGACGTATGAGTGCTGCCAGCATTGCTGCAGATGTTGAAGGGGTGGGGGGTCAGCCCGTCAGTGCTCAGACCATACACTGCACACTGCATCAAATTGGTCTGCATGGCTGTCATCCCAGAAGGAAGCCTCTTCTAAAGATGATGCAAAAGAAAGCCTGCAAACAATTTGCTGAGGACAAGCAGACTAAGGACATGGATTACTGGAACCATGTCCTGTGGTCTGATGAGACCAAGATAAACTTATTTGGTTCAGATGGTGTCAAGAGTGTGTGGCTGCAACCAGATGAGGAGTACAAAGACAAGTGTGTCTTGCCTAAAGTCAAGCATGGTGGTGGGATTGTCATGGTTTGGGGCTGCATGAGTGCTGCCGGCACTGGGGAGATACAGTTTATTGAGGGAACAATGAATGCCAACAAGTACTGTGACATACTGAAGCAGAGACTGGGCCGCAAGGCAGTATTCCAACATGATAACGACCCCAAACACACCTCCAAGACGACCACTGCCTTGCTGAAGAAGCTGAGGGTAAAGGTGATGGACTGGCCAAGCATGTCTCCAGACCTAAACCCTATTGAACATCTGTGAGGCATCCTCAAACGGAAGGTGGAGGAGTGCAAGGTCTCTAACATCCACCAGCTCCGTGATGTCGTCATGGAAGAGTGGAAGAGGACTCCAGTGGCAACCTGTGAAGCTCTGGTGAACTCCGTGCCCAAGAGGGTTAAGGCAGTGCTGGAAAATGATGGTGGCCACACAAAATATTGACTCTTTGGGCCCAATTAGGACATTTTCACTTAGGGGTGTAATCACTTTTGTTGCCAGCGGTTTAGACATTAATGGCTGTGTCTTGTGTTATTTTGAGGGGACAGCAAATTTACACTGTTATACAAGCTGTACACTCTACTTTACATTGTAGCAAAGTGTCACTTTTGTGAAATACTGTATATTACCCTGATTGGTTTCACCCTGGAGTGTCAAGTTCTACAACATGTATTCTGAGTTTCATGCCACTGTGGGGGTGGAGCCCAACAAGCCAGAGGAGGGCTATACATCTACCCAAACCATCGGAGGGGCAATGCAACACAAATATTCCCTTAATATGATGGAGACTCCCATCTCTTGTTCTCGATTAGATAGGAGCAACATCGGTTACATCAGCACAGGAGCTTCCTGGGGGGCGGGGTGTGAGTCACTTTAAGACTGGGCCATGTCTGACTGCATGTATAATGGCTGTGAAAAACATTTGTATCTCTTAGGACCCTAATAAGACCGACAGCCCTCAACTAAATGGGAACAATTACTTTGAGTGGCACGTCCTGCTGTAAAACGATATTCAGAACATACAGAAAAATTCCAAGCTGTTTCTTTTGAGACGGTGAGGAATTCCTTGGGCCTACAGAGAGCTGCCAACAGTTGTTCTCCCACGAGGATGTGTAAGTGACTGGGAAGGGGCGGGTGGGGGGTTGGGTCGGGAAGATGCCTGGATATTACCAACAACATTGGCAAGTTAGGAAATAGAGGCATTCTTCCATAAGGGCCTTCAGAAAAGGTTGGGGTCTGTGAAGGGATCACACAGGCCCAGGCAAACGTAGGGCTCACAGGAGGTATTTCATGCACCAATTGATGGCTTTGAAAATAAGGTTCCTGTAGTAATCTCCAACTCCTCGGTGGTTCTGCGTGCAACGGGTTAGTTCTGGGAGACTTCACCCTGGCTAACCGGAAGTACCGCCTTGGACAGCGCCAATCACTAGGCCTTTACCACGAACTAACCCATATCCTCAGATTAGATCACCAACATTAAAAACACAGCGGTCCACAGCAGTAGAAACTAGCGTCCTAAGGACATGGATTACTGGAACCATGTCCTGTGGACATACCGGTCCGCACTGAGATCAGGCTGAACAATCCCACCCGATACCTTCCCCTAACCCACAGCGCCACAGCCACGACCTCCTGCCCTGCCAACTGCTGTGTCTGTGGCAGGGTGTTCGCCGCTATGACATCTGTCTCGGACAAGTCCCGGCGTTCACACAGGGGCTCTGGTTTCCTCAAGCTGGCCGCCTGGTAGTCAGGTGACAAACACTGAGCCACAGCTGCTCTGACTGCACACAACCCGGCAGCATCTTAACCAGGAGGCACTTAGGTGTGATCCAGTCCACTTACAGTACAAAGCCTCAATACCACGGCTGGAGAGGCCCTCTCACGTCTATCAGATATCAAGCCCATGATTCAATCTGTGGCTTGGAGTCGTAAACCGACGCTTCCGCCCCCTCGTCTCTTGCCTGCCTTGTTCTAACCACTGTTTTGCATACTGCTAGACTAGCGTAACCGTCGAATGGTTTCCCTCCCAGGAGACAATGTCTTTGCGCAGAGCAGGCCGAATGTTTCCATTCTAACTAGACCAGAGACTGCGACTGACGATTGGTCGGCAGCATTACAGAAACAGCAGAGCCGACAGAGGCACAGATAGGCGAGTGTGTCCGTGGCTGAGACCTTGAGCTCTAAGTGCCTGGAGTAAACATCGGAATCCACGCTGTAATTGTAACTTAATTATAAAGTTCCCGGAGTTCACGGAGAGTGTCATTGTCGAGCTGGGTCAGGGAGTGTGTAATTGAGTTGTAGGGTGGAACAACAAGCTACGAGACACCGCTTGCAGCCACTCTGAGACCGTCCACAACTTCTGCCGGTGCGGGCCCCCCTCTACCCCTGGCGTATTTGGGCTGAACGTCGCCAGCTTGTCAGCACGGTCGCCCGTATGAAAACCACCCCAGTGGAGTACTGCTGGCACGGTGCTGGGGGTCAGGGGGCGGCGTGAGGTCAGTGGGGCCAGGCCGGTGCCGGGCCAGTGGACCGGGCCTGATTGAGCGCTACAGCCGTACGCTGCTGGTACTCACTCTGCCGCCCAGCGGACCAGAGCTCCTTTCCCCGCCTCATTTGCACAGCAATCCCGCTTTTCTGCACCCAGTGTATCTTTTTGTCATTTCCCCTGCTTAGGGTTCATTTGTATTATCTGCCGAAACCGGGGTGGGGGGTTGGCGCTGGTCCCATGAAGACTTTGCCACGGCGGTGCGTCTCAACGCCAACCTCCCCCCTGAACACACACATGCGGACCGACACCCAGGCACGGCTCCCCCTCCCTGACTAATGCGCCCCGACACTCATGCATCACCCGTAAATTGGCCAAATGAATTAACCACGGCCCCTGCTTAGCGTCACAGGCTTTAAATTGATTTTCCCCTCTCCGGGTCCGACCAATAATTGCGTTTATCCATCTTGTTGAAGCCCGGTTTACACTCTTGCTAACATCACGCCAACCTCGGCTACGTTTTCTGCTCCAGCGGCAGGAGTCGGATCATAACAGGTCATTCAGACAACAATTAGTTTAATGACTCAGGCGTATGTCAATGACAAGGCTGCCTGTAGCAAAGGCCTCGGAGGTGCATAGGGCCCTTCTATCTATCCAAACTTTCAACTCTCCCCTCAGATACAGCCATGCAATACTTTAACACCGGTCATACGGATATCCGGGTTAAACCAACAACCCATTGCTCTGGGCGAAATTGAGGATTCACGCAAACACACAGGGAAAGACAGACAGGGCAGTCGAACAGACAGTCATACAGACAGACAGACAGACGGGGCTATAGCTTTTAACAGTGGTGTTGGTGGGGGTCATTTCTACACTTGTGTGGTGTTTGAACAGTAGTGTATTAGACCCTGTGGGGCCCACAGGACCATTCAGCTATGTAAACACAGAGGAACTTCCTTCCCTCCGGTCCTTCAGGCCTTCACTGAGACAACCCACTGTTTAAACAGCGGAGAATTCCTCTGCCCGTCTGGCCTTATCAGAGCAGCTGCTCTCCACTGAGGTCTCCGGGCAGGACGGACCCGAGACAGACTCTGTGTCAAGTCAAAGTCCTCAGGGTCATCCTCCGAAGACAAACACACATTTACAGACAGAATCTGGACTGAATGGACAATAAAGACTTAAAGCGCGGCCGTAAAATATTCATTTCGAGCCGCACAGTGATATCTGAATGGGTTTTATGTTTTCACATCAATTCTGTGCGCCACTCATCTGGGGCACGTAGGCAGACGAGCTAGCTGGAACATCGAGACTTTAAAACCAGACAACTATTTATATAATCCTGGAATCTTACCACTCAACGCCACCTGTTAAGACAAAGCCAGGAATTTATGTTTATTGATATTTGAAAAATGCAAAGCGTGACGCGCCGTAAAGATAGAGGGACTGTAAATGGGTAGATAAAAAAGGAGATAAGAGTGGAAAAAGAAACTCTTGGTTCTAAAGGACAATGTGACAGACGTCACCAGGGCCACATGATCACCAACCAACCCTGCAACACACTCGCGACACCCCCCGCAACATGACAGGAGCCCAACACAGACCATTACAAGGACTGTTTCCAATATTTCACTCAATCACTCCTGTCAGTATAAAAATATACACATCCTTTCATATACAGTATGTCCTGGCAATCAATCAAACCTGCTACAGTGCCATATTAGTCAGAATCTGAAAAATGCTATTTTACTCTCTTTCCCTGTTAGATATATCTTAATGCTAGGCTAAGGTATACGATGCTTGCAACTATAATATATTCCTCTTACTTCTAGCCCACACTTGGCTGATACTTTAAGTACACACAGGCACTGGCTGGTGTGTTTGTCCCAACTAGATATCTTCAGTTGAGTGCACTTACACCAAATCCTTCCGGATAAAAGCTTCGGCTAAATGGCCGACGCGTGAAAGTGTAAAACGTCCAGCTAACACTGTGAACAACAGATCGTTATTTCAATACAAACCATAATTCAGCGTGGGGACACTGAATTCAATAGTTTTCACTTTAACAGGGCTAAACTGCCTCCGCGTGTCAGCTGACTCCGTCCACATCAGTCGCCCCTGGCTGACAGGGAAAGCCACCCATCCCACCTCAGGCCAGCTGTCCAGACCGACACTCAATTCACTCCGACCCCCTAGGGAGCCCATTGACAAGTCACTCATTGCTAGGAGTCAATTTCCTCACGTTTGGAATTGACCCAAAACACAGCAGACACCATTCCTCAGCGGAGAGTACAATGCGTTAGGGAGATTTCAAGTTAGGCTTTTTGCACAGACACACACACACACACACCAACACAGATCACAACGTTCAACATAGCTTATAACATCAGTGTGACTTGTGGTCTCCTCCAGCACAGCATGTGCCAGTCTAACCAGCAACTCTCATGAAATGTAATCTACTGTACACAAATTGACAGCTGTCTTTTTTAAGAGGGACACAACAATTGTGTGTAAAAGGATTTCTGACGGCCAGCTAAGTAGCTGACAAAATCTGCCCTAAATCAGGTTTTTTTCGTCGTTGCACAGACTTAGAAAATCTCTCACTGTTCCACATTGCGTGTTTGCACAGAGCTTAAATTTCATTAGCCTTGTGCATTTTCACATAGAGTAATCTCTGCAACATTTTGTTCTAAATCCCAGAATAATCCAGAGATTAGTAGATTACAGTAATTCTGCTCTGGTTATAAAGCTCCCTCACCTTTTCAAGCAGTTATGAATCCAGCGCCTTAAACCGAATACACGCAGACAATCGCCTCATTAGTGCGCTCTCTTTCTCTCGCTTACACACACATGCACACGCACACACACACAGCTTATCCTCCCACAATTAAAAGTGTAATTAGAAGATTAAAAATACATGGATTGGAGTTTTATCACCTTTCCCTCCTCCATTGTATTTAACGCATACAAAACGGTCCCACACATCTCAAAGCTTTTGCCCAGATTACCAAAATAAATGGAAAATTCCAGAACACAAATATGAAATAACAAATAAGAAATGGCAGACGCTTCACAAGGATAGAAAATTAAATCTATGCTCTATACAAATACAGAAACCCTTGAAAAGTGTGAGTATCTTAGATACATCGTGAAATCCCCATACCAGGACAAACTGCTAAAGATTCTGCCTATTTTCATGTTATATTGTAATAACAGTTTACGTTCCCTTTCAACTTTCAAACAGACTGCTAGGTTTGCTGTTAAAACAACGGTTTTATGGTAATGGGAGGAGTAAATACTGAAGGGCGTGTGTAGTTTAAATATATTTTTCAAACATAGCATGTGATTATTCATAATCACTCCCGACACACCAAGCTCTCCTGAGTGGGATTTCAACACAGTGGAACATTGTAGAACATTCTGCCACATCCCTAAAAGGCAGCCAGACCACAGGTGTCGCCCGCACATTGGCACAGCTAGCCATTATCTAGCCCAACATGATTATTAAGAGCTGTGATGGTGTTACACAAACAGCACGCACACACACAGACACACACTGCCAAGGAAAACTCCAGCGGCTGTAATGCTGGTGGTAAAGTGTCATGGGGGCAGCTCCTCTCCCAACAGAAAGCATGTCAGCCTCACTGCACTTTGACCCTGCCCAAACACGCCCCAATCCAAACACAAGCCCGGCATCACCCAGTTCCTCCAACGTCACGCGACCCTTTGACCCACGAGTGCATTATGGGCCAGCATTCTGATGACGTGGCACAGGAACAGGTGTAGGTAGATATCGGAGGGAAATGGACAGATTCATTCAAAGGAAAAGCCACACACTCAGTCTGTCAATCTAGTGTGGCAATAAACATGCACCCCCCACCCCCCCAGCCCCCACAACCCTCGTCCTCTTAGTCCTGCTGGGGTTTATAAGGAGAGAAACAGTGAGGCCTGGGGTCCCTATTGTTTGGGTATCTAACCAGGAACTGTTGCTGCTCTCATTGCCCTGGCATTAACAGCAATTATGCGCCCTATTCAGTCGGCCTTTGTGCAACACACACGCACGCACACACACACATCGCTGGACGCATTTCCCGCTTTTCTTACCCCCCCCCCCCCCCATCACCCCCCACCCCCCCCCCCTGCCCCCCGCGGCACATTCTCTCCCACTCTACTGGTATACTTCATTCCTGCTGGGGCCTCACAGGGTAATGAATGAACACGGAAATATGCACACTAAGACAAAATACCAGAATTATACCAAGCAGAACATTTTATCAATAATTATGCATAACAAAAACAAAACAAATACAGGAAAAATACATTGAGTATGTATTTAAAATGCCGTACAGTTAATTGATAAGCAATTGTTCAGTATATAAAAGTCAAATTATCAAAAATAATTAATAAAATACTACCTCCATCTCTGGCCTGGCTGTGGTGCCAGAACACAGTTCTCCTGTAAAGGACTACAAATCCCTGTCAGCACCTGCTCTGAACTATATTGATCCCCTAATTGAGGGAAAGGGGGAAGGAATGTTGTGCTTCAGTAGAATTACAGAATAAAGGATTGTCTATCATCTCAGGAGCCATTGCCTGCGAGGGAAACCTTGACACCTCCACTAGCAGTCCGAGGCAAACGCAACAAGGGCCCCCGAAACGTGTGCGTTTGTATTGGAACACGGGGCGGATGTAGAGGCGACGCAACAAAGAAACCTAAGAACTGCCCCCCCTTGACATTCAGGGAGCAGCCGAGCATCCTACATATTAGATTTGGACAACGTAGTCAACAGAATGTGGATCCTCTGAGTGGATACAGAGTCCCCATACTGTGCCACAGACATACGCACAATATATGGTAAAACACACACACACACACACACAGGCTATAATTTAATTTCCATGTTTTAGGGAGCCCCAGTCCCTGCGAGCCAGCAGCAAGTCTATATTTAACAGATGACAAAAGTTGCATTCCAGATGTACAGTGAGATCTTTGTGTTAAACTTTATGGAAATGCATTGGAGACATAGAATGGGGAAAGGGGGGGGTCATGGGGGGGGAGTCGACGGGGGAAACCAGCGCACAGCTGCTAAGCCAATGCTTGCTTTTAAGGTAGAATGGCGTGGAGTAGTTTGGCCCAGTGATTGAGAACTGGAAGGTCGAGGGTGTCATTGGGAACGTATGGAGGGGAAAGAACATTTGTCAGTGGTCTATGCAATTTGCTTAACCAACCACAGTACTACTAAGTTATAGGCCAACCACAATTTCATTGAATCTATCACTTTTTTGGACAAAATGATGCATTCAGCAAAACATGCATTTTGAAACACATTAGTTGTTCTATTACACAAAGACCAATTGCATAGAGTTTGATAGACTAATTAAACCAGAGTTGGATGTGCAGCTGAGCATAAACTACACAAACTATGTTCACTACCACTAGGGAACTACTCTCCTTGCAGTATTTAAAATCCTAATTAAAAACACGCCCATAAACGTGTTGGACTCGCTGATTTTACTTTGCATCACGTGAAACATGCTGGAGGAGATGTATGTTCTTATGGTTTCAAACAGCTCAGCCTGCCAACAACATCAGCATAAGACAATGAGGCCCTGCCAGTGAGAGACCAAAATCACACTAAATATTTACAGCACAAATATCTTCCATTCATTCAATGGGTGCTAACAAAACCTCACTGTACTCATCCCTCAATCTCCACCCCCTGTTTCTTTCTCTACATCTGCGATTCATTGACTTTACAATTTACCACATGTGGAGATGGGAGAGGTCGAGCCTCTATCTGAATCACGGCACAAATATGCAAGTGATTTATTGTTTTAAAAACTGTGGGACGATTTAGTGCAACTCCACTTTTCCTGAGCATTACTCCTATTGGCAGACCATGAACAATTACAGTTCGGACTAATTAAGCTCCAAGAATGTGCTGTGCGCCGCTAATGTCTAGCAGGCCCCAATTTTAGTTTAATGTTGCCAAACTTTGCTCCCCAACTTAACTCCCTCAAATCCAAAACAGATTGCACTTTTTATGGGTGTTTATCAAGCTCAAGAAAAATAAGGACTTTTTTTTTTCTTCTCTTGCATGGGATGAGAAAATGTTTAGAGGAAAGGGGAGGAATGGTAAAAAAGAAAAGGAGAAAACAGAGATACAGGGGAGGTATGGAAGAAGGAAGTGAAAGAGTGAGTCCCGCTTCGCCGTACTTTGTAAACAAAGGTGATTTGCAGGACAAAAGAAGCACAACCTCATAACAAGAAAATGTGGAGTCCGTTTTGCCAGGACAGACAAAGTGTGGCTGCGCAGTGCCACGGACCCCCTGCGGACAGCAATTAGACCCTATTAACATGTAAAGCCAATTCGATAAGGTGCGGGTCTATCCCCTAAACCCGCATTCAACTATCTTTCCTCACCTCGCAGGGACAAGCCATTCAGGGCTGCACCAGAACACACATAATCCATATAATATGTCATTGTTATGCTTATGCGGCTCACGTGGTAAAAAGATACTGTCAGTGTCAATTGTAAAATATAGGTCATACCATTTGCATTTACATTCACAAAAAGGATTATGCAACGTGCAACATTCGTCCTGATTCCCAATTACAACCGCTAAATCTGATCGTTCTATTCATCTTGCCACAAATCCCACCATTACAGCTGTAAAATGTAAAAATGCTACAAGTCATTAATTGCGTAGGAGGCAGTCTTTTAAAATAGGTGGGTCTGTCACAATAGAAGACATGCCGGCACAACAATACAAGTCAAACAAAGAAAAGAGAGGGAAAGCTATTGTTTCTAGCACACAATGCCTCTCGCCAGGCTCGCTGTGGAATCGCCACGGGTTTCAGGTCTTTTTTCACTCTTACATAGACCAGTGGATGTGTGTTGATTTGGCCCTCTCCCTCTCTTTTTTTTCTCCTTTTCTTTCTTTTTCTTTTTTTTTTTAAACTAGTCGTAATTATACGTAGAAACCCAAAACCCCAGCCAAAAGTCTGCAGGCCCCAGGAATTATGGGACCAGGGGTGGCGTCAAATATCTTAACATTCATAAGTCCAAGAGGCAGTAAATAAACCCGGCGGATTTACAGCCCTGCAGCCCTTCGCCAGAGTGCCGGACGGTCAGCCCAAGCCCCTCTCCCCTCTCTGCAGACCTGTTGAGGTGTGATGTTAGCCTGCAGCACTGGAGTTAACCCGTCGCCTCTTCAGAAAGGCCTACGTAGCATTAGCATCTCCACAATCACAGAGAGAAGAGCAAAGAGAGATGTGCAAGGAACAGCGTGGCACCCGGGGTTAGCCGGCCAGGCCACTTCACCAATTCCACCTGCTCTCACCGAACCAGCAGGCTTTTGTAAGGTTGAGAAGGGAGGGGGAGAGACGGAATGGACGAGGGCAGGGGCAGAGAGGAGGCCTCACACCCTGGGCACGGCGTCATGTCAAATTGCTAAATGATCCTAAATTGTTTGGCTTTTTTGGACTTAGGTGGTTGGAAAAACAAACTCTTGCTCATTATAGCGATCTGAGGTCAGACAAATTATAGTAACCTCCGCACATTCAAGCACACACCAAAAAGAGCACACACTGACAGAGTCACGGGAAGCATCACGCCCAACATTTCCAGATCACTGCCCAGCTGAGAAAACAGGAGAAATCCAGTAGCAGGGCCGTAGCCTCACCGACATTACAATCAGTCTGGACATAATACAGTACGTCTAAAGGTATGAACACAACAACAAAAGACTGCACAAGCCCAGAAACACACACACTCACACCAAAAAATTTATTCCAAGATAATAGAACTGCAGCCTCGGCACAACCGAGACACAAAATCGATCATATGAGAAAACTGGATTGAATAGAAAAGCAACTGACGACATCGGCTATATCAAAGAACCGTCCAACAATTTAAGGAGCTAGCTGTTTCTAATCACAGACACAGTTCCGGTCACATTCTGTAGCCTTCTTTACTGGTTAGGGAGGAAGACAGGTAATCAATGCCCAGGTGAATTATTGATCCTATACATTTATGAATACAATTGCTACAAAACTTCAAAGCTCTAATGGCTGGACACACAACGCTAAAAGGTAGCAGACCTCATGAGAGCAGGGTTGGGTAAGTACACTAGTTAGCCGTCATTAGCCTAAAAAAAAAGACTATGACGTGATCGTGAATAAAGCTGCACAATTACAGTGCCATTTCATTTGTGCAACAAACGACGTCCCGTTTGCGAGGACTCCTTGCTTTGTAAACCCACTGAACACAGCACACGGTGCATTTTTAACATGTTATTTTAGCAGATGGTGGGGTGGAGGCAACTGAATGACAGTGTGCAACACAACTGGTAAAATAGGCTGAAATGAAAACCATCGAAATTTAGAATTATCCCTGACAACCACTGAACCAACGAACCACACACACCTGAGATCAGATACCAGAGTCTTCTAATAGTCCCAGAAGGGCATTTCATGTGTTCAGTATCATCAGTCTGATACATAAGCAAACTCTGTCTTTATTGTTATGGGTTTTATACATAAGAGCATTGTAATGTCTGCATTATTATTAGTTTGATGTATAGGCACTGTGAAACGTGGAGGTTATGTGGATATGGCATTATAGTGAACATGTGTGAATAGAAACTAACACTTGCCCAGTGAAACATAATGCCAGATTTAACCAGTGTGTGCATGTGCATGTGTGTGTGTGTGTCTATAGATCCGTGGTGTGTAGGTAATAGAGTGGTGAGAATAAAGGATGAATAATCCTGCATATACGCACCAGTATTGTGAACATGGGTGACAAACGAATGAGTAAATGGCATAATGAATAGCAAGTGTTGTCATATACGCACAAAACACCAATTTAATAAAACCCCAAATCAGAAATATGCTAATAAGCAAGGAAATTCAGTAAGATGCAAAAATGCGTCACACGTGCAATCGCTTTGCAGACATCCTACGTGATGTCCTGGAAAATTGTAAAAAGTGAAAATGTGTAAGATGCAAAAAGGTCCAATGCAGTCCCTTGAATGTCTGTGTATTTTCAAGGTGTGCATTGAGCACAGAATAGAGGAAACCAATATCTGTTTCATTACCCAGAGGTGTATGTGGGGTGAGTTCATATTTCCTAAAGCCTGGTCTTTGCCTTAACCTTGTAGAATAAGATGACAGGTCCTAAAGCCATGACTTGTAATTGCAACCATTTAAAAAAAAAATAAATAAATACATAGTTTAGAGCTTTACCCTGCCTAAGCATCGCTCTTGTCCAGTGGGACTAAGAGGTGGCAAGTAAATGAGTAAGTATGCATAATTAAAGCCGAGCTGATTGCCTCTAATAAATAACATGAATTTATTTATAAATACGATTTACATGGAACGTGTTTTTATGAACGATACTTCAAACCATTAGAAGCTAGAGTGGTGTGCAACCAGCACATAGATAACAATGCTGTAAATATTTAAAAAAAATATATATAGACATACAAATATTTTCCAGGCTATACCTTATTTCACAATTCCAAAATTATTTAAATGTTTGAAGAAAAATAATTAGATTCAAAGTAACTGCCACTAATAGGCCTCCTTAAGCTAATGTCAAATGCAGTTTGACAGATGCAAATTACATCAACGAATTAACACATCGGTTTTGTTTTTATAAAGTCATTTCTCAATGCTTTTCTGAATTTACTGCATGTTGCTGTATTTATTGAGACTTGCATTACGTGTTATTATACTGGTTATATACTGCACTAGAATGAAAAGGTTTAAATGGCTAACGCGTTTAAAGCAGTAAAAAAAAGGTTGTGAAAACCTTGTAGGCAAGGCGCAATACAAGATTGTATTAGGGGGCGGTATAAAATCAAAGCCAGACATAGCTTGACACTCACATGATAACAGAGCAGTAATAAAGCTAATAATTATTACAATTATAAGAACAATAATAATATATTTTCCCACTATATACGGACATTTTATTTATTTAAATGTTACATTTCTTTTAATGTTTTGTTTAAAAATTGTATCACAGTTGTACAATTAATAAAATATTCATCATGTGCACATGACCTTGCATAATTTTATTTTTTATCTGAGGTGATGCAAACGCGTAAAGAATAACTATTCTTCGAGCACGCTACTAAAGGTGGGCTACAGAGAAACATGCAGCCAGGCAAACAGGGTTGCAAGCGACATGCATGCCATTGTACAGTTAAGAAGTTTCGAAACTTACGTCTACATTTAACCACTAAACACACCTAGCTGAGTGACAGTGAGCCTTTGCTCTAGGCTACTTGGGTGGTGTGTCCACTAATGTATGCACATAGGTGTAAATAAACGAACTTACTGTGCGTGCTGTTGGAGAAAGTGATCCATTCGGAAGGTACGGGCTTGTAAGATCGGGGATCATTATAAATGGATAGCCAGGGTACGATGGGCTCTTGAACAGCCCTCCATCTTGCCTTTTCGCAGCTAACATGGCGGGGGAAAAGAAGAAAAACTTTAATAAGTGCCGTGAAAACTTTTATGCATCTGAGATTCCAGAAGAAACCATCTTGGAAGGTTCATATAGTGCTATTGTGTAAAAATCTAAAAGACCTGAGCGCTGAGCTTGAATAGAAAAGCAGAAACTCACCCTCCTCTAAACTTTCTCTTGTTTTGTCTCTGAAAGTTTCAGATCTAGGCGGAGGCCGTCTTTCCGCCTTGAAATGCAACGAAACACAGGGGTTGAATTAAAGAAACACATAGGGAAATAATTACTTTTTAATACCGTGGTTTTAGTGCACATTTCGCGCACAATAAGTAGATGGTTGTTAACTACGTAATGGACAATGGATTCCGATTATTTGTCACTTACCTCCGAATCCGACGAGCTGTTTTGATTAGTTTCTGATTCATTTACAAGAGAAGATTTGACATCTGCTAAATCCCTTTCTGCCGAAGAGTTCTCCGAAATTTTTTCCTCTTGCTCCCCTTCGTCTTTGAAGGAAATCATTTCATCGTTCGCACCCAAATCGTCCCCTCCACCGCCGTTCAGCTGCGGCATTTTCCCGAGCAATTTTGGGGGGCAAAAACACAAAGTTTTAAACCCTTGATCTTGGTGATCTAGAATCCGAGTTAAAGTTTAGAGTCTGTATTGGCGTTTTCCAAGAACTGGCGGTTAGTACAAACTAAAAAGAGGGGAATCTTGGCAGAAAAAGAAGCCGGAGATGGAGCTGAGCCGCTCGGATTGAGTGAGTTGAAGTTGGTCGGAGTGGTTTTCAGTTCAAAGGCGGCGCTGATTGACAGATAGAGAGGGATGGAAATAGAGAGAGTCTGGATTCAGGATTATTGACAGGGAGAAACACACAAGAAACTAATGAGATTCAAAAAGGGAGGGACTTGAAGTGACGTTTTCATAAATAGGGATAGAAAAAAAGGCTGGATGAAGCCGGCGGACGAGTGTGCAGTTAGAAAAGCGAGTGAGGAAAAGGCAGTTTGTGTGAGGAGCGCCGGACAGTGAAGCGCCCCTTGCTTTTGTGCTGGAATAGCAAAATAGGCGGAAGATAGGAGTTCTAGGCCTAAATGCGGATTAAATATATGGGCGGTCTTCCACTGAAATCGAATAGAGAGAGCACTTCCTTATTTTCTCCCGTTTTAATGTAGCATTTATTTTAAAAAACACGGCATAGAGCCCAAAAGTTTACCACTCATGCTTTCCAGAATGAACTTGTATAGATAAGCCTAAACATTTGCATCATAGGGAATAGACTGAAAAAATATTACATTTTTAACACTGTAATATCTCATATAAGGCATTTCCTTCATCTTCTTAAACCCATTTTATTTATGTAAACTCCAACATCGTACAATTATATTCGACACGTTGTTGTACATTTATTATAACATTGAATATTTTTCTATTCTAGACTATGTCGGGAATTTAGTTGCGTATATAGCCTTTTCTTTTCCATTAAAACATTTTGTTCTACTTCAGATACATCTGCATGAGTGTGAAATAAAGGACACAATGATGAGCGCGCAGACGTGCTCTCAGCCTGCACAACGTTTGGTAGACTATGGCAGAGGGGCTAATGAGGCCGGGATCTTAGGACTAACCTGTAGCCTATTCATTATGAATAAAAGAACAGGGGCTTGGTAAATTTGTGATGGGTTCTTTTCTCCGTGTGACATTTCTAAAGAACAAAAAAATGCAACCAATAAACTTTTCGGTTATTAACGCAATTCGGTCATTTTGAAGCAGTAAAAAAATAGGCCTAATGGTAATCCATTGGATCTGGAATAAAGACGTTTTAGATCAATACTTTTCCACTACGACAATGTAATAATTAACAAGCTGAAACATACTGTTTGTTTCCGTCAATAGATCATTATTCAGCTCCTTGATGTATGTGATCAATCGGGTCACGATCAATTAGTAGGCCTACCCATATAATATTTGTAACCTCCTGCCTATGTTGGCTTTTTTAGAGAAGCAATGTGGATTACAAAATGTGTGCCTAAATTTGTGACTACCTACAATGCTTAACGCTGCTTGTTTTTCAAACCTTCGTCGTAAAGCGTTGCAATCTCTGGAGCTCAAAACAAGTGATTCTTCTCTCATCCATTTTGGTTTTCGCGCCACAAAATTATATTCCAATCAGGGTCACGCCGACTTCAGACGCTAGATGAATAGCGATATTCGAATTAATTAGCGGGGTGATAAATTGCAATATTCTTCATAACATCTACGTTTACTCTGAATTCTTAAATATAACTATTTTATTGCACTGGCCTATCTCTGGTTGCAGCCAGTAGGGTTTGGGTCCATGGGGCTATTTGATAACCCCAAACAAGCTGTTGGTGGACGTACGTATGAAAAAGCAGTGTGAAAATATAAACAGTTTAAATATAGCTGACACTCACCTCTCACTTGGCTGCTTTAGAAAGACCACTCCAGAGATAGAGAGAGAGAGTGTGTGTGCGCGCGCGTGCGTCTGGTGCGTCAGTTCAGTAGTCTGTGGCTCCAAAAAGTAGCCAGGTAAAAGCTACTGTATATTTGATTCAGTAATCCCTAAAGTGAGGTTTTAATAAATCCTGAAATGTTTGTTTGAGCAAAACAAAATAGACAGGTGTAGTAACATCATTTATATAGAATAAATTAATAATATTCCTATTGAATGTGTGTTCTGCTCTCTTATCAAAATTCAGAAAAATAAAATTCACAGACACACTGCATGCCAGAGATAAGGGCTCTATAATGAACTTGTATTATCAACATGTTTAGAACAGGCTACACATCCTCCTGCAATACAATCACTGATCTGGCATGACTGGATCAGCTGAAAGCAATATGGCAGAAACCTACACAATATTACAAAATGATGGACTTCCTCAAGGAAAGAAGGAAGGAAGAAATTGGAAAGAACGAATGAAGGAAGGGCAGAAGGAAAGGCGAGGAGGAAATACAAGGATCATTTTCTTAGATAATCATGCAGGCAGACCAGATGAGAGCTCCCAACTCTGCTAACCTGGAGCCCACAAAGACCAGACCAAAGCAGTGGAGTTCCAGGTTTGCCTGTACCTGGATGGCCTCAGCAGGTGCCATCAGAGTTCATCAGGGCTTGGCATGTAATCATGTTTGCAATAGGGTAACTGCTTCTGATGCTGTTCTATTGATTTTAATCTGAGGGACCTTTCATTTGGCTGCTGAGTGATTCACCACAAAGATGATGGAACGTTAACAAATGGACATTGGATGAATTACTGCTTATATGTGCTATATATGATAATTATGTTAGTGTTGTTTTTGGTGTCAGATTTTACAGTTATGTATTAGGTTTACTAAGGAGAAATGTTTTACATTCAATATGATAAAATTCTCTTACATGTTCACCCCTTTATACAAAAATACACACTACTGTATTAGATCAGCCACTCTTCCTTCCTAGATATTACAGTGGAAAGAGCAATTACAGTCTCCGTGGTCCTTACAGCCAACCTCAGGCAAGTCCTACATACATAAACTTTGTGTGCAAACAGTTAATTACCCACAATGCCTCTATATTCCCCACTGTGCAAGCTCTGGTCTCAATTAGCATATTATAGGGTCTGTCTACTCGCTTGTTTTCAGAGTAACAATATGTGCATTTTAAAGCTGTGTTTAACGGTAACTACAGCTTGATTCATGCCAGATCCCCTCTGAGCTAGATGAATAAAACAATATGAAGTTTTCTGTCTTTAACAAGTGGAACTTGGCATTTAACCTTTTTTTGCATTTAGTCAATTGCACATTTCCCTCATTTTTTTACAGTACAGTTCAGATGAATTATGACTAATGACATGGTTAACCACAATTATATATTTCTAATGGCTCTCCATATTGTGTAAAGGACAATAACAAAAACTGATTTGAAAATGTATTTGATTATGCAAATGTACTTTTATGATTTTCATCATTATTGTAAAAGCAAATCGGACCAAAGAAATGCAACATGTTTTCCATGCTGGTTTGAAGCTGGTTAATTCATGTTTTCTGTCAGTGCACAGTACATTAGAATAACAGTAGAGAGTCGCTGACATACTGTCAATGAGCATGGTTTTGTTTTATGTAAATAGCACTATTACCATGCCACTGTTTTTTATTAGCAATTTTTTCATTGTAGTTTAATTAGATTATATATATTTTTTACATTAATTAGTTAACATACATACACTTTGCAAATGCTGTTCAAAGACAACATCAAATTGGCATTAGTGAGTATAGACGTCAGAGCCACAGTATAGAGATGAGTTCAAGTAATAGGTCAGACGTAATAAATGGTAATATTCTAGTTGTGTTTCTTCACTTCTTCCTGTGTAGGAGTTGGCTACGGGCAGCACCTGACCGTCTCCAACCTGTCCAACGCTGCAAAATTGTACATCGTGGGAACCGTCGCTGGAACCAAGTGAACTCGTTCGTTCGTCCAAAACAAACAGCAAGCTTTTCAGAGATGGATGTGACAGTCATTAATCAAAGGACTGGCCTGACCGGGAGTTTTCTAAACATGGAACCTACCTGAACTGGAGCTGCCGGGCAAGGAATTGAAAGCTATGGTTCAGAGCATTGTGTGTGTTCGCTGTCCTCAAGTCTTGTGGTCACCTCCGACCTGTGAGCCAGGGAAACAGTCTCTCAGCAGAGGTCAATGGTAGGTCAACAACACAGCAGGTTTGTTTTGGGTATTGAGCTTTCATGCTATGTTTGTTTAACACTGAATAAGAAGTGAATAGAAACTATATTAAAGATTTCTACATTTGTTAGTGCTAGCTTAATTGGATGATTCACACCAGCATATTCTGCTAGTGTTTTTGTCAGCAGTCAGAATACAAGAGTATTTGGATATATGCGGGAGAGAGCGTGAAATGTATAGTCACTGTTAAGTTGTTTTCGTCTGGTCTTCTAACAAATATGTGCAGTCGTCATAAAGATGCCGACACATATACTGACCGCAGAGGTGTGGGACACAGGACAATGTGCACAAAGAAAACGGACAGATAAGTTGGCCTTAGTTTCTTCAAATTGCTCAACTTTTATTTAACCAGACTTTCCAATGACAAACAACAACAATAAAAGAGCTGTTATTGTGAACCTGCTTTGTGTTTTGGACTGAAAGAAATTCCCTCTTTTAATGATGGGCTTGTGTTCTTGCACGTGCATTTTCTAATGTGTGTGTTTATGAGCAGGAACCGACAGGTCAGGAACAATGTTTCAATGAAATTCAGAAGACTGACCCATAATTAAACCTGTCCTGAGAGTATTTCGTTTTTTTGATGAAATAAGTATGTGTATCCATGCATTTATGTATGTATGTGAGTATGTATGTGAGTATGTATGTATGTGAGTATGTATGTATGTATGTGAGTATGTATGTATGTGTCTGTGTCTGTGTGTATGTGTATATTTGTGTTGTGTATGTTATTGGGAGGTGGTGGGGTCTATGAGATTTCCATTCAGCAGGGGCTGATTTAGGACATGTACCCATTGTCCACATTAGACATGAACATTCTCCCCAGTTTGCGCTATGCTCTCTCTTTCTCTCTCGCTCTGTTTTTCTTGTGCATTGTGGAATTGTTTTCCAATCATATTTGTTTACAGGAACTCGTGATGTAGAGTAATGGTGTGTTGAGGCTGTATGGCTCCAGAGCTGATTGTACACAGGTCCTCTTTGAATTGGACATTGCACATACAGAGAAAACACAGACACTTCTTTGTTAATCAAACTACTAAATGTTTAAAGGAGCAGTGGAGTCAAAACAATGTTTTTCCTTTGTTTTATAGATGTCTCCACACTACTAAGTCAGAATATAATAATGTGACATTGGGAAAACTATGATCATTTCAGTGTAAGAGCTGTTTGAAAAGACAGGTTGTTTTGCGTGTGTTGGATTTTGGTTTGTTAGCTAATAGACCAATAAAAATGGTTTGCTCTCCTGTATTGCCAATGTGAGCTATATTCCGTTCCTCCAATTAGGCCCCTCGCTCGGACCACTCCAAGACAGTTATTGTTCTAATTCTTACTTGAGAAAATGCGTTTCGCCAATTTCATACCTTTTTTTGAAAGTAATCACGTGAATGTTCATTGATTTGTTAATTATACTTTTACATTATGAATTGGAAATAACACTCTAGAACTGTGTAAATGATGATTCTATGTTTTATGTGAAGAGCTGTTTGAGAAAACTGTCAGGCTTACTGAAGTCATCAGGTGAGGGAGTGTGCCCTCACACACTGACCCATATTTTGTTTTGTTTGTTCTCACATTTTTCATATTTGACATGCGTGTGTTCTCAGGGCTGCACAATCATGCTTAATACTATTATTTTATTACCTGGTCAGTTGAATTGGAATTCTTCAGAATGAATCAGTCCCAATCCTTTATCTTTCATCTTCTAAATATATATAGTGTTGGGTCGAATTTGAACCCACGCTCTCACCAGTATGTGTTCCCAACATAAATTGCTAGACCCCCCCGACCCGGCTACAGTTACACTTAAAATAATGAATAAAGCTGAAACCAAGCGGTGTGCACCCAATGTACCACAGTCAAGGGTTGCAACCCATCGATGCATCTGGTGAACGTGAAGTGTAAAAACGCTCCTTTGTAACACCAGGCAGTCTAAAGTAGAGCCTCTGCCAATAGATTGACGAGTGGATGGGAAGTCTCAATGGTGATGCATATTCCCCAGTATGGATTGGCTGGTGGAAGGCATTGTTTACTGGGATTTCCTGGTCTAATCAAGCTTTGGTGACTGTTTTCAGGTGAGTGAGCAAGCCCTCACACACTTGGACACCTGACTTCCCTGTTGGATGAGCAGTGTGGAAAAATCCCAATGGCTTGTTGCCGATGCCTAGGAGGATGGCTTGCTGCAATCTCCAACTCTCCCGAAATTGTTGGGAGTTGTTGCAATAAGACAAGTCTTAAAATACAACCGGAAAGCACAACATTTTGAAAAAGAAAAAGGGGAAGCTAGCCAGGGTGATTTTTTAAATTACAATTACCTTTATTGTTATAAATCTGTATGAATGGATCTGCAAGACCCAAAACATTCTGTCGTCATTACATTGTATTTTTGTGTTAGAAAGTGATGGCTGTTTTTCCTTCCTGTGTTTTAATATTGGTATTTACTTGTGCATCATGCTTTCCAAGATATTCAACACTGACACAGTGGCATAGTGACCGTGGGTCAATTAAGACCCTTAACACAGTTTAAACTCATCAGTTCCCTCCACCAGTTCATGTTTGCTCAGTGTGTTTTTTTAATGCTGGGTGAAGAGATGAATGGAGGGCAAGAGCTGATGCACTAGCAGAGGCTGGGAGTGGCTTGGAGGTTATTAAGTGGGCAAGGGTTACGGTTGATACGATGCATTGCACAACACAAGATGAATACAGCAGTCATATCTGCTAGTCTTTATCTACATGCTCAAATAGGCAAAATGATGTGCCCCTCACCACCAAGGAGAATCAGCTCATGACCATTACAATCACTTGCTGTGGGTGAAGTATTTTTTTAAATCCAAATAGTGAAATACAAAGCCAGGACTTTACATATACACTGGTTAGTCATTACACAGGGTCTCCTTTCCAGTATCTCACAGTGTTAGGAAGCACAAATACAAGTAAAGAAAATAACAAAACCCATCAAAATTATGGATTATACACTAATCAGATAGTTAAGTTCTGGTGGGATGGGAATAATTATTACGGGTAGTAGTTTAAGAGAAGGATGATTTGCAATATTGATTACTTTTGCCCTAGGTCAAATTGATCAAATAATGTATTTTTCTAAAAGTCTATCAGATTATTCATGTTAAATATCTATTCTAAGCATGTCTCTGTATGGTATCCTTGTTTACAGTTCAGAATTCCCCGATCCACCAAATGCCCTCTTTCCCATATGTCTAAAGTCCATCAATGATTTTATCAGCATTGCTCAATGTTTCCATACCAGGACGCTAATTAAGAAATTAATGCAGAAAAATCAATTGGCCTCAAGTTTATGTCCAGTATATTCATGATGGCTTCAAGCTAACACCAATCAATTCTTTTCACATGGGTGCCTAAAACTGCCTCTTTTGTTTTGATAGCTGGAGGATTTTAAAATGAATTTCAATGAAATAAACAGCTAATGAATTCAACACCTTCATGATGTTGTAAAGTGAACACATGTAATATATTCAAGGGCATGAAGTCGCTTTTGGTCATCACTTATCTATCGCTTGTCACAATTCAACTGGCTTACTGGCTTTCTCCAGTGTATCGCAGCATGTTTTATTAGTGGTGTGCATACATAGCACACGTTTGAATGTATTCCTACCGATGTACAGTTTGAACCCAGTGATCTATATTGCTCTCCCTGTATTGCATCAGTTAAATCAGTGTGTTTTGTGTGTTCAAGCCCATAGAGGACAAAAGGTAATTTGGGTGGTTTGAGCTGTGCACTTCATCAAAATTGTTTCAATGAACAGCAACCTTGGGTTTTCTTTGACGCGGTTGCCTTTCTCCAATGCCACAAATTGCATTAAGGTTATAGCAATTCATTAGCTGAACAAAAAGACGGCAAAGGCCAAAGAGACAGACACAAAGACCCCCGCGCAGGCATGTCTTTTAAAGGCAATGAAGCCACAGGTTAACAGAGTGCCCTGTCCTCACAAACCACGGTCAGTCCTCACAAACCACGGTCAGTCCTCACAAACCACGGTCAGTCCTCACAAACCACGGTCAGTCCTCACAAACCACAGTCTTCATAAACCAGCGAAGCATAGATAGCGACTGTTTCATTGTGTGCTCATATTTTGTCCGCATAGTTAATGATAACAGTAATGAATCGCAGACCCTGGCTCCTTTGGGGTCCATGCTTGTTCTTCACTCAGGGAAATGAGTCCCATGTTGTATATTTCTGTTCCCAAACCAACCTCCCAAATGGATGATCAGCCCAGAGATCAGATCACAGTATATTTTATCAATATTAATAAGGATAGGCAAACTCCTCTGGTAATTAAGAGAGTCCCTGGGCTTTGATTTAGACCATTACTAACGCCTCTGCATCTTTAGATTAAAATACCGACCTCTTTTATTTAATAACATTAAATCCCGACATGCATCTTCTAAAAGCTTTAATAAGACAAAGATAAGATTTGCATCCCCATACAAGTGTCTTTTTCAATTGATTATGAAGCCGCCATTGATGTGTGAGAAATTGATGTTTTCCTCTGTTCTTAAGGGGTTCTAATAGAAGGGGCGGGATTCGAGGAGGAGACTTTGCCACTTTGATCTTCAATCAGTGAAAATTCCCACTTCTTCTTTGTCAGACTATATTTGGTAAATAACGGTGACAGTCCATGTGCTTTAATAAGATGAAAAAGGGAGAGAGGGAGAAAGAGGGCGACGGATGGACAGAGAAAGGGGTGAAAGAAAGAGAGAGAGTGCACAATGGCACTGGGGCGAGGGAAAGAGAAGGATGGAGAGGAAATGTGGGAGAGACAGGGGGTGGTGTTTCACACATTTGTATTTCAACCACACTATCAGCTCTCAATGGGAACCTTCTGTAATATGGGGCCCTCTGACAAACACACACACGCACACACACACACACACGTTTGTCTTTCTATCCTTGTGGGGACCTAACCCAAGAAATCCATGTTCCCTGTTCCCCAACTCATAACCTAACACTAACCCTTAACCTGACCCTTGCCCTAAAAGTAACCTGTAATCCCTCACTCTAACCCCTGTGCCAGAAATCATATTTTCCCTAGTGGGGACCTATCAAAAAAATTGGGGCGGACCAATATTTCAGGTTTTACTATCGTTGTGGACACACACACAGCTGTCTTATCAATTGCAGTGGATGCTACTATTGAGAACAACTTTGGAGTAGATTCTCACATGGGCACTTGATTCTACTGTCAGGAGATTAAATATCTGTCGTATTTGTTTATGGGGGAGTGGTATTTGGCTCTCCTGCTCCCATGTCTGTGTGAATTACATTTTGCTGTAACACATTACTTTGTTTATTCCAAGCAACGCCCCACATAATCAAAGTCTGACCAGTCCCCCTGTTAACAGTCACCCATAGTAGTTTCATGTATTTGGAGAACAGATTCAGACAAGGCACACTGTTATTTACAGATTTGATTTACTTCTAAGACTAAAAACAAAGATTCAGAGAGTCAGCCAGCACAGCACCTGGTGGGCAGATTCAAAACAAGAATAATGTAGACGAACAAATCATGTACGTTAGATGGGTACCCTTCGGTAACTAGATTAAAGCTCTTGTAAATCTTCAGCAGGGCATCCCAACCACTTTTCACATAAAGTGGATGGTAGAAAGCGCCCTTCACTGGAGAGTACGAGACCACAGCCGCCTTGAAGCGCTCATTAGCATGCTATTTAGTCTCCTCTCAAAAAGGGGAAAGGGCAAGTGAGAATTTGAGAAATAAAGGAAATCACTCCTGAAAGAGCCCAGAGTGGAGAAAAGGAATATGCTCTTTCTATTTGTCCAGTCAGCAGTTCACCTGTGGACAGAAAGCCAGCCGTACAGAGGGAAACGAGGAGACGAGGATGAAAATGACAAAAGGGGGTGTCCAAAAATGTAAGAGATAAAGTCGTGCAGGTCAGCGCGAACAGCCAAATATGAGAAGAGCAGGAAAGATAGAGCGATAGGTAGATAGAGCAATAGGTAGATAGAGCGATAGGTAGACAGAGCAATAGATATATAGATAGATAGAGCGATAGGAAGATAGATAGAGCCATAGATAGATAGAGCGATAGATAGATAGAGCGATGGGTAGATAGATAGAGCGATGGGTAGATAGATAGAGCGATGGGTAGATAGATAGAGCGATAGGTAGATAGATAAAGCAATGGGTAGATAGATAGAGCGATAGGTAGAAAGAGCGATAGGTAGATAAATAGCGAGAATGACACGGTTCATCTGCAAAGACGACCACAGAGGCAGCGGGAGTAGAGACAGGAGGGCGTCAGCAGAGATGCTGTGGTGGAACAAGGCAGGCGAGGTGGAGGGAGATGGGAGAAAGCCCAGCGGGGAGCCCATCGAGGCTAGGGGCTGGCTCCAGGCAGAGAGAGGGCATGGGAGGATGCAGAGAGCAGATCAACAATAGACACACTCAATAAAGCCCTATGGACGGGAGGGAACCTGATAGCACTCGACACATGTGAGCATTCATTTACAGATGTTTACATCCTTTAAGGAACAGAGGAAGACATGTCAATGAGGTTCGATAACTACAGCAAGCCCCAAATACTGTAGCATCGGGGTTAACTCTGAACGCTGTTTTGTTTGGGAGGGTCTGTTTTGCATTTGTTTTTACTCGAGCTTCTTTTTTAACTCGGGTGTCGAGAAGTTCCAAAGGTGGAAAAGGAACATATTATATAAAGTGTTTGTGTATTCAGATTCATGGAGAAAAATATTGTTTTATACAACCTTATAGTTTATACAGTATTTGCAATGTGAGGCATAAATCAATAATATTATTTATGGTATAGCCCTGTCCCCGGGCTTTAATTGCTGGCGTACAGGTTAAAAACAGTAAGACGGCCGGCGAAGTAGATTATTTATGAGCAACATTACGCAGCGCATTACCATGTAAGTGATTTTTTATTTTTTTTTAATAGTAAGCAAACATTAATTCAATTTACAGAGAGATGAAAACCTCAGGGCTGAGCTGTTGGAAGAGAGGATCTACAGATGTCTAGAGAAGCTGTCTCAAGTGTCCGGACCAGATGAAGTAGAGTACATGCACACACAGGACTTCTGTACCGCCATATGGAAAGGCAGCATTGCTATGTTGCGTTATTGACACCAAACTGTGTTGAGCCACGAAATGTAGCAGTCAATATTAGAGTAGGTTGTGCCTTTCTGTGACCGTTATTAACACTTGACACTATTATTTTTATTTTTCATTAACGCAAAACTATCAGCACTAGGTATGTCTGAATCAGGCACTAGTTCCCCCTTCAGAAGCCCATGTGATGGCCTAAAGCCTATGTAGTGGTTACCGGCATAGTGAAGCCTCAGTCCAGAAACCACCAGCCTTTCAAAAGGAACTCAACCTAAAAGTGAATATAAGAGGCCCTTTCTTTCACCCTTGTTAAAGACATCTGCATCCATAAAAAGCTCCTCTGGTCTACTGGTCTAAAGATGACCGCCTATTCCAAGCCGCCTCGGACCAAACCAGAAAGAAAGTGTAAGATGGTTTAAATATTTGAATATGTCTTGGTTGGGGACACATTTCAGTGTTGCACATAATTATGAAGTCTACAGGTCTGTGTCGTTGAACTATAAATCACCTTTGATTGTTAGATGGGACTTATTTCAATTCTCTTAACGTATTTCAAACACACACTCACAAAGTAAAGTAAGAGAAGGACAAAAAAGGAGAAGAAAAAAAAAGTTTGTCGTCGTCGTTTGCAGAGAATGAAAATTTCAGAAGGGCAGTTGCTCCCACGCCTCGCTCTATGCATTAATACCCAAAGTCCCCGTGATCGGAGAAACCTGTGTCAAAAAGTCTGTTTTCCAACGGTGCCTCATTTGCATGTTTGAATAATACATGCTGCTTATAAGCATATTAAATGGAATATAGCCGCGCGTCATTTGAAGGAAGAGATTAGACCTTCCGAGTTAATTATAAAGATGTCAAATGTCAGCTGGTGAACCCAAGCCCCCAAGGTCGCCCTCTTTAGTTTAGTGATTATATGCACAAACTATAGATAAAGTGTCATCATACAGGCTATTAGGGCTCTCAGTGGTAAAGAGAACCTTCCCAGGGTTTATTACTATGCTGCATCAGTCAAGATTCTGGGCCACACATTCTCTCAGTGCCTCAACTGCCATTATCTGCCTACTGTAGCTCACACACACTTACAGCCACAGATGAAGGGCAACTAAAGTAATATGGTTAAAAAAAAAAAGATTAGAGATTTGCATCTCAGTTTATTTTAGCCACTCGGGAGTTCCTCTTCGGTTTTTTCAAGCGCGTGAACTCTATACGTATATATCAAACTCTGTGTATGTATGTGTGTGTGTGTGTGTGTGTGTGTGTGCACGTGTGTGGGTGTGTATGTGTGTGTGTGTGGGGACCAAGGCATGTCTGCTTTGGGCATTACTGTACCATTAAGACCAAATCAACTCAGAGAGCCAGCAAGTGGAAAGGAGTGTGAGGGAGGGTGAGGGAGTGTGGGGGAGAGTGGGGGAGAGCCTCTGGGTGCACTTTGACAGGGCCGCCAGTCAAACAGGCCCTCTCTCTCTGTGTTTCTGTCAATCTCCCCCTCTGAAGTTCATTTAAAGGGAGGAGGGACGCCTCACTAGCTCCTAACAGGTAAGAGAGCCCATATTATCAGCCCTCAGAGAAAGCAGCAGAAATCTGATGTGTTCTTTCAACTGTACTAAACTGAGCTAGGCTCACTGAGTACAGGCTGGCCACTGTCGGTTGATTAAAAACCAGGGAGAGACAGAAGGAAAGACAGACAGAAGAAGGAGAGGAGCGGATGCCAGAGAGGAGAAAGGGAGAAAAATATATATGATGTCAGGGACAAGAAGAAAAGTGTTGAGGAAGGTATAGAGAAAGGGGAGGGAATGAGCCGATCAAGATTAGATCTATGGGAGTAAAACCTGTATAACACAGCAAAGGGATGGAAAGAATGAGAGAGAGAGAGAGAATATAGCAGAAATCAGAAGAGATTGTACTGATCTATAGTATCTTTACACTGATGAATGGTGTGGCCGTCCATTCTAGACTGTCCGTCCACACATTCACACATAGTCAATCAATAATCTTGTCGACAGTCTTAACCCCAAACCTAATTCATCCCAACTTTTAAACCCAAACCTAAACTTAGCCCAACTCTTAATCCCAAACCTAAATCTAGCCTAAATCTTAATCACAAACCCCGAAACACTAAGCAAACAGCCTTTCAAATAAGGGAGGACTGGAAAAATGTCCGATTCATTAGTTGATGTCCTCATTTATTTTGAGCAATAAAGTTTACAACTACACGAAAATACACACACATTTACATACACATACAGATGGGTCTTTCTCAGTATTTCACAAAGCATGCCTCAACTGAGTATTTTAAAGCCACCAGCACTAAGAGCAGAAACCTGTCATATGGGCTTCATTCCCATACACAACTGTGAAAACCACAACACAGTTACCTCCAATTTACAACAATCTGACACATTGTCTTTTCACCCAAAACCCCAAATACAATATATATTGACTTGAGCTTAACCAACCATTGAAGCTTCAGGCTAATACAACTTCAAGAGCAACTTCACCATAGTTTAGAATTGTGAACAATGGTGCAGTGGTAAATAAATAGATAAAAGTGGGTATGCTTTCAACTGGTTTTTTTTTTCTCACAAATGGTGAGTGAACTGTTGATACTTCAATGGCAATAAAAAAAGAAAAAGAAATGAGCTCACAAAACAGGCCCAAACCATTTCATTTATTTGTTTACATTTAAATCACTGAACTCTCAATCATTTCTCACTCTTATCCAGAGCTACTTAGTGTTGAGTGAAATATTTTCATACCGCCTCCCTGTATTGATTGAACCAATAACCCCAGAGTTATAAGAGCCGTGGTTAACCATCTGAGCTATGCAGCACACAATTTCCATCACCACCATCAGGGCTAGGAAGACATTTTCGTTTGAAAGGGGGCTGATGGCTTTGATTTACCGAACCATCATTTGGGGCTTCACAGTAGCTGACTGTGTTGTGGAGTTGGGATGCGGTTACCAGGAGATTCTTCCTGTACGCTGCTGACCTCATCGATATGAGACGTGAGGATTGGGGGTGAAGATTACTTTAAGTACCTTTACGTTTCATGAAAAAGAGAACATGGCAACCATCTGTTTCGAACCAATTTCTTGTTGAGCCGCCTATCAAACTGAATATCCAATCAAACACCTAGTTCTCGCCACTGTGTTTTGTTTTGTCTGGTGTTTTCTTCAAGCTGGGTGTCATTGGAGAGTAAACTATCTGCACGTTTTCAGCCCTTTGAGTCCCCCCCCCACCCCCCCTCCCTCCCTCCCTCCCTCCCTCCCTGTATGTGTGTGAGTGTGTGTGTGTGTGTGTGTGTGTGAGAGTGTGTGTGTGTGTGCTGGCTTTGTTTTTCTTTTTGAAAATCCCTTTGATGTGTCCTGTTTATTTATTTATTTGGTTGACGTTAAGGCCTTTTCGGTGGTTAGTTGTACGGGTGGGTACGGCAGCGCTCAGAGTGTCATCCATCAACGAGGAGCCTCTTTGACATGTGAACCCCCTGACCTCACCTTCCTATAGGATCTCCCGGTTCTGGGACTCCACAGATGAAGTAGAGGCTTTTTTATGGAGACAGTGTTTGCCTGTTTCTGCCTGCTCACACTCTGTTCTGTTCCATTCTCAAACACACTGATCACTGTGTTTTTACTTACCAACATTCTGACTTCAAAGTCCAAATCATGTCTGCAGTAATAACATGGTAGTTATATAGTCACCGTAATGTAACTGCGTTTTTAATTCATTATTACACAATCACATAAAATGAATATGTAATTACACATTAAATTGTTTACTCTTGGTTTATTTGGATCCCCAGCTACTTTGTGCCGAGGTAACAAAACGACAAATGACAAGAGTGACACACTGATAGGCTAACACCGTAAATAAAATACAAAGTCTAGATTCTGTGTGCCTTTCTGTGTGATTGTAGTAGATAGTGTGTTTTCATCTCTTCACAGTACGTGTTGCTGAGACGAGATGTTGTTTTATCAGTCTCCTAAAGGTCACTTTGCTGTTTTCTTGACTCACTTAGGGTGGATGGTGGTTCCAGGTGACTCCGGCTCTGTACAACACTGCGCGTTGCTTGGAGTTAGGTTTGGACTTGGGGACAGTGAAAACACCCCATAGTGGCACCCTGAATAACAATCACCATCATATAAAGTCCATTTACACACCCACCATCTTTCTTGGTATACATGTGCTGCTGGTGTTAGACAACATACACCCAATGTATTTGACATGTCTTCTGGGCTATGTACAGGAATCTGAGGTGTATGTTATAGGTAAACCAGGAAAGAGCATGCACAGTGTTCGTGTAATGTTAAAGGCAATCAGAACGGTTTTCCATATAGGCTAACCATAGACAACTGTCTTTCCAACGTTAATCCCGTAACCACCAAAACCTCTCGATGACTACAGCTTGTATGCATGCGTAGAGCCATATAAGTCCTCAGAGAATGTTTTTAACCAAATATAATACTGTTCATTTTAGATGTACTTTATTTAGGACCCATTCTGACTGATTTGCAGGGTGTGGAGTCATCAGTATATGTCACCATTCTACCTCCTTGTAAGACAAGTGGCAACTCGATTATAACAGAAAGTCATAGAGTAAAGGGCCTTCATGGCTGACTTGAGGGCCACCATCTTAAAATGACGGAACATTTACAATCTGATGGATACAATCACACAACAAGGCACAACTTGATATTAACTACCGATTCATTTCTTCCTAGGTGTGTGTATGTTATAACCTGGCCGAAATGATATACAAAATAAATCTAAAAACTGTGTGGACGACGTGATATCATGCTATCGATATAAATTCTCCTCGCACGAACCAAATTTGACTGTTTAAAGAAAAAGTTTCAACTGATATATGAAATGTATACAGCAATCACACTGGACTGGAGGTCCACTTAGACAAACAAGGCTTCATATATTTACCCACAACCAACATAGCCAAACTGAATGAAGACTCGTGCCGGGTTGTCTCTCTGCTGTTGGATGGAAGCTTCCCCAGGCACTGAACAGGAGTACATCCATTATACAGGACCGTTGGATAGTACACAATCACTCAATGTTTTTAGACATTCTGAAGAAGCACTAAAAATAGTGACTCTGTGCAGGCTTCCTTCTTTTTTACTGTGTCATTTAGGTTAGTATTAAGTAACTACAATGGTTTTGCTCCATCCACTGTTTTCTCTTATCACAGCCATTAAACTCTGTAACTGTTTTAAAATTACCGTTGGCTTCAAGGAGAAATCCCTAAGGGCTTTGCTTCCTCTCACACAACTGGGTTAGGAAGGACACCTGTATCTTTGTAGTGACTGTGGGTATTGATACACCATCCAATGCCTAATTAATAACTTTTCCTCGCTCACAGGGATATTCAGTGGCTGCTTTTGTATTTTCTTCTCTTTTATATCTACTATTCTGTGCAAGTCTTTAGAAAACCTTCCCGGGCTTTGTGATTGAATATGTGCTTGAAATTAACTACTCAGCTGAAGGACCTTACAGACAATAGTGTGTAGCGTACACATGAGTTATTCATTCAAAAGTCATGTTAACACCCATGACAGCGCAGAGAGTCAATGTATTTAGGCTTTCCATAACTAAGGGGCTGAATACTTAATGGCTAAAGATATTTCGGCTTTTCATTCGTAATGAATTCCTAAAAACAAAATTCCAATTTGACATGAATTGTGCGTAGATTAGAGGCAAAACGTCAATTTACCAAATTTTCAAAGCAGACGCAAAATAAAATGTGGAAAAGGTCAAGTAGGTGGACTTTCTGGCACGGTATTGGTACCATTCAAAGGAGAAAGTATTTAGAATTAAAATCTTGCATTCATGGGGAAGGAACAAAAGCAGAAATCCTAGTTTGTATAACCAAATGCTTATTCTGTCTTTCACGACTTGTTGCGTACTGTTCAAGGTGAGGCATTTCTCGCTCTTATTGGACCTCATTATTCCATCTCGCTGAATCTGCATTGTATAACTCACTTACACTGTACTAGTAGCAAAGAGCTGTACAATACTTTTCCCGCCTGGCAAACATGAGAAGTACCCCAACACGTGATTTCAATGGCCTCATTAACACCTGGTTCACTCACGCGTGTCCGGATTTTGTCCCCATTCTGATTGTCTGCATTTTCCGTCGTGTTTTCGAACACTGCATTAAAATGCGCGCGACCTGTCCGCATCTGCACAATGCGCGCCCTCATTCTGCCGGTCCACACCCGTCACGAAATTGTGGATACAATTGAGAGTGAGGACGAGATCAGGACAACGATGCATATTGGTGCCAGGTGTGAACAGGGCTCATGGTTCTCCATTCCAAGTTCCAAGAAAACAATGACGAAATAGATATTCCATTTACAGGAGAAATCTATAGTCCGTACATGTTACGCTGCATCTGATATTCAGAGTTGAGTGCTACTGAGGTTACACTGACTGTTTCACAATGTAATGCATTTCTCGGTCTTTTTCACATCCCCATTTTTCCTCCTCTATCACAGTACTGACTTGTCTGTGGGGGCCCATGCCCCCCCCCCTCCGACACAACACCGTCAGAAACCCCCAGATGGAAACCGCACCGATTAATGATTCATAAGTTGCTGTCTACACAATTATTATTATTCTAATGCGTAATAATGGCTCATGAGGATTTAATGTACACGCGGCGTGTGTGGATTCATTTCCTCCCAAACGGAAAAACAAAATGTAAAAATAAACAACCAAATGTGAATATTGTGTTGTCAATTTGTGAACTCTTCCATCCCACACCCGTTTGGGCAGCGAGGCCCTGCGCTCCACTCCAAGTGTTCAACTGTCGATGCCAAACCTCCAGCTGATGTTGTTCAGAGTCTGACGGTTGACTGAAGGTCGCAGGTATTTCTCAGAGGGAGTCAGTCGGTGAAATTCAGCATTTTAATCCCAGTGTGTAATTGAGCGTCTCGTAGTTATCTGAACACGCCGAGGGATAAAGCTCCAATCAATCACTCTCCATGGACAGTCCGGCTCAGCGGCAGTTCTGCATGTCAGTTGAATGGTGTCAGCCTTTGCGCCTGAGTAAAAAGCCTCAGTTCCTATGTCACAAGAGGCTCTAAACCTACTTCCATCTTAGATAATCCTGCAGACCAAGCGACGACTTGCCAAGTTAAAGTGTGCTTCAAATGAAACTCATAGACGTCTATGTAAAACAACGACCATAACCTCTACGCTCAAATATGGCGTAATTAATCAATTCTGACCCCCACCGACTCTGGTGAAATGAGGGGGGGGGGGGGGGCAAGGCCTAGAACGGTGGTCCAGGAGCACAAATGAGTGTTTTAATACTTGGAGACTCAATTATTTGGCAGTGTGTTTAATTGACCCGGGAGGCCAGGTTGAGTGTTGGCCCTTTAAAGACCTTCAGGTGGATGGCAATACACTGGAAGCCTCATCATCGGGCGACACGGAGATGTCTCCCAGGGTGTTCTGCTACACAAGCGTAACCTACGTGTCAAACCACCTGAAATTATTTGGAATGAACTTTCGTTCAAGATCTTCATTTGCTTTGATGTTTTCATTTGAGTATTTGTTTTTATGTTATTGTACTTCCATATATTTTTCTTTGTAAAGCACACTGAATTGCTTCGATGTATGAATTGTGCTCTATAAATAAACTTGCTTGCTTGCTTGCAACTTCTCATAAGACACAGCTCCAGCCTTTGTTTTTTTCCCATCATCACAATAACTCTCTTAAAAAAAACAGCTTTAACCAGCATCGCATGGTTAAAGCAGCTTTAACCAGCATCGCATGCTATCACAGAGGACGATCCTGTGTGTTGCTGATGTGTCGCATACAGGTTTGGTCGTCCTGTTCCACCTACTCGGCCAGTAGGATTGCAGTGATACACTCTACCCACAACCCCCACCGACTCCTTTACTCACCTGATTAGAATTTCTGCCGTGGCCTCTGGGATTGGGCCATTTGAACATATTTTATTTAACCGCTTTTGTAAGGCCTAATATTCAACAGCTGTGATCTATAGCAGAATTACAATTCTCAGGGTCAAGGAGGGATTTTGCCACAGAAGGGGAGGTGCAATCACATAGAAAAAACGTGATAGAGAGGGAGGAGAGAGAGAGAGAAAGGGGGAAGAATCCCAAGTTGTCTTTAAAAATGAATGAGAAAATGGGTAATCCCAGTCACTGCATGGGAAGAAAAATCAATAAGGGCTCTCTATTCATCTGGCCATCAGAAAAATCTTTGAGATGAAAAAAAGTTGTGCATTTTATTGCCGCTTCCATACTACTTAATAGAGGTGTGCGTCTGTGCTGCGTTTAAAACAGCATGTGTTTCTTTGCGAGTGTCTTCAGTGAATACATATTGAATCTCGTGTCATGTCTGTGATTTCCAAATCAGACCCAATTTCAAACGGAACATTGTCCTACATACTAAGAGACACAGCGGAGAAAGCATGAAATCCAACAGAGGGCTTGCAGGTTTCCATCCTTCTGTCTTAGATGTATTCTACCACATTATGAGGGGAAGTTGGATCTGGACATAAGGACATAATATACATTATTTAACCTTTGAACTCCACATTCAGTTGACCCCTCATGCCAACCTGTAGGGGCCCCCCTTGCAAGAATCCAATTCCACTTCCTGCCCTGTGTAGAATGATCGTCAGACAAGCTTTCCGATTGGACATGCCTTCATGAATATTTAATCACCACCCCCCTTCCAAGGCAGAGGTATCACGGAGGGGGATAGAGAACAGGGCGAGTTTGATTTCCCTTTTCTAGGGCTGGTAGTAACGTAGAGACAATACCTCTCATCTTTCCATCTCATCTTCCTCATGTCTATCCATTTCATCTTCCTCATGTCTATCCATCTCATCTTCCTCATGTCTATCCATTTCATCTTCCTCATGTCTATCCATCTCATCTTCCTCATGTCTATCCATCTCATCTTCCTCATGTCTATCCATCTCATCTTCCTCATGTCTATCCATTTCATCTTCCTCATGTCTATCCATCTCATCTTCCTCATGTCTATCCATTTCGTCTTCCTCATGTCTATCCATCTCGTCTTCCTCATTTCTATCCATCTGTCTCATCTTCCTCATGACTATCCATCTTGTCTTCCTCATGTCCATCCATCTAGTCTTCCTCATGTCCATCCATCTCGTCTTCCTCATGTCCATCCATCTCGTCTTCCTCATGTCCATCCATCTCGTCTTCCTCATGTCCATCCATCTCTTCTTCCTCATGTCTATCCATCCATTGTCTAGCTGTGAGCTGAAGTTTATGTTCGGACAACCACGCATAGAAAATTCCTCCCTGATGCAATTGTACCCCTGCTCTTCCGTCCCTCCCCCTCAACCCCCCCTTCCTTCTTTCTCCATGTTGCCATGCTAAGTGATGCCCCCCACCACCCTCCCCAGTTCATTAGCCAACTCTTCAGTAGGCTGTCATAGAGGATGTGCTCCATCAAAGCTGATCGAATCCCCGTTTTCCAGAAAGATGTCGCAGGTTATCAGCGTTTGCTCAGATCTCCGGCTATGGGGAACATGAATGGCAGTCCGTCTTTTGAAGACACTGATTTCTCTACTGATGCCTCCCAGTTGGAAATTTAGAATCTTGTCTGGTAAGACACCATATGGAAAGTAAATTACTGTACAGTGTGGGACTCGCTCAACAGTCACGACCTGCATCCACCCATCTCTCCACCTGTACATCCACCCATCTCTCCACCTGTACATCCACCCATCTCTCCACCTGTACATCCACCCATCTCTCCACCCGTACATCCACCCATCTCTCCACCCGTACATCCACCCATCTCTCCACCCGTACATCCACCCATCTCTCCACCCGTACATCCACCCATCTCTCCACCCGTACATCCACCCATCTCTCCACCTGTATATCCACCCATCTCTCCACCTGTACATCCACCCATCTCTCCACCTGTACATCCACCCATCTCTCCACCTGTACATCCACCCATCTCTCCATCGATTCCTCAGTCCATCTCCACAGACAATATACCTTTGTTTCTGGGTTTACCCGGAATGATGCATTTGGTCTCCGAAGAGAACAGACCCAATTACGACAGATTTTAACGTGCTTCTGGGATACCATTCACCGTAGCACAGAATGATTACCTTTAAACAATTTGCAACATTACTGCAGCATCTCTCCCATTCATGTAACAGCTATTAGGGCTGTAATGAAATTCTAAGCATTGCCTAATGAAACTAGAGGTTAGAAGTACACAAACATTTAAAAAGCTCTAACACAGGGTGCATTATATTAAGTTCTCATTACCATGCAAATGGCAGAGGCAGTTACAACCGTGTTCCTTTGTAGTGGTAAAGCGTTAATTTTAGCTCCAAAGATATGTCAGTATTCTACAGGGAGGGTGATGAGAGGGGAAGGGAACGGGGGGGGCGGCGGCCGTTTAGTCTGCATCAGTCAACGTCTGACCTGGTCTTTGACTACGCGGTTCACATTGCACCAACGGTCCATCTGGGCTGGAGTGGCCGTGACACTGCAACACAACCGACACGCGGGTCAGTGGTACAAACGGAGGATCGGGACGAGTTTTAGCTGTGGGTTAATTTGAAACTTACAGACTCCGTCGTTTCTTCCTCCTCCTCCTCCTCCTCAAGTGTCAGGATGCATTTCGGAGAGGAATGAGTGACAGAACGAGGGGGCCGGAGGAGGGTGTATGACAGGAAATGATGACAGGGCATCTTTGTTGTTGAAATGCAATACTGCTTTAATGACAACACTAGGATCCATCACATCACAGAAATCACAAAATGACTCTGGGAAAACAACAAAACAGCCCAAATAAAGTATGGAAAGCAGCAAAGTGTGTTCAGATCAGCTACAGAATATGGGTTAATTAGACCTGACCTGGTCATCAAGATATTAGACTTAACTTACAGATGGGCAGACTGAAACATAGACACACACGCACGCACGCACGCACACACACACGCACGGGAGACAATCTCCACATGGCTTTAGCTTTCTGGTTTCCAATGAGAATGGGGTCATTGTCACGTCCGTGTGCATAAACACCATTAAAATGAACACCAGCGTCGATGTTGCTGAAAAAGAAAAGTATGGAGTAAAAAAAAAAAAGAAAAAAGAAAGACAGCCATTCTACTGTGACTATTGGCGTGTACAAAGGGACAACACGGCTCTTTCTCCACAGCCAGAGAATACAAGGGGTCAAAGGGCTTGGTCCAACACACGTGTGACAGTGGAGATGGATGTGTGTGTTTGTGTGTTTGTGTGTGTGGGTGTGTGGACAGTCCAAACAGAGGCAGATTCATCTGCATTGTTGTGGACTTGTGTCTGGTGGTCTGTGGGCGGGCGTCCCCCCTAGTGGAACACACACACAGAGACTCTCTGGGAGATAAAACGCCTGCCTCCCAGTGCGATCCCACTGTTGGAGCTGTTTATCCCGTTTAAGGCCCGCCCTTCTGAGGGAGAACGGCTCAAACGCTCCTTGTCACAATCCCGGTCCGCCTAAACGCCTGACAAATGACAGGAGTCTGTACCAGACAGGGACACCGCTGAGAGGTTGGCTTGTCTGGGGAACAATTCGCCCCCTTTTACCAGTTTAAGTAGCCCATCTCCCAAATCTTCAGGAGAGGACCCCTGGGTTCCGTCTCAAACAACAGGAGGCCTGGACTCAACATGCGCTGTGGCTGAGAGGGCCCTTGGTAGGGCGCATTGGCCCACGCGCAACGGATGACACGCATCCAAGGAGATGCGACCCAAACCTAATGACAGAAACTGCATAACACCGTCCCACCCGTCACAGAACCACGGACGGGTACGCCCAAAAACTAGCCTCCGCAGCCAAACAGCCAAACGATTTGAAACCACTTTAGACATCACAATACTCAACAACCCCTTCTGCCTGCCTGCAAGGAGCTCACACACCTCCAGCCTGTTAGGACGGGTTAACACCGAGCGTAATGAAATATTAAAAGGTGCCTGTACCTGCTGCTTTTGTTGCCCCTCGGAATAAGATAGAACCTATTTTTGACAAGTTTTTCCCCTCCTCCTCATCCACTCGTCCAAAACCAAATCAGCCACAGAAGAGACGGGGCTAATGAATAATCTATTTCATATTCCAAAGGCACCCGCAGCTCTCAGGGAGAGGAGGAGAAGGAGGAGAAAAGCGCCAGGGAAGGAAACAAGGACAGAGGATTAGACGGAGAGATTTTTTTTGGGGGGGGGGGTGGGGGGTTGGGGGGGGGGGGGGTGGAGAGATGTAAGAGGTCTGTGGAAAAAAAGGGACTAGGACGGACAGAGAAAAAGAACGAGAGAAATTAGATTAAAAAAAAAAAAAGTACCAAGCTGGCAGATGATCCCAGGCGTCTGCCAAACCAAGGCATCACATGACAGGCCTCCTGTTTAAATACCCCCCCCTTCTAAATAAACCGTTAGCCCCCCCGTCCTCCGTCTAACGTTGTTTAATGCCATTTCTTAACGAACATAATAGCCGGAACTAATAATGAAAGAAAATAAAAACATCTAAATGGAGCCCAGGCAGCAACGTCGCTGGCGCTCAATTATCTCCTTGTCAAGTGGGTCTGTTTTTAATGAGGCCCAGTGGGACTGACGCCTGTCAGTCAGCCCTGACTTTTTGACACCATTACAACTTCAAATGGAGCCACGTTCTCTGCCTGCCACAGCCACGGAGCACGGTGGAGGATAGGCTGCACCGCCGCAACTCAGCTCAGCCTGACAGGCCGGGAGAGAGAGAGAGGGAGAGACAGGGGGGAGTGGGGGAAAGGGGAGTGGATTGGGGAAGAGAGGACGAGCTTGTGTGGGCGGGGGGGGGGGGGGGTTGGGGGCACACACACTTGCAGGTACATAATAGATAAGTATAGAAAAACAATAAAACAATAATCGGTTTGCTCAACAAACCAGGCCTGTGCAGACAGCCAAACCCAACCGCCAGGGTTCTGCTTTGATGGGAAAACCAGTCGCACAGGTGATTATCAGATGAGGTCTGTCCAACTGGCAGGGACCCGCTCGCTCTCCTCTCTTCCCTCTCCTGGTCTTTCTTCATTACTCCTCTGCCTAATGATAACCCTCCCCGGCTTGGGCCCACGTGGGATGGCCCGAGACGCACTGTTTTGTTGCCCATTAATTTGAACCTTTGAAGCCGCCGGGGCTGCTGGGAGGCGGTGGCGGAGAACGCCCCCCCACCAAGGCCGCTTCCCAAGTAAGACAATCTGCTTGGCCTGAAACGGAATAGCAAATGGCCTCTCGTGCGCGCGTGCGTGCGTGCACACGCTGCCCGAGAGAGGCTGGAGGGTCTCTGGTCTGACTAGGCAGAGACCGCAGACTGTCTGGAGGTGAGAGTGTGCTTCTGTGTGTGTGTGACCTGTTTGCAATACGTTTGAATGTGAGTGTCATTCAGCCCTGACGACTGGACGCTCAAGTCACGTTAAAAAAATCTATTTGCAGTGCCACTAAACCCCCCCCCGCTCACCCCGCCCCACCTACAGTAGAATGGCTGTCCCCTTCAAAACAAGGACGAAAAACACATAGCATTGTAGCCACATCAAGCCACAAGTCAGCCTGAATAGGTTTCCTGTTAAAGACTCTACGTAAAAGATAGCGCTATCATCATTGACATAAAAATAGGAGTATTTCAACAGGGCATCAGAGAAATATCATTCAAATTTAAAATGAATCGGATCTGAATTCACACACAATCAAAGAGGTCCATGTGTCAGTTGGGCCTGAACTGGGGAACACAATCCGATGAGCACAGGCCAGAGACACCCAGTCCGCGCCGCATCACGTTAAGAGGAATCTTCAGAAATTACACAAATGCTTTCACATGATCTTTAACAATAACCACAAACATTTCTAAAACAATACTTACAAATAAATAGCAACAGGATCACTGGTAATACGAAAAAAAAATAAAGAAAAAGTATTGTGTCTTTTTCTACATACATGTTGCCTAATTGCAACAATGTCATGTATGCAGATATGATGGGAGAGTGGTTGATGGAGCCTGGATAATGTACAGATGCCCTCCAGTCTATTTGACAGCAGTGATGGGAGTAATCTGAGAAGGCTGGGGTATGGGGGAGGCATTCCTAGCAAATCCTGGATCTATCTCGGTTCTCCGATTTAGAGCAAAAGCACACAAGTATACTTTTTCATACTCTTTCTATGGGTCATATATATCTTGTCCGTTTTATTTGGGCCTCAGCGTAATGAAAGAAGGGCCTGTGAATACTGCCTCTCATTGGACTGTCCATTGTGTTGTCCTGTCTATATTGTACCGGCCAGTTTGATAAAGAGGACAGTTAGGAGCAACATAACTGGGGTCAGTGTGTCAGTGTGAATGCATATAGTAGCCCCATGTTAATCTGTTACCAATGTTAATCTGACAGAGTCTACAGTTTAACAGACTAGATGACAGGAAGGGAGAGAAATCCCTGTTTACAGATATTTGTTCACGCGCACGCACGCACAAACACACGCACGCACACAAACAAACACACACACACACGCACACACGTGAGCGCGGCTACCTTAGGTCAGAGCAGGGAAGTAGTGAATAAACAACAGTAATAGGCTGTTCCTCTCCAAGCCTGCCTAGACTCTGTCAATCCCCACGGACTGTCTGCCCTGGGAGGAGATGGTCTCCCATGCAAACAGTCCAGTGAAAACACCATGAATAATATCAATAACAAGAAAACAACAGTGGGGGCTGTCTCAAAGAGAGAGGGAGAGACCCCTGTCAGGGGCCGGAAAGAGTGATTCATGGGAACCATTTGTCCTAATTACTCCAGAGCAACGCTTTTGTCGCTATTAATCACACACGTTTTGTGTGTGTGTGTGTGTGATGGAATATGTGTTTGAGCACTGGTGGAGATCACTGCCCTCGCACATTGAAATAGATGGCCAGGACGATGGTGAGGAGGATGATGGCGCCGAGCACGAACACCAGGACTCGGTTCTGGATGATTCTGCAGAGGGAAAGGGAGGAGAAGGGCAGGAAAAAGAGGGGAAAATGAGAAGACAGGGTCAGCCAAGGGTCACGGTAATGTTTGAATCCACAGAGACGTCTGAAACACACCCACACATTTACGCATTTCTGTGTAACAAAGTGCCCTTGACTCAGAGGTTATCATGTTTAATAGGTGCCATGAGGGCATCATACAGGGGTATTTACTGTTCACAGAGTTAACACACACTGACAAGGCTGCTGTCCAGAAAGGATCCAAACACACACGGACACACAGACACACTGCACAAACAAAAGCCTGCGTGCATACACCACACACACAAATGTTAATTCCAGCAACTCCTAAACACACTCATAAACACACATTCAATCTCAAACGCGCGCACACACAATTGCAGACAGGCTTTAAACATTTTATTTTCATAATAAAGTGGAAAAAGTGGCTCACAAGTTTCCTGGAGGTAATAAAATCAGTGAATTACTGATGGAATGTGCCATAAAACGCCTCACTCTTTTTGCACATTTACATTTTCCAACTGTCGCCTAAGTCGACTTTACAGAAAACAGTATTTAAACGAGGTGGTGGATGATGTCGGCTTGGATGTATCTGCGTGCGTGCGCGCGTGCGTGTGTGTGTGTGTCCAGAAAGCTTCTCCCCAAACACTCCCCCTCCCTCCGTCACTCCTGACAAATGACAGAATTATCACATTTGCTGACATGTGAAGGGGGAGTTGAGGGGGAGAGGAGGGGGAGAGGGGCCAGTGTCCGCTGCTCTAAGCAGGAGATGAATAGCCCATGCTCCAGCCATTCATCACTGGGGCTGCGGAGCTGTAACTCAGGCCAACCCAGTCACCCCCTACCTACCTCTTCTCTTTCCCTGGACCCGGGCCGACACCCAGCCCTAGCATCTACCCTGGTGACAGTAGAATGGCTGTGTCCTAACTCCAGATTTAGACCACCTCTATCTTCCAAATGTAGACCACCTCTATCGTCCAAATGTAGACCACCTCTATTTTCCAAATGTAGACCACCTCTTTCTTCCAAATGTAGACCACCTCTATTTTCCAAATGTAGACCACCTCTATTTTCCAAATGTAGACCACCTCTATTTTCCAAATGTAGACATCCTCTGCCCTTTCAGTCAAAAAACTCCTCCATCCTCCATTTAAAGGACTCCTCCATCGTCCAGTCAAAGAACTCCTCTATCCTTCAGTCAAACAGCTCCACATCCACACAGAACTCCTCTATCCACCAGATGTAGACATCTTCGACCCTCTGGATGAAAACATCCTTGACCCTGCAGACACAGACCTCCTCCACCCACCAGACGAAGAACCTGTCTTACCTGCAGACATAGACTTCCTCTACCCTGCAGACGAAGACCTCCTCTACCCTGCAGACGAAGACCTCCTCTACCCTGCAGACGAAGACCTCCTCTACCCTGCAGACGAAGACCTCCTCTACCCTGCAGACGAAGACCTCCTCTACCCTGCAGACGAAGACCTCCTCTACCCTGCAGACGAAGACCTCCTCTACCCTGCAGACGAAGACCTCCTCTACCCTGCAGACGAAGACCTCCTCTACCCTGCAGACGAAGACCTCCTCTACCCTGCAGACGAAGACCTCCTCTACCCTGCAGACGAAGACCTCCTCTACCCTGCAGACGAGGACCTCCCCTACCCTGCAGACACAGACCTCCTCCACCCACCAGACAAAGAACCTGTCTTACCTGCAGACGAAGACCTCCTCTACCCTGCAGACGAAGACCTCCCCTACCCTGCAGACGAAGACCTCCTCTACCCTGCAGACGAAGACCTCCTCTACCCTGCAGACGAAGACCTCCTCTACCCTGCAGACGAAGACCTCCCCTACCCTGCAGACGAAGACCTCCTCTACCCTGCAGACTAAGACCTCCTCTACCTTGCAGACGAAGACCTCCTCTACCCTGTAGACGAAGACCTCCTCTACCTTGCAGACAAAGACCTCCTCTACCCTGTAGACGAAGACCTCCTAGTTGATCGTCAAGACGCAGACCTCCTCCATCGTCAATATGTAAACCACCTCTACCATCAAGACGCAGACTTCCTCTGTCTTTCAACATGTAGACCTCCCAGTCGTCAATACGTAGACCTCCTCTGTCCATCAACATGTAGACAACCACTGTAGTCAAAACAAAGACCTTCTCTATTGTCCACATGTAGACTACTTCTATCCTCTGACCCCGTCATGTGATCCCTGGTCATGTGATCCCTGGTCATCTACCCCCAGACAAAGGTTCTCCCCTCAGCCTGGAGACTGCTCAGCAGCCCGGAGACCCAGCATACACTTCAACTCAACATACGTGCAACTCCACATGCACAGATCCTGACGTTGGTATATTGTTGTGCTTAAAGTGTGTTTGAGTATGTGCAAACATGATTGAACGGTAAACGCCAGCGTTTGTGTTCGTGTGTGTGACAGTGTGTGAATGCCACCCATGCCACCAATGCTCGGAGTACATCAATCAACCACGTAAGTCAGATGTAAATCTAAATAAATGGGCCTCGTTTCCATGGCTCGAGTGAGGGGCCTCACTTAATAGGGTGTCGGCGCTGCAGTGTTTCCATAACAGCCGATTGGAGTAACGGAAAACATTAATCAGCGCTTGTTTAGCAAGGCAACATCTCCCCATGTTTCCCTTTAATTGCCATCCATTATTTAGCCTGATTATTTACCCACAAATGCCCCAACAGAGATGCTAGCATGTTAATGTATGTGTTGTGTTTGGGGATCCTGCTGCTAGTTAATTCTGCTCCTCCCTTGGATGGGGGGAGGCAACACGAATGAGGATGGGATGTTGAAGTTATTTTTGAGCGACTGAAAGGTTTTTTAGGGGGATAGGAAAATAGCCCTGTAAATTAACTTTAGTGTTAGTGTTTTCATAAACCATTTGTAAAAAGTGTAAGTCGACTCTAGGCATATACACATATTTGAAGGCGCTGTCTACAGTGCCTTCAAATATTAATCAGACGCCTTGACTTCATACACATTTTGTTATGTTATTGATAGGGTGCAACTTTACGCCTAACCCACGCTACAGTACTTATTGTTATGTTATAGATGGGGTGCAACTTTACGCCTAACCCATGCTACAGTATGTATTATGTTATAGATGGGGTGCAGTGGTACGCCTAACCCACGCTACAGTATGTATTTCTATGTTATAGATGGGGTGCAACTTTACGCCTAACCCATGCTACAGTACATATTGTTATGTTATTGATGGGGTGCAGCGGTACTCCTAACCCACGCAACAGTATGTTTTGTTATGTTATAGATGGGGTGCAACTTTACGCCTAACCCACGCTACAGTACGTATTTCTATGTTATAGATGGGGTGCAACTTTACGCCTAACCCACGCTACAGTATCTATTGCTGTTTTAGGGTCATGGCTCAGTATGTTTTCAGTAAATCACAAATATACAGAACTCTACTGGAACTCTACAGCAGGGATGGAACACCATTCTTCCAAAATATATTCCTTCATTTATTTTTGCGATGATGGAGGTGGAAAGCCCAGTCCAGCACGTCGGCACAAACACACCCATTGGTGTTCAAATGGGTTGAGATCTGGTGACTGTGAAGGCCATAGCATATGATTAACATCGTTATCTTACTCATCAAACCATTCACTGTCCCTTTGCACCCTGTGGATGGAGCATTGTCATCCTTGAAGAGACTCAGGGATGAATCCTCGTTCGAAGTCTCTTAGATCCTATCTTCTTGCCATCTTCATCCAAAATCAGATGAGGCCGGCTCAGCATTTTTATACATGCCACAGAGCATGGCAGGATGTTAATTGCTTAATTGTATCAAGCAGTACACCTGTATGGAATCATCTGAATTTACGTCCCTCCTCTCATTTATTCAAAGTTTTCCTTTCATTAGAAACCTGTCTGTATATTACCATTTGTAGTGTGCCTGGAGCACCTTAGAAGGTCCTGAAACCCTCTATTCTCAACCAAAGAGTACAGGTGCATACCTGCGGCTACACACATCCAATTCCTTTGTGATTTTTTTTACCATATTCGACTAATGCTAAAGAGCTGCTTGAATGCATTGGGGGAAGAAGCCTTTCTATGTGTTTCCTTGTTGTTCCGGGGATATTGACACTTGGGCGATGTTAGCAGCTGCAAAGGCTACTTTTATCAAGCAGTAGCAACATACAATTAATGTTTTACCAACCCTTCTCAGTCACTCACCATTGTAGTTTACTGGAGAGACAAAATGCTGCCAAACTGGAGAATAAAACAAAGATGGAGGATTCTACAATGTTGGTTTATAAATACCACCACCTGGCATTTAGTACTAGCTGTTCCTCCTCAAGTTTGTCTCAAAAAACAACAGCAAGAAACGCGTCAACATTATCGCAAATTCTTATTACAATGTGTGAAAGGCTCTCATTGAAACAGAATAGCCTGATATGTTTTTTTTTATCTCAATTAAATCAATTCAAAAAGTTTTAAAATGCATTAATTCATGCTGTTATGTGCTCCCATTCCAATACTTGTACCGTTACAAGTTCTGGTCTTCTTGGGTATGCCTTGACCAGCATTAAACACCAGGATTTGGGGAGTGTCTCCCATAATTCCGGGCAGATCCTCTTAAGCTCTGTCAAATTTGATTGAGAGAGTCTGTGAACTGAGATGTTCAGGTCTCCCCACAGATGTTCAGTAGGGTTCAAGTCTGGGCTTTGGCCAGGCAACTCAAGGACATTCACAGAATTGTCATGAAGCCACTCCAGCATTGTCTTGGCTGTGTGCTCTGGGTTATTGTTATACTGAAAGATTAATCTTCAACAGAGTCTGGTCCTATGCAATCCAGATCAGATCTTCTTCAAGGACATCTGTATTTTGCTCTGTTCAGCCTTACCTTAATGCTAATCAGTCTCCCAGTCCCTGCTGCTGAGAATAATCCCCACAGCATGATGCTCCTACCACCATGCTCTGATAGAGCTGCCATCTGGTCCTTGGTCATTTCCATTTAACAACGATGGAGCCCAGGGAGCTCCTGGAAACCTTCAATGCTCCAGCAATTGTCCTTTAACATTCCCCAGATATACGCCTCAACTCAGAGTTCTATAGAGAGTTCCTTGGAATTTATAGCATTGTTTTTGCCTTTATATAGACAGGTGTGTGCCTTTTGAATAATGTTCCGTCAATAGAAACTGCAACAGATCCCAATCAAGTTCTGGAATCATGTCAAGGACGATCAAACGACACAAGATGCATCTGAGCTACATTTTTAGGGTCCTGGCAAAGGGTCTGAATACGGATGTACATTCAATATTTCAGTAAACTTTCAATAAATGTTCTAAACCTCTGTTTTTACTATGTAATCATATGTTGTGTGTAGATCGAACCATTCTATATATATCATAAATCTATAAAACAAATTTTAGGTGTCGGAAACACACTCAGAATGCACTTTATATACATGTTCTGGACCACAGAAAAACGTATAAATATTAATCATGTAGAAAAAAATATGATAACTAATAGTATTTCTAATGACTTAACAATATAAGGTGTTATAAGACAAACAGGTTACTACTTCACTACAGCCTGGGTTTCAATCTGGCCCTCTGCTCTTTCAGCAAAAACCCCCATCTAGATGCCAACCTGGTCATTTGTTTGAATGAATAAAGCGCATGGGACAGGAGGCCTGCCTCCAGTAATGTAGATGAATATAGCAGTGGTTAGGGGCCCCTTGACAAACACCCTGTGGAGGGGGGGGGGGGAGGCCCAGGCAACACCCCCACCCCCCTTATGCCACAGAGTGTGGAGAAGAGGACAGCCCAGAGTAGAGGAGAGCAGCGAGGGATTAGAAAAGTAGTCATAATTCACTTGAGCCATGTTGAAATCCATTTAACAAAGAGTGTCTGTGACACTTTAAAGAGTGTAGACCCTGCCCTCTGACTGCCGGTGGAATTAACCGCCAGAACGCCCCTTATTGAGGGACACGGTACAGGTGGAGGAATATTCACTCTTGGTTTGGCTAGCTAGACTGAGCGTTTATACAGCACAATCATTTAATTTAGATGAACAAGACTTGTTGCCAGATTTGCATCGGAGACACTTTTTATAGTGTGAACATTTTAATGGTCGCCCGTCACTTTTCCAAAGTAACCAGGGCGACATTTCCCGACAGACGAAGACCAGTGAAAGCGTATATCTGATTGGGCTTAAATGCTAAGGCAGTGTCATCTATCCATATCTACACGTCATACAGGCATGTGAGTCACTCATACCAAAGCACCATATATCTGCATTGTGTTCATTCAGATTGGTCACTAACATCCATAATGAAGTGGATGATGAAGCACATCATTCTGCAGTTGCCTTCTTCCTAAGACACTGGAACTCATTTGCAATGATAATCTCTGTGCTACAAAGTCATTCCTCTAACAGATAGGCCTTCAACCTCACTACAAATATTATATATGCCACAAAGGGAATGGGATCCATATCAGTCTGCCAGTCATATGCCATAAAAAAACCTTGTTCATTAAAATAAAGCCACATAATGCCAGCGTAAAATTCTCCCAACATATCTTGGACCAGAGCGTTTCAGTGTGAAAAACATGGTTTCTTCTGGCTTATGGCAGATTCTGCACTGACATCTCCAGACAGAACAGAACTTATCAAACCGGATCCATCTTCTGTGTTTGACACTTGACATAAGAAAGAATGTGTGTGTATGTGAGTGTGTATGTGCATAACACACCTTAAGGTTTGAGATAAGCCTTACACCCTCTGGCACACCTCATGAGGCCTTTCAGTGACACCCCCAACTCAGTCTCTGTCCCCCCCCACCCCCTTCCTCAAAAATACACACACGCATGCATGCATGCACACACACACACACGCGCACACACACACACACACACACACACACACACGACACTCACCAACACTGAGCTTTGTACTGCAGCTCAAGTGGGCTGGCTCCATTGGTTATAGGACTCTTCTACCCTACCAGCCAGCCAGTAACCAAACAGTTCACTAGAGAGCAAAGCAGCTGTGGTCCAAAGACAGGTGAAGATGCATGTGCAGGGAAGCAAGGGAGAGAGGCAGGAAAGAGAGCGGAGAGAAGAAAGGGTGATAGAGCAAAGGAGACGGAAAGAAAAAGAGAGGGAGAGAGAGAGAGAGAGAGAGAGAGAGAGTCAGGAAAGAGCGCAAGGGGAAAAACAGAAACCCTGGAAGAGACCGTTTACCCGGAGAAGGAGGCTGGAAGAGAGTCTCCTCAGAGACACATGAAAATAATGAGGACTTTTCTGTCAGGAAAGATTCACAAAATCGTACCAATGTTATTAAAATTTAAAATCTCTATTTTTTTTTCTTTTCCCTCTCCCTTAGTGTTTTTTCTTCACAGCACACCCTTATTACCCGTCCTAATGAGCCCAGGGATGCACCTCTAGAGTGTGTGTGTGTGTGTGTGTGTGTGTGCCAGGGGGCCCCCTTGTGCCACGCAGACACACACTCAGACAGACGGACACAACGTATCACTAGTAGCTTAGAAAACAAACTTAACACCCAGATTTCTTCCTCCTCATTTTCCCTCCTCTTCGCCTCTCCACTACTAGACCAATAAAACTAAAATCAATGGCTGTCGGAGCCATTCCGGTTCTTTCCCTGGAAGTCTGGGAATATGCAGCATGGGAGCGGAGGAGAGAGGGGCGAGGTGGGAAAGGGGAGGGCTGCTGGAACGATCAATGTGTTCACAAATAGTTATAGTGATGGACATGGTGCAGAGAGCGGCGGCCTGGAGCCCGGACTAACGCGCCTGCTTCTGATCAGAAACTAATGGAAATAAATATTTGATTCCACAGCCCCGTCTTAGCGCCCTCCTCTACACACAAACTTGTGTCAAAGTACTCTGTTTAAATGGAGTTATTGAGCAACACAAATGGAAGATCGATTCACAGAGCCTACAGTGTAAGAACTGGCCGTGTTTAAATGAATCGTCAAATCCTCATCATCTTCATCGGAAAAAAACCTCACTGAGTGCCGTAAATGCAAATGATGAATGCTCAAATAACAGAATAAAAGAAAAATCCACTAACAAAAGCTGTGAGAGCGGTTGCGAGCCTAGAAAACTGTCTGAGCTGTAGAGGGGTGAGATCTGAGGCCTCTCTATGCATGTTCTGCCCATTGGCCCCAAGGGTGTGTTCAAGTTAAATGAGATTTCTTAAACTCGCTTACTCCCTCAGACACACACACACACACACACACACACACACACTATAGCTGACGGCAAAAAAAAATAGAGCTCTTTAATTGCATGTTATTTACTTTAAAAAAAGTCCCCGACATCATGTAATTCCCGAAAGAAAAACAGTACTTATATATATACACACACACCACACACACACACACACACACACACACACACACACACACACACACACACACACACACACACACACACACACACACACACACACACACACACACACACACACACACACACACACACACACACACACACACACTCTCTCTCACTCTAGCTACTATGTAGTGTTGTGATTGAGTGATCGCAATAGGAACCTAAATGCAATAATATATCATTTTCATGAGGGCTTTTTAGTCAAATCACTATGGAATTACCCAATTGCTCTCTTTGTGAATGATCGAATGGGCAGCATAACATAACGTTTCAACGAATCAATACAGCCCAGGATTTGATGGTCAACGAATGCTCGGTCTTCCTTCACAACATATCATGAATTAGCCAGGTTCATCATTTAGCTCTATTTCCTGTCGATCACCTTCTATGCCACAGTTGTACCTGCAGGAAGGATGTTTGATGTCTTTTGTTTTGACTCTAGTTTCAGCAAGGTGCTTGTGTGCTCCATTTTTAGAGCACTTCTCTTTTTCTTTTTAGAAGCTTTGCACAGACGCATGAGAGCAGAACCCGGGCTCTACAAGTTCATCAATTTTTTATTTGGTGGCTAACAACCAGGCCAGTAGACAAGGCTGGGACGTGGACCTCTGCTGGAGAAGAGTTGGAGGGTCGAGAGAAGGACGATGAGATTCAGAGAGAGAGAGAGAGAGCCCAGAAAATAGAGAAAGGAGTGGGGGGCTAAGTGAGTGTGTGTAAAACAGAGCCAGACAAAAAGAGCGAGAGAGAGAGGGAGAAATAGAGCGGGAGAGAAAATACCTTGTTTGCAACTCTTCCAGGAATTTTCTAGAACTTAAGGCAACTGCAACCCTTTGTCCTGGTGTGACATATGGATGACTCTCTCATTTTTAAAGATACACAGATCACTCCCCTGGCAGATACACAGATCACTCCCCTAGCAGATACACAGATCACTCCCTGAGCAGGCAGTCTGCCGGAAGATACACAGATCACTCCTCAGGCAGACCCAGATCACTCCCCTAGCAGATACACAGATCACTCCCCTAGCAGATACACAGATCACTCCCAGAGCTGGCAGTCTGTCGGAAGTTACACAGATCACTCCCAGAGCAGATACACAGATCACTCCCAGAGCAGGCAGTCTGCCGGAAGATACATAGATCACTCCCCTAGCAGATACATAGATCACTACCCTAGCAGATACACAGATCACTCCTTAGGCAGAAACAGATCACTACCCTAGCAGATACACAGATCACTCCCCTGGCAGATACACAGATCACTCCCCTGGCAGATACACAGATCACTCCCCTGGCAGATACACAGATCACTCCCCTGGCAGATACACAGATCACTCCTCAGGCAGACACAGATCACTCCATGAGCAGATACACAGATCACTACCCTAGCAGATACACAGATCACTACCCTAGCAGAAACAGATCACTACCCTGGCAGATACACAGATCACTACCCTGGCAGATACACAGATCACTCCCCTGGCAGATACACAGATCACTCCCCTGGCAGGTACACAGATCACTCCCCTGGCAGGTACACAGATCACTCCCCTGGCAGGGTACACAGATCACTCCCCTGGCAGGTACACAGATCACTCCCCTGGCAGATACACAGATCACTCCCCTGGCAGATACACAGATCACTCCCCGAGCAGGCAGTCTGCTAGAAGAGTAGTTATCACTCTCCTTTTCTCTCTTCCAGTCTCTCATCCTCTCCTCTCCTTGCTCTCCTTCTCTATTCAATACCTCAACTCCTGTTTAACCTCTGCCTCCCTCACCTTCACCTGGTCACCCTCCCTCACTACGAACCCTTTTCTTTTCACATCCCCGTGTTCATATTACCCATGAGAGATCCCAAGCCCCACCTATCGTCAATGTATCCCCGGTCGATGAATCGATGCCCTCTGTACAAGGCTGAGTGGGCATGAGGAGATAATCACTGTGTGGTCAGCGTACTTCCCCACCCCCATCTCCCGTTCTCATGTCGTAGGCACAGGCACTATGAGGAACAGACTAATAAAAGCCAAGGATGCTTTTTGAGTGTGTCCTTAAAGGCTTCAATCTCTCTCTAATTTCATACCATTGAACTAGGCAGTGGAGTAAAACGGTTTGTCACAGAAACATACAACCAGCACATTTTAAGAAAAACAAATAGCTTTTGGACACTTAACAGATGAGTGTCTTACTGTCATGATGTTATACTGTACGCAAGGATACATGGGTGGGATGAACACGTCGTCAGAACAATGAGCTTAACTTGACCCCTATTGCTGTTCTGCTTCAAGCCTCCCAGGTGCACTGTCACCGTGGCCGCCATCCGCTGTGAATGCTGCAATGCATTCTGGGAGGGTCACTGTACAAACCAGGACATTGGGAAGGGAATCTCTCTAGCCTGGAGGTTGATCGTGAATAACATAGCCCTATAAATTACCCTTTCTCACTATTTAGTCTTGCCTGCTAAGATTTCTGAACACAAAACGTCTCGGCCACATTCCACGAGAGGGCCAGCTGCGTATGGGATTACAGAGCCCTGCTGAACGGGTGTCAGGCTACCCATGGAACCATCGGCCTCCAGAACTATGATGCACATTATTTTTTATTGTTTGTTCAGTACTGAAATCTCATTAGGCCACATAAATCATCCGTATTGCCTGGCTGTTCGTTTAAAATACAAAAAATCAAGCCAGAATACCCTGTATGTTGAAGAGCAGACCCGGGCTATGGTTTATGACGTCTGCGCTCTGCGTTTCAGTAACACAATAGCCAGCACGGATAGAGAGATGCTGCTCTGAGCTTTATTAGAACCTCTCACATGGCTGTGCGGCTAGGCCTTCTGGGGGACCTTCTCATGTCGGCTTTATAGGGGCATGTTGTTCCGCCTTTCTCTGTACACGTATTGGGTCTGACAACGCTAGTAGCAACATAGCCCAGACTGTCATTCGATACCGATTTCTTTGTCATGAAATTTGGCAATGGTACGCCATTGGATCAGGAATGGCTGAAGTTATTAAAAGAGGCATGGGAGCACTGCAGAAACACGACAGGGACAGGACAAACACAAACACGGTTTATGGAAGCACTGTTGAGGGATTTTAGCACGCTTGTATCTCAGAAATGTTCCTACACAATAACTTTAGATCATGGAATAGTGTGACGATGCCTTGCCTAAGCCACCTCCAGAGCACTGTCTATACCCCTAACGTTAGCCCTTTAAATCAGATAACACCTTTTAAATGAATTACGTGGAAAAAGAGCCGCCAAGGATACCAGGGAGTAATGATGTGTGTTTATGTCTACGTCTTTTTATTAAATGGTGTGGAGACTCCTTTTGTGTGTGTGTGTGTGTGTGTGTGTGTGTGTTTGCTATTTCAAATAAAGTCTTCAAATATTTGCTTAAGCCCCCCTGTGGCTTCATTCACCATCCTGTGTCTCCACATATGAGTAATGTTGATATACTGCTCTCAACCCCAAAACACACACACATACACACACACACACAGTTGTCTACTCAAATAATTCACCAAGAGAACATGAGTAAGTACACGTTTCTTCTGAAATGAAAGGCACTTCTTTTGCAAATAAATACTCCAGCTAAAGCGGTTCTCAGCACAAGCTTTTCAGAAAAGCTATTTTGAAATAAGTATAGTAATTGAGCACCATATCTGACTTTTATATTCGCCAAACAAAAACACAACAGTGTTGACTGAGTTTGTAAAGTGATAGTAAAAAACAAGTTGAAAACAACACAGAAATTCAAACAACTCAATGTTGACCATTGTGATGAAAGTAGAAACGTGTGTATGATAGAATAACTAAATCAAAAAGTAAAACTAAATAAACATCCTGCATTAGCTTTATGCTACAATCTCTTCAACCTGGGTTTAAATGGAAGGAACAAAAACGGCTGGTCAATCCAAACCGCGGAACGACTGTCCTTGCCACAGCGAACCAAGGGAGTTGTGGCCTGTAGCGCTTAGACAAAAACAAAGCCCTACTTCAATCTACCTTAGGACATTCACATAGCCTAAATACAATCTGTTACATAATGGAGGTGTAGCAACCCTTCTACTGACAGGCCAACAACCTGGGAGACAGACGCTGGCTGAAAATTGTCAGTGAAAAAAAGCCCTCTTGATTTGTATAGTTAAAGCTAATCGGAACATTGTGTTTATGGGTTAAAGGTGAGCTGGGTTATTTGGTGGTGTGAATGGAAATGAGGTACAGCGAGAGAGGTCAGAGGTCAAGTCCACAGGCTTGAGGGCATCATCCCAGTCTTAGAGTTAACCCCATGACCTGCTGGGCCATGGACACATTGCTCTAGTGTGGCTGGCAGGCAGCAGTACAGCTCTGTGTGTGTGTGTGTGTGTGAGTGTGTGTGTGTGTGTGTGTGTGTGTGTGCGCGTGTGTGTGTGTGGAGAGAGAAAGAGAGTTTGTGAGTGCGTTTTCATCAAGAGGGCATAGCGATAGTGGAAAACTCCAAGCATGCACCAGCGTTGATGTGTGAAATAACAATGGGATTACACAAACAGACGTCCCAGCAGAATCTCCTCTCTGTGATTCAGGGCTTGGAGAGGAACCACTAGTTTGGGTCTGATGTTCCTCCTCAAAGCCAACCAGCTGGTTCCTGTCTTCTAGTGGAGAAACGGGGAGGTTTCAAGCTGGTCCGTCGGCAGGTCCAGTGGAAGAAGAAAAAAAGGATAATGTCATCCACCATTTGACACTACAAGGCAAGCTTTAGTCAGCCTAAATAATCCATGCTGTTGCATTAAATTTGCAGACACCCGCTTCCCTCTCCTTCCCTGGTACAATCCCCGTCTCGGCTGTGTGAGAGAGAGACAGCGAGAGGGCAGGGGGTGTGAGCAGCGATAATGGACAGCGAGGCAGAGGGGAGGGATAGATAGGAGGAAATCTTGAGTGACACTGATTCACTCATGATTGACTGCCTCGCCAATCCCCTACAATCACCGTCCCCCCGTGCCCGCCCGCCCGCCCCCCAACCACCCCCCCCCACCACCCCCCCACCCTACACCACACCACCCACTCGCACCAAACCGTCTTTGCACAGGGCCACCAATGGAGGGTTCGGAGCAATAACGGTGTTATTGACTTGTTGCTCCGGCTCCATTTGCTTAGTGCCCTGGAGGCTGGAATCAATAGACTCCACTCTGAATCGGCCTAATCAGGGCCTGCAGCCACACAGGCCCAGGCCGCGGAAAACTCTGGAAAATCCATGAGAAGCTGAGCGGTGTAACGACAGGGAGGAGAGGAGGGGCTGAGAAAGTCCTCCTTAAGCCCGTCGACAGCTGCACAAATTCATCGACAGATGTTTTTCCTTTTGTGCGCGTTTCTTGCCAGTTGTGAGTGTTTGGAGTGATAGGTTGGAGGTGAGGCGCAGCGAGATGCACAGACTGCCGGTGCATGTCGTCGTCCCAGTCAACCGCGGTTTAAGGTCAGAGGTCATCCACGCTGCTTGGTGACTCCCAGAAACAGCCCAATAATAACAGCAATAATGTAGCCCAAATGTGTGAGAACTCTGAACAAATGAATGCACAGCATGTCAAGCATTGAGCACAATAAAGGCATGGTGCACTTGAACGTTATCCAACTTGAAGAACGACAAACTACACAACATCTGGGCCAAACGTCCCATGGTGATACTGACGGTTTCCTCTCTTGGCCAGCTACTGTGAGGCCTGACAGTGATCCTGCTGTAGGCTCCACAACCATACATTACACGACACTTCAGAACATTCCAGAGGGATTGATGACCCATTATTAATGCAGAAAACTTCTGTTTCAGGCTTGTTTGATTTTGAGCATATACAGACAGTACTGTGGAAAAGTCTTAGGCACCTGAAAGTCAAACAAAAGTAATCTAATTGGATAGTAAATGTTTATTAAGCATAGATTATATCCATGTATTTAATGAAAACACTTACTACCCAAATAAATGGCCTCAGTTCGACTTTCAGGCAAATACAACTTTTGCACAGTACTGTATGCATACAGATGAACATGAGAACAGCCACAGAGAGGAAAAAGAAAGGCAAGAGGGGAGTAAGAGGAGAGATAGAATGAGAAAGTCTGCATGTTCATTAAAGTTTGTATTAGTAAGTCCTCTGGAGTCAGCATGGGAGAAAATACATGATTGGCTTTGAGCAGAGAATTGCGGGTAAAATTTCACCCAGGTGTCCCCAAGGAGAATACGCTTATTGTTTAGAAAATAGAAATAGGTGTAGGCATGTTTTTTACTGGTTCAAACTGTCATAGATATGGCCCCCACCCTAAGAAAAATTCAACCAATTTTCTTCAACCCTACACATTTTATCCCTTACTAAATATTAGAAAAACATGTAAAATAAAAATGTTTTTGCCTTAATGAAAAGCTGTATGTTTTGGGCAATTCTAAAACAACACATACCTCTCAGCAAGTGCCTTTTTGCAAGCATCTTGGTATGCTTGTGCTTGAAATCAGCAAAGACTGATGAGTTTGAAGATGAAAACAATGGGATGCAGACAAGCATAGGAAGAACTGCTTCAGACTGTTTTCCACCAGAAACTGGGACAGGAATTCACCTTCCAGCAGGACAATAACAAACAACACAAGGACGAACCAATAACTGAGTTGCTTACCAAGAATAAAATGAATGTTTCCGAGTGGTTACATTAGAGCTTAGATCTGTTTTAAAATCCATGGTAAGGCTTGAAAACTGTCATAATCCCATTTAAACTGTCATAAAACCTTGACAGATCATAAATAATGGAAATAATACTGTACAATCCAAGTGTGAAAAGCCTTTAGAAACGTAGTCAAGAAGACACAGATTGAATCCTGGACAAAGGTGATTCTAACATACTGAGGAGGATGAATACATACCTAATAAAAGGATATTCGTTTTTTTCATACATTGATATAAAAACTAAAACAAACAAAAAAAACAGTGGTTTTCTTACACATTGACATGTTTTGTGAAGATTGTTCCAAAAAAATAAATGAAAAAGGGCCACAAATAATTTGAGGGAAATGTGGGGTGAACACTTATCCCATCCACTGCACCTCCTCTTTGAATAACAAAGCCTGGTTCTTCTTCGACCCGGGAAAAACAAATGTCTTTGCTGCTGAACTTCAATGGCTAACACCCACTCTCCCCGGCCAAGTGCAGGGTCAGCATCTTCCCTGCGTGGCCTTGCTGACCAACAGATATTCCACTAATCTGGCACTCCCAGTCACATGGAATCAGCCCTGGACCTCGGTCCGGGCCCAACGTGGCGGCTGCGGATCGGTAGTGCTGGGAGACATTAAAACCCCTGCCCCATGATCAAACAAGTAAACACCTCTGGGGTCAGCGAGGGGCCGCGCAACGCCAGTATACAATGCAGCATTTAAACATCAGTGGTATGCAAAGCGGCTGGTACACAGGGGAGACGGACGAGGCAGAGCCTGGCCTGGACTCCTCAAACACAGCCTGGTAACCAGCCTCCCTGAACACGGCACAGTATTTGACACAGCGGAGACAGGACGCCTTCCCGAGCAGCATCCGCCAAACCAGACGCGAGACCGTGTCAGTTACATCATAGGGTTATTAGGAGGATGAAGCCAGGTGCGTTTCAGTGGGAATTCTGGATTATGGTTTGAAAGGTGATATATTGGCTGGGTAATCTATGATGCCGCAAATCTACTTAAGGCAAATCTGTGTCCGGCAGATCTTTTGTTTAACATTAAATTGCCATGATAGGTTTTACGCAGGCTTTATAACCCAGAAGGCACACAACCGCAAAAAAACACCAGGGGTTAAGTTTACCCTTGAACTTTGAACTCCCGTCCATATGAATGCCTAAATCCTTGTTTGCTTAGGAGCCACTGACACATTCCACAAATGAGTTTAAGGCATAGGGAGTCTTAACTCATCTTTCGTCATACTGACCAATACAACAAACAAAGAAAGAAACAACTGAAAATATCGAATGACCAAGATACCTAAAAACAGACTTTCTGATTGCTTGGACAAACATGCCAACGGTGGACAGGCCGCTATCTTAAGCCAAAGGGGGTGATGTGGCGATGGTGGTAAGGCCTTTTTTCCTGTTCTCCCCCCGCCTCCCCACTGCTTGGTTAAGCAACCGAGCTGCTGTCAAAGGAGCCTTTGTGAGCGTGCTCTGGCGGCCGGCCAATCAGATCCTCCGGCTTGTCTGTCTCCGGGAGGAAAATGGTGCCCCCGGTATGCGATCTGCGGCAAAATACGCAGACAGGCTGACTGCAGACAGGAGCGCCTCAGCTAGTGCTGTATGCCCTCCGAAAATGTGCCACGGGGAAAATGACCTATTTGGCGCTGGGCCAAAGCGACAGTGACTACACAGTTGGGGACTGACGGGCACAACGCGGTCATTTATCGAGTTGTTCCCCCCGATTTATTTGATCCGTCCCTCCCTTTGCACGTTCTTCAGGGCCTGAGTGAGCTTCGCGCCAGGTAAAACAGGTGCCCGACAGATACTAGAGCCCTAGTGCCATGGACTGTCTCTGGTCCCGTTACATGCAGGTGGACTGTCTCCAGTCAGAGCAACCATCTGCCGGGGGGGGGGGAACAGACAGTCAGTTCAAAAGTTTGGTTTACCAAATAAAACTTTGGTTGAGTGGTTGACTAATGTCATGTTGCCAGGTCATCGGAATTTCAATTAAAAGTGGGCTGATTTCATTGAAGTATATTGATTTCCTTTTTGCAAATCCAGTCTGTTTAACACATTTAACTATGTTGTGGAAATAAAGTGAGCAGAACGTTCATTCAACCAGTTTTTGCCTAGCACGAAAGGACTGAGCAGGCTGAGCAACTAAGCCCATGCAGTGTGCGTGATGGAGATGATGCAAATGTGTAGTTGAGAGAGCGATTGAGAAAGGAGTGTGTGTGTGTGTGTGTTTGTGGGGTGGGGGGGGTATCATGAAAGAGAATAGGGGACTATGCCCTGACACAAACAAAACAAAGGCAGAAATCATGTAAACACGGTTTACACACAAAACGAGCTAAAAGTTCTCACAAAAAACTTGTTGAACAATTACAGGAACAACAAGACCTCTAACTTGTCACACAACTGGATATTCACTTTTGAATGGAACAACGGAATACGAAAAAACGTCAAGCACCAACAAGCTCTGACTTTTGACAACAGCCTCCGTCAAACAAGTGTTTTTGCTTTTAACTTGAGAACCAACTGGTGACAGAGGTGTTTGGTTCCCCTGTGTTTCATCATTCCCTGCCATGACTCTGAGAACCTGTTCAACCAGCCTAAAGCATGCCCTCTGTCCTCCCAGGAGAAAGAGGTGGTTGAGACATATAGCGACAGATAGAAACAGATAGAGAGGGAGAGAGAGGAATACAGTGACAAAGAGGGAATGATGGGGGAGGAGAGAGGAGCGGGAAGAGAGAAGGGGGAAACGGAGAGAGAGAGAGAGAGAGAGAGAGAGAGAGAGAAGGGTGCCGGAATGTTTTCAGACTGGCAGTGTCAATCTCCACTGAGCAAATACCAGCCACTCCTATCGTTTACCTGCTATTGTAAATATAGCCACAGACAGGAGTAGAGGGAGACAGAGAGCATGTGGGTGTGTGTGTGCCCATGCATATGCACGTACTGGGCTGAAATACGCACACACACACACACGCGCGCACGCACACACACACACACACGCGCACACACGCGCGCACACACACACACACACACACACACGCACACACACACGCACACACACACGCACACACACACGCACACACACACGCACACACACACGCACACACGCTGACTTCTACAACACTGACACTCATCCTCAGACACACATCTGCCATTGTTTGTAGAGCGCAGGGAAGGAGTCGGGACATGCTCATTTAACACCATGGGGCAAGTCATGGAGGAGTAACAGAATCCAGTGGGGGGGGGGGGGGGGGGGGGGGTGGCTTGGTTTGAGTACTGTGGGTACTATACAACCCCCCCCCCCACCCCTTCGTAACACGCACCGACTCTGCCTTTCTCACAGTTATCAATTGTCATATCCCCTGTCCTTCTCTGCACACAGACTACACTAACCCCGAGGAGGGGCGTTACATCAGTGCCACTCTGTTGACATGAACAAACAAGGCAAGACACGGATGCACGTAGAAGAAAAAGAAACTGGTCAAAACTCTTACTGAACCAGACTGAACTTACAGAAAATAAAACATGATATACAAAGGCATGTAGAAAAAGAAACCCATTCTTGGGTGCAGTCCAGGTATATCTAACTTACAGTAGATCTCTCTAATACACTTCTGCAGAACCACTACCCGGCTTAAGAATGAACCCCTTCACTGCCAAATCAAGCCTTCTGCTCTCAGAAGGGGGTCCACACCTCAAAAAGCAACACTTGTCGACTGGAATAACCCTCATCCTCGTCTCCACCTTCATTTGGGTTAAGTACCTACGCTCCATACTGCCCACGCACCCAGGGAGAGAGAAAACTACGGAGGAGAAGAGGGGGAGGAGAAGTTTGTGATAAGAGACACAATCTTCTCATCCACTGAAGAACACTTCAATAAAGTCAGAAAGTCTCATATACGCATTCCAGAAATACGAATAGTTTAAAATTGGGGTACATCTACAGAGATTTATTGGGGTAAAACTACAGGGATTTATTGGAGTAAATGTACAGGGATTTATTGGAGTAAATGTACAGGGATTTACTGGAGTAAATCTACAGGGATTTATAGAGGAAAAACTACAGGGATTTATTGGGGTAAAAGTTCAGGGATTTATTGGGGTAAAAGTTCAGGGATTTATTGGGGTAAATCTACAGGGATTTATTGGAGTAAATCTACAGGGCTTTATTGGAGTAAATCTACAGGGCTTTTTTGGGGTAAATCTACAGGGATTTATTGGGGTAAATCTACAGGGATTTATTGGGGTAAATCTACAGGGATTTATTGGGGTAAATCTACAGGGATTTATTGGGGTAAATCTACAGGGATGTATTGGGGTAAATCTACAGGGATTTATTGGAGTAAATCTACAGGGATTTATTGGAGTAAATCTACAGGGATTTATTGGAGTAAATCTACAGGGATTTATTGGAATAAATCTACAGGGATTTATTGGGGTAAATCAACAGGGATTTAATGGGGCAAAACTACAGGGATTTAATAGAGTAAAACTACAGGGATTTAATGGGGTAAAACTAAAGGGATTTATTGGGGTAAAACTACAGGGCTTTTTTGGGGTAAAATGACAGGGATTTAGTGGTATACAGATTTTGTAACATACAGCTCCCAGGAATGACCGTGTGTTACACATCCCAGCAGATTTCTCTGGAAGTTCTATTCCGGGACCGGGCCGCAGTGGTGTGTCAAATGAGAGGGAATGTTGTGTTCTGGGGAATCTAATTTGAGGCTCTTGTTTGTTATCCTGGCCCTATTTTGCAATGGGGAGGCAGACTTCCAAGCTTTAACATCTCTCTGCCATCTTACGCAAAAAAAGAATGATCAGGGGTTATAGCAAAAGAAGGAATCTGATGGCTGAAATTTAACCTCAGATTGATTGTCTGCTATACAAGGTCCATGTAAAAAAGTCACCATAATGATTTTAGTCTGACCTCTTCCCCCTGGTAAAAGGATCCAGGGTCCATCCCTGAAAAACACATTGACTGAAAGCCTCCATGTGGTTATGGACTATAGATATAGATAGAGCCTTGTGCATTTACCTCACTGGAAACAACACACTGATTGCCTTAATAAAAAGTGATTATTATTCAAAATGTTCAGCAATATATAAATATACCATAACACAAAAAAATCTGTTTGCACAAAAGAATACTAGAAGTATTATAGCACAAATGACGGTTGTGTTTTGACTGCTTCAGGCCTGGCACAGCCATTTCAAATGATGTGAAGAAAAAAAACTAAGTATTCTACTAAGAAAGATGTTAGTCTGTGTAAGTCTATGTCAGTCTTTACACATTGGCTAGACCATTCAATGCCCACAACTACACAGAAATGAACAAGGTACCAAGAAAAGAAATTGAATGACATTTTCCATGTCCAAAGTTCCACTTCTGACCACAACCTGACTAAGGAAAGGTCGTGGAGAGTCAAGTCAAACTGACTCCACAGTCCAAGCTACACTGACATTTGCCTATTTTCATAAAACACACCCGCTCCATATTTGCCAGTGAATCCATTGAATTAGGCAAGTCATTAACTGCGAGGTTATTTTACGGTGTCAGGCAACATACGTACGTAGAAAACACATATACATAAAAAAACACCAACGTTAGCAACCGCCTGCCGCTAATTGGTACCGACTCCCAGTGGGAGGAGAGACGGGTCCTTGGTCGATAATTAATCCTCGATTGGAAAAGTAAATGACATTCATTAGCAGGGAATGGAGCCAAGTGCCATTATTTACAAGGCAATAATCTGGTGGCTCTCTTTTAATGTTACGGAAATAACTCAGGGAAGAGGATGAGTACAATCGTCCCTCTCCCTTTTCCTGTCTTCACACCAAGAACAATTAGGCCTGGGCCAACAGATGGGGACGCTTCTGAGTGAAAAAGCCCTCTGAACGGCTTCTCATCTTTTTCTTATCGTGCAGACACACACATACACACACACACACACACACACAGTACAGACATACACACACACACACACACAGACTGTACAGACACGCGGTACACACAAAAAGACAAAAATGTAATTCAATGAAGACACACATGCCCGGGCACTTGTGAGAACATCCTGGAAAAAATGTATAACGGAAGACACAAACGTGTGCACTCAAACCAATACATCTTTACACAATTACAAATCCCAAAAACCCACACTGGAAAAAGCATTAGCATGGCAGGCTTTAATGCAAACAGTTCATAGATGAAAAACCTCCAATGCTATGGGCTGAATTCAATCAGCTACAAGGTTACACACAGTTCACCGGTACTAATTCTGGATTTTGTGATGTAATCAATGTTATGTAGACAATATTACATGAAGTAATAATAAAATAATAAAAGCCTTCAAGGAACACATTCCACATTGCTTAGCTGGAAAACTACACCGGCTAAAAAAAATAAAAAAAATAAAATAAAATAAAAAAAAAAGTGTGTTAACCACCCAACCACTTTGTTATCTGAAAGCAGCAGTCGAACATTGAGCGCCCTCCTACAAGCCCACACTGTAACCTAGGACACACAATAAACAGTGGGTGTGTTAACATGGCCTAACACGGGACAACAAGGATCACGTGGCATAACGGGGGAAGGGTCCTGTAACACCCGTCTACTCACAATGGTGCTGGTCTGGTACGAGTGCACAGCTACGACCTGCCGGGAAGCACTCGGAGCTAGCTGCGAACAGCACACTACGTCGTTTAGCCACACGCCAGCTACAGACTCTCTCTTTCAGTAAAGAGTTATTGACTTGTTATGCAGTCATTCCCACAGTCACGTTCGGGTATGATAGAATAAAGAGGGCTTTATGACGGAGGGCTCAAGTAAATGTGTATGATGTCCAAAGTGGACGATGTCTGGTCTCTTGTGTTTTCTCTAATTATTAAAAGTTTTTTTTCCTTTCTTAAACTGTCAAATGAAATATCAAACTGAATGGAATTTCTATGTACCATTTCTAATTCGGTAATATGAGAGAATTGGTCAGGAGTCTGAATACTTTCGCAAGTCACTGTATACAGTTTTGTGGAAATATATTTGCCCCATGTCAAACTGTTTGCATAAATGGCAAAAGTAATCATCTTAGATTAAAATAAAAATGTCTGGCAGCGTTAGCAGCAGAGACTGAATGTTTCACCCCTTTCCCCCCTCTTACAGGCATGGGGTTTCGGGCATGAACACCTCGTTTCAGGTTCCGCCACAACATCTCAATGGGGATGAGGTATGCACTTTGACTGGTCTATTCCAAAACGCTTAGATTGTTTATTTGGTCTTCAACCATTTTGATGTAGACTTGTGATTTTAGGGTCATTGTCTTGCTGCTAGACCCAGCTTCAGCTTTAGTTTCAGACCCAGCTTCAGATTCAGCTTCAGACCCAGCTTCAGCTTCAGCTCACTGACAGACGGACTGACGTCAACCGGCAGAACCACCCGACATTAAGCAGAATGAACGATTCCGCCAGTGACGTTTGTCAAGGTCCTGATGCGGCAAAGCTTATGGAGACACTGTCACCACTGTGCTTGACAAGTGGTATGAGGTTCTTAAAGTGAAATGCAGTGTTTTGTTAGCAAATTTCTACCCAGTGTCTTGACTCATGAACACTGAACTTAGCTGCGGCTAGTGTGGCCTGCAGATCCTTGGATGTTGTTCATGGGTTTTTTGTGACTTCCTACATGATTTAACACCTTGCTCTTGGAGAGATTCTGGCAGGACGGTCACTCATGGGAATATTCATTTCTGTCCCAAACTTTCTCCATTTGAACAAAATGGCTTTGAATGTGGTTTGGTGGCGCCCCAGAACCATAGAAATGGCTCTGTAACCCTTTCCAGACTGACATGAATCAACAACTGTTTTCCAGAGACGGTATTTTGACAATGACATGTTGTGGTTTTGAAACCTGTGCGCTGACCTTTAAATTTGATGGCAAGGGTCCAACATTAGGTTTATATTGGACAGGACTGGCCCAGATCAGGCGTGATTGTTTACAGACGCATTCAAATACCTGACCTTAATAATACCTTACATTGGGTTAAATAACCAAAGGGCTTCTGATAAAAAAATGACCATCACGGAACGTTGTGTGCTGCACATGAACATGCTTACAGGGCAAGGAATCCAGTGCCATATTCGAATGTTGATCAACTAACCGTCTGGGTATGTCCACATATGTTCTAGTTCTTCCTGCTGTCATTCCCTCCCATTGAATGTGCATTGCTTTATTCCTACTTTAACTCACGGCACCTCGCCCTCTGGTCCCCTGGGACTCCGCTGCGAGGAAAAGTCAAGGTTGCAAATCCTTGAAAAGGGGATTGACAGAAACACACACACACACACACACACACATTCATATTAGGGGAACAAACTGAGCACATACTACGAGGTAGGAGAGTGTCAGTACGGTTTTCTTTGTGCGACACACCCTTTGACAACTTCTACTGACAATGAGAATCATCCGCCTCAGCTCATCTCCGCCAGCACAGTCTTACCATCACCGCGACCTGAATTCTGAGGGTCTCACTACTTTGTCCCATGTCACTCCCTGGGTCACAGACAGGAAAACCGAGATGTTCGCCATTGTCCCGCCTGCTACCAGTCTTTGTCTCACTAAGTATAATGATTAAAGTTTCAAGCCTCTGGGAACCGCTTGGTGCATCAGTCCTGACTGACAGTTTCGTGGAGGGCGCCCTATTCTCCACCACTCTCCCCTCTGTGAGACAGTGAGAGGACGTGCACAAAGCGGCATGGTGCGTACCAACCGGCACAGTGACAGCTTCACAGAGCGGTTGACACCGAACGTACCCCCCCCCCCCACCGCCCCCGTCACTGAGCCTCCCTTGGATCTCGTCCCTGAGCTACGGTGGAACAAATCACCAGATCCCAACAAAAGAACCGAGCATAGCTCAGGTCACAGCGGGGACTACCAGCACCTCCTCCGGGGGCCGAAAGAGGCAGCGCTGGCGTCTTCTTTCACACCTCTTGTTTACAAGCTCATTCCTCGTTACCAGGCGATGTGTTATGATGATGGTGTTTCTCTACCGTTGAAAAGTCAAAGATGTCAACGCGGTCAGGCATCTACCTCTTCCAGCTCTGACACCGGCTGTGAGGAAAGTTAGTGGCAGAGAGCGACCTTTCCGTGAGCTTCCAAACCTAAACCTCCCAGAGAAATCCGATAAAACCCGGGGCCCGGCTAGTGCCGCCACTAATTTGTTCGTTCGCTCGTTAGGCTTTTTGCGACCTCATCCTCCCCCCAGCACCCCCCTCCCGATCGATCTGCCCATCTCCCAGATCAAAGGCGTGCGCCACTGCGGTACATTTAACCCCGGCCTGGTCCTCCCACGTCATGTCTAAATATTAATGATAATAAAGTCTCACACCCATCCTGTGTCAGGACATTACAGGTCACATCGATGCTATAGCTCTCCTGGCTAATTAGAAAGCCGCTGTCGTAATGCGCCTCGGCACATCAAAGGACCCGAGGCATTGATCCGCTCCTGGATCTTAACGTTTACCGTTAAAAAAAGCAATATTCGAAAGAGGGGAAAGAAATAATTTTATGCAGCGGCTCGGATGTAAAGGAAGTGCTGGAACCCAGAATTGAGGGATGGAGACAGACAGAGGGAGAGAGATGTGGAGCGGCTCAATAAAGCCGTTCGGACAGTTTAAAGGGCATCAGGACCATGGTGCCCTGGAATAGATCCCAGGAAGAACCCTGTGGATGGACAGGGACAGCATCCTCCCCACGTTACCAACAGCAGCACTGTAATTCTGCTGGTCATGAGGCCCATTGGTCCTCTGACCCAGTTCTATTTTCAAACACTGAATGAACATGAAAAGGGAAGTAAAATAAACTCTGAGGTTTCCAATTTAAATGGCCCGAGCGCTAAGATGTTGTTGTAAGCTCTTTCCTCTAGAGTGCTGGTGGGTTTCCACGAAGTGACACATTCGTTGCAAAGCCAGTTTAGCCAGAGAACCTTTTGCGGGACTGGGCTCTTCACGGTTCAGTGAGAATGAGAACGCTAAGGTCACGAGCATGACCTGTCCAGAGGACTTTCTACAGTGGACTCAGTGAGAGGGTTGACTCTTACCTCCCATTAACAGTCCAATAGCATAAGGCTTTAGGCAAGCTGGCATGAACATCTGCCCGGGTCGACTCCTACACCACAGAACATGTCTTCAGGCCAGGTGAAACACCGCTTTGACCGTTCAAATATTGACCTCTATCATATGTTGAAGTTTGAGCAACACGTGCAGTAAAGCAATACTTCTCACAAAACTATGCATCACATACAACTGACGATGGACAAAGAGTGCAAAACACGAGAGAGAAAAGGCGAGAGACTCGGGAGGAGGGAGCGAGACCACAACGGACATTCAGAAACCAGAAAAATCATTCCCACAAAAGATCCTAAACAAGCCCACTGCTGACACTATTATGCCCCAGCATCTGTTTGTGCAGTCTTTATCTGCTAGGGCTGATACTGTCTTAGCACTAGCCCAGAGGACACCTCAGTGCTGCCATTGTACCAAGCCTTCAATGTCCAGTCCCACAATGCCCTGGTTCATAGGCCCATAATAAACAAACCTGAAAAACACTGGGCAACGTGGCAACGAGACAGCAACCTCTAATATGTTTTACGTTCTATTTAATGTATTGACCATGACTGACTGGAACATAAACATTCACACCAGTGGAGGATCTGTCCATGGGAATATAAAAAAACCAAAGAAAGAATAAAACATGTATGTGAATTTTATCAAGGCCTGGGAAGACCCTGGGAGGGTTGGAAAATAATGTATGAAAAGACACAAACATAGCTTCCATTATAGCAATAGATAATAAAGAGGTGTTTGTCCGACCTATCGTCCAATAGTTAAACAGCACGAGAAATGGAGGAAAGCAACATTTTCTCAGAAGGTCTCTTCAAGAACTCCTTCACTCGATCATAAGGCCATGGAAAATCAACTTTCAGAGGCTACATTTGGTTAGCCTTGAAACCTCATGAAACAATCCAAAATGTTGACGTTTTGAAGATGTTTGTTCTGACATGAACACCATAAATGATCCTCAATTTAAAGAAGAACAAAGCGGTCACACCACTTGAATTTTGTCAGGTAAGACCTGAGAGACGGCTCTAGTTATGTTTAACAACGCCTCCTTTCATAGGCGGAGCAATGAAAACAAGGCTGGACTATCCATTTAACCATTTACCGCGTTACAGTATAGACACATAACGTTTTTATGTTATTAATCAGCGCTGCTGCCCAGAGATACAATTCTATGCCATGTCTGTGTTTACATTAACAAAGTTTAAAAAAGTAAAGCAATTATGTTCTTCAAGAATCAAATGGGGAAATTCAATCATTGTACAAGTCCATGGATAAAGAAACTAGGAATCCCGTCTCTGCGGACCTCCAGATTCACAGTTCCTGTCCAAGACTTCTCGGTGTGTTCATGCTCGTCTGTCTGCAGTCCCTGTTTGCCTGTGGTAACCCTTACTATTATACGCTGTGCTCACAGGGTGCTTGGCCTGAACTCTGTGCTTCAGACTACACGAAAGATGTAATTAAAGATTTGTGAAAGGAAACCAGTGTTTAGAATGGCTTATGTCAAGACTGTCCTGAAACGCTCCACCACAGGGTAGCTTTTAGACAGGGCTGGGGTGCATTGACATCTTATTAAATGAAACAGCGTCTGCCTAAAAACAGGCAGGCAAACTGTACGGGGACAGAGGATTCTTCAAGGCAGCCAGGGCAGATGACTAGCAGAGGACTAGCAGAGGACTAGCAGAGGACTATGCTCCAGACGATGTTGGTGCAGCGGTGAGACATCAGTGGTCCTGTCAAAGAGTCCAGCTCCTCATGTGTGTGTGATGACAGGGGAAAATACCCAGGTCAGCGAGGCGCTACAAAAAGGCTTGGGAAACTGAAAGAAGACTGCTAGGACTGAGACAGCAATGTCCACGCACGCTCGCCTTAAAGTTTTAGCAATGTTGGCCCTGGCGCCATCGAAGCAGGGGGCTGAGGTTCATAGGCCAGGAGACAGGAAGCAGAGCAGTGACCATAAACTATCGGGACAAATAAACAGACTGTCCGAGTGACTCTGAACTTGACAGGATGTGGATGTGAAGGGGTTCCGGGCCAGTTTAGTGCTTTTTGAATGCTAGTATGGCCATCTAGAGACAGTGTTTGTGTATGCAGAAAACCACAGTGCATAGATTGTGAAAGCTCAAAACACACATTGGGACAATTAGAATAACCAGTGCTGTCTGTACGGCCGACCAGGAATCATTATTTACAGTCAGACTCTAAATGTGGTGTGTTAGACCTGATCCAAAGCCACGTTCAAGTAATTATTTTCTGGAATAAGAGTCAGGTTGAAGTCAGAGGTTACACTACCTAACAGACCTCAAGCCACTACTGTCAACAGGACATGGAAAAAGCTGACACCTTATTTGGCAACATACTGGCTGATAACTCAGTTCATCAGTCTTTTCACATTCTCTTTCAATGTTTCCTTCTTTTCTGCCCCATCAATGGATGTTTAGGAGAAACACTGAATCTAGCAAATAAAAGCCCCAAGAATGAGGAGCCGTGCGGGTCAGCGCGTCTTCCTGCTTTTCACATCCTGGCGAGAGTTTTGGCAGAGACAAGGTAAGGGGACGGGGAGGTCATTTTAGGTGCTCCTCATTTAACCCTATTAGACATACACTCAGATATGCAAGCAAAACAATCCATCAGGCTGTCACTATAAATATATATATATATAGAGTCAAATTGTTTTTGAGGGGGCATAGTCGTGTTTAAAAGAGAAAATAAAATATTAGTACACATAGGTAAACCACCAACAAAAAGTACAGTGTGTGGTTATAAGTTTGTAATTTACAGTGAGGCTAGCGAGTTTCTGCCAGGCAGGACCCAACCCAAACGGGACAGGTAGCGACAGGGTGATGTTGACCCTGGAGGTGCAAACCAACCTCCTTGTCGCCACGGAGACTCTCGGTGCCCAGGGTCGCGCCGACCTGCCTGCCGTCCAGCTGGCACAAGGCCTGGGCTAGCACCGGGGTGCCCAGCCAACTACACCCCCCCCCCCTGCCTGCCCCGGCTGCTTGGCCCAAACCCCAACCCGGCGGCTAGGGGAGGGTGAGGGCAGCGCCAACCGAGTACCGCTCTCCAAACAAACAGCCCAGTGGGCCAGAAGCCATGGGCAGCATGGAACCTGTCATTACCGACTGAGCTGCAGGCCCCGGCTAAGCCCGGCCCAACTCGTGTCAGGAGCGGCACCAGAACAAGGGTACACCAATCATTATCTGCTTTAGAGCCTTTATACTGTAAAACAACAGGAGGATAACAGACATTTGACCCGGGGGGTAAATATCAGTAACATGGACATTAAAAAGAGGTTAACTAATGTGAAAAGCCTTTTAGACTCGGTGTCACAAAGATGTACAGGTACATGTGAACGAGATGGTCTTTGATGAAACTATGTCTCTACGTGGCTCCTGGGTGATCCAGACTTCTATGCTGTTTCCTTAACCTGGCCTCAGAGGGAACACAGCCATGACAGAGGTGTCCCAGACATTTGTATAGCAACCAGACAAGCATAGGGTCATTGTATTACATAAAATGTCCAACCTCAGGTCTCGGCTAAGACATTCCATTATCACAGAACATGTCTGGACGTAATGTCCATTACCAAACAAAACCAGCTGTGTCAAACTGACAGCACTGTTCAAGAATGCTAACAATTTGTGTGCAAGCAGCATAATTCAATCACAAATTGAATCTCCCCTTTTCTCAAGAACACAACCTTTTTCTAGTTGGTCATGCTCAACTCATTCAGGAAGTGGTCAAAAATCTAATGATAAAGGTACTCTGAGTAGTGGCCATTTAGTCCTTCTGTCTCAGAGTACAAACAGCCTCTAGGATCAGGCCCCTGTATAATTAATTATGATTGAAATGCCCCAACTGATCCTAGATCATCACTTCTGTAAGTCTCTTCGTGAACACGGCCATGTTAGCATAGCACTGAAGTACGGAAAACCTCCCAGCAAGAAAAACACCATTTAGCAAGATACATTCTGCTTCTTATTATTTTAAGAGGTCACATCATTCAAAATTCTCCCCTACCATTTTTATTTTTTTCTGATTCAGTATTTGTTTCTCCTTTTACATACAAACAAATATACCTTCTTTTAAAATGGTGCTGAATAATTGAAAACATGTTTTAGGATGTAATACATAAGCCACTTCATACTACAAACAGTGATATTCCATAAGCAACAGAGGTCAGTATGTGACTGAATGCTTAATCAGAACAATCTTGTTGCAGAATTAAAGCCCTCTACCCAGTGTGTGTGTGTGTGTGTGTGTGTGTGTCTGTGTATACATTACAGGGACCAGAAGCCAAAACTCTCACGCCCCTCTAATCATTATCATGGACAGTTTACTAACATGGAATGAACACTGGGCCTTTCTCGGCTTTCAGGGAAGACAGAAGGTGAGAAAATATGACTTTGGAAGAAGACAGAAAACAAGTCACTGCACAGAGGCCCTCAGGATTCCAAACAGATTTACTGGACACAACATTAGAGTATTTTACCAAGATTTACCGTGTTGACTCAGAGTATTTTACCAAGACTTAAACCATAATGAGCAACACTACCACCCATCTAAAGAGATGGTTCAACACTGGACCAGTATACCACATCTACACCAAACACCATGCAGTAAATCTAGAAAACACAGGGCGAGCAAAGTGACACCAAACACTCTCATGTTGGTTATTAAAGACCCAAAATAAACTGCCGCAATGACGGAAAGAAATGAGGGTGAAAAGAAAATATAAAAGACAAAAGACAGGACATGAAAGTGTCTGCCTCGTGAAGGAAAAGGAACGGCATTGAAAGAAGGAGAACTGGAGAGCGATGTGTTTAAATGAAACCAGAGGGAAAGTGGCAGCTGTGTGCCGTTATCTCAGAGGATAAGGGGATAGAGTCAGTAATGCAAACACGCACCCACGTTCACACAGACGCCCAGGCTTGACGCTCCCACTTGGCGGGTTCATTGTCACTCTCTTCCCCTCTCTCTTTCTCTCACACACACACACACACACACGCGCACACACACACGCACACACACGCACGCACACACACGCACATGCACGCACATGCACGCACGCGCTCGCTTGATAAAGATGAACCAATTAGAAAATGTTTTTAATCTGAGAGCTTCAATTAGTAGTGGGTGACTGTATTGTGAGGCCGGCTCCCTCACATTTCATTGCAACTGAAACTAAATGCTCCTCTCATGGCCCTGCAAACAAGGCTGCACGCACATAAAAGAGGAGGAGCTCCCAGAACGTGTCAACAAGACACACACACACACACACACACATATACACATTCATACACACTGGGCAGGCTGTGTGCCGAGGCTGTAAAAGAACAACAAAAGGCCGCCCAATAGCCCCTTTCCACAGATGTGGCATCCGGCAAGCATGATGTCATGAACCCTGTCCAGCCTGGCCATCAGTCACATCTGGAAGGGTCGTTGACCACGCTGCTGGGGGTCAAAGTGCCCTGTACAAACCTCCGTGATTTACTGAGCAGGACCAGAGTGTGGCCTGCAGGGATTCGATCTGTATGATGTCCATAGACAGGCAGGTGGTGTTGGTCCAATGGTTCACTAAACACTACTAAGGTGTATATTATATAAACCCGGTGGATTTCCAGATCAGCACTGTATATTATATAAACCCGGTGGATTTCCAGATCAGGACTGTACATTATATAAACCCGGTGGATTTCCAGATCAGGACTGTACATTATATAAACCCGGTGGATTTACAGATCAGGATTGTATATTATATAAACCCGGTGGATTTCCAGATCAGGATTGTATATTATATAAACCCGGTGGATTTCCAGATCAGGACTGTACATTATATGAACCTGGTGGATTTCCAGATCAGGACTGTACATTATATAGACCCGGTGGATTTCCAGATCAGGACTGTATATTATATAAACCCGGTGGATTTCCAGATCAGGACTGTATATTATATAAACCCGGTGGATTTCCAGATCAAGACTGTATATTATATAGACCCGGTGGATTTCCAGATCAAGACCGTATATTATATAAACCCGGTGGATTTCCAGATCTCTCGTTCAGATTCACTATCGGTCCTAAATGGAGGAAACAGAATCATCTCCCTCGGCGGCCCTCATAGACCAACATCCTCTCGTTGCTGTGGTATCTGGAAAAAAATCTTTCACTTTTTTTCTGAAGTCCTCAACGAGGCCTCTTGGACCGTGCCAAATTCATCCCTTGGTTGTTTTAGATTCACACTCACTTGCATATACCTGGAATTTCATTTGGGGAAAAGACAGAACATTCACAACAGGGACAGAGGAATGTACCCATAATCTACAGAATGAACAAGATGGATGCCATAGACACAGAACAATTACACAACGATCTAGAACCCCTGCAACAGTGAACAGTGATGGGAGAGGATGGTTTCCATAATATACAGAATGAACAAGATGGAAGCTGTAAACACGGAACAATTACACAATGCTCTAGAATGCCTGCAACAGTGAATAGCGATGGGAGAGGATGGTTCCATCTTTGTCCGTCTGTTTTTCAGACCTCAATTGAGCCCAATACGCTATCATTGTGTTTATCAGAAAAGCTCTCAAGGTTGGAAGCTTTTCAAAATGCAGGACTGAAACCCTGGAGAAGTGGCACGACAGGAGGACCTCTCAACTCCCCACAGCCAACAAAGCCGAGGCCTGATAGGAGTGATGTTACAACCTCTTCAGCTTCTTCAAAATGTGGTCCAGTTTATATTTTTCCTAGCATTGTGATAAAGGGAATCTTTTATGCTATCCGCAACACAAAAGTGTCAACATCTCAAAACGAGCGGACCCGCATTGTGTTTGCTGTTCCCCCCCACCCACCCTCAAAACACACTCCAAGATGGGGGTCTGCCAGGGTGGGATAGGAGAGGCCAGCAGAGAAACAGACAAGACAAGGGGATGTGATTGAAAGGAAAGAAGAGAAAGAATATAAAGGGGGGGAAAAAAGAACTTCAGCATTCGTAAATATTTCACGCTTTTACACCCAGCCGAGGAGAGATCAGAGATACAATGGCAGAAAAGCTTCAGCTTAACCGTCCAACCAGATGCAAACAAAAAATATTGTCTATGGTGATGTTTTCTCAGTGCAATTGTCTGCAAAACAAGACATTAGGATCTCCCTCAAAGACATGATAGATATTTACCAGAGTTTACCATACCAACCAGGTAATGGGAACCTGTGTGCTTCATCAGTAAATGCAGACCAAACCATCAAACACACAACACCTCACACCCATTAAAAGTGCACCAAGACTTTGAAAGATGGAGTAGTGGGGATCCAATGCATTATTGAGTTCCACGGCAGAGGGCAGAATATTTGAGAAAGTCTGAGAATTTGGTGTGTTCCCAGTGTAAAAATGAGTAACAAACTTGGAAAGTTACAGCTTGCAGGAAGTCCCTCTTTACCAACAACGGAGGTATTTATTCCATCTTAAGTCCCAACAAACCCATAGCAAGGGGGAGATAAGAGACAATAGTAGAAGATTAGGCCATACGGCTACAGTAGCTCCATCCTCAAAGCGGTTTCACAAGCCTAACACCCCAGCACAGAACTGCTTGGCATGGCACATTGATGGCATATACTGGCATACCATGCCATGCTGCCCAAACCAACAAGCTTGAGTTCGTAAAGTCTGTGTGGTGCAAAATAACATGGCAGTAAACAGGCCTCTCTTCCTCCACGTGTATCAGTGTTATCTCCATTTGGAAAGTCAGACACATTCTGCTCATTCCAGCATATATGCAAAATCAGGAAGTGATAAGGAACATGTAATGCTTGTCTGACCAATCAGAATCCATGCTACAGGACCAGGTTGACCAGCCAGATTGGGAAATGTTTGGGGAAGTCCTCTGGGGAGAACATAAATGATTTTACGGAACCTGTAACCTGCGTTGATGAAGTACTTTATTTTAGGATGCATTATTAACATCTACAAATCAGGGATAATCACAGACAATGGCTCCTTACTCCCAGGCTAAACGCCTTATTTGCATATTTGGAGGAAAACACTCGCATCAGAGGCCCACTTCTGATGTGAACATGCACAGATCAACTAGTGGGAGTGTTTAAGGTCATATTTAACCACTACCTTTGAAAGTTGGTTGTCCCTACAGGCTTGCTCCAGGACCCAAACATGCCAAGGTGATCAAGCAGGCCAGGAGCACTCCCTTCGGACATCAGGTAGTGCTTTGAGGAGCTGGTCAAAAATCACATTGCTTCCACCACATGGAATTTCTCTACTGCTTCAACAAAGACGATGTCATCGCCACTACACTGCACAGCGCTCTCTCCCAACTGGACAGGAGGAGCACCTACAGTTATGGTAAAACGTGGGTTCACCCCATGGAAAGTTTTATTTTTTAAACATATTTGGACACATGGATATAACCAAAGTTCCAACCACATTCATAGAAAAATGCAAACCACTTCAACAAATAATAAATTAAACACTGAAACCTTTTATGCAAGTACAATTAACAGAAATGCCATTTCATTATGCAGAAAATGTTACACCCCTACCTTTACAATCCCTTACAACGGCTCAAATTGGAATCAGGTACACCAAAACAGGTGAAAATATTTAGAGAGTAACTTGGGAGGGTCCTGCCTTCCATAAAGATTAGAAACTTTGTCTGGTTTGGTCTCAACCATATGGGTCAGTAGTAATACAACATACCAAGATCAACAGATCTTTCCAAGGATCTCTAAGCTGATTGAAAGATGCTCATGGTCTGATCCCTTGATGAACACCAAGATATCTACAGGCCTCTCTTGCCACAATCAATGTCGAAGTGCATGAATCAACTGTCAGAAAAAGACTACGCAACCTTGGCATGACGGCCACAGGCCAAACAACACCTGCGTGAAGACAAAAAAATCGAAAACCGAATGCTACTACAGAATGGCTCATTAAGAAATGCAGGGTTGTGGAATGGCCGAATCAAAGCCTGAATCTCAGTCCTATTGAGTGGCGGGACTTGAAGCAGGCCCCGCATTCACAACATGACTCAGTTGACGCTGTATTGTAAAGAAGAAAAGGGCAAACATTCGTCCAAGTGATGTCAGAGACTGACAGACGGTCACAAACAGCGGTTACATGAGTTTATTTCAGCCAAGCCATTAAAACTAGGGATGTACTGATTTCATCCAAACTATGAACCGACACTATGATGATGAAGGTGCAGAAAAAACACAGCATGTCACAAAGAACTCTCACAAAACGTCTACAGAACCATGAAGATCCGACTCACAGGACGCATCCCGGCTGCATCGAGTCTGGCTCAGCACGATGCCCTACCAAGGGCAGGATATTTCTTTTATACAGCGGCGCAGAAATGCCGTGACGGACCACAGCCACCAGAGCCATGGGCTGTTCACACCATTGGGAGACATTCAGGAGCTTCCAGGACAGAGTGGCTGAGAAAAAGCTTTTCTGTCACAGGCCAGTGTTAAACTAACTACCTCTTTTCTACACCTCAGGGCCCTTTTACACACTCACACTCACATTTACACTCCAGCTCACATGCACATACTCACACAGCCTCTCTGTAGACACAAAGCCTCTCCTGATGTACACACATCAGGCCCACACTGCTGTAGAAAGTACATTGTGAACGGGTTACCTTCATATTTCCTTGATCCGGTTTACTCAACTTTGTATTTCATATTGCATATGTAATTGGTCATTGCAATTGTGCGGACTTTCGTTGAATATTTGAGTTTGTTTATTCAAACACCAGCACTGGGCAGGAGCGAAGACAGAGGCATTTCACCACACCTGCAACAAAACCTGCTAATGTTTGCGACCAATCAAATCTGGAAACACACGCGTGTACACAGACACTGGGAGGGACGACAGCCAGGGGAGGAACAGTGTGATAGGTTCTAATTGCTTCAAAATGTCCAGAAGAAGGCCCCTATTATCTATTTAAATCGGTTGGTAATGGGAGGCTGGAGGAGGGGAGGAAGGGGGTGGACGCAACCCCAGCCAACAGAGAGGAGCTTCTCCATGCTGCCGTCGCCTCATTATATTTGTCTTGACGGACGCCCGCGCTCAACCCCTGGATGAATGGGCCACGCTGAATAAGTTATCACCAGCCACAGAAAGGGAGAGCGGGCTCCACAAACAACACAGCATTGCAAAAGCGGCAGCACGACGACGCTCCCTTCCCCGTTCGCCGCGGCAGCGTCCACCCCCTTCCGCCCTACCATCCTCAAACTCATTGAAATGGAAGTCCATTTCCTCGTCCTGACTGAAGGAGGGGCCCACCACATTCAGGGGACTCACCTGTAATTTCAGCACACACAGTGGGCAGAAAGAACAGGAGGAATGAATAAAACGGGCAATGAAAGTGAGGAAGTACGGGCGTCTGCTTGTGCAGATATCCACAGAACATTCCCGCTTTCTCGTTTCATCCGTTTCTTCTTCTGCATACCAGCTCTTCTTTTCATTTCTCCAGCAGGCAGGGACCTCCTTTGGACAGCATCTAAGATGTCTGAGCAGTGTGTGTTTATTGTACTTCCTAAGACGAGGCTATGAATAAAATCCCTGCATCAGTCTGTTTGTGTGGTTTTTGTTTGTGTGGCTGTGGTGTCTGGGTCTGGAGTGCCCTACGAAGTCAGGCCTTCATCCAGTGTTCTTATACACAGAGGGGAAATCAAGGCTTTCCCCAATGGCCACTCTGAAAAGTTAGGTATTCAAACCAGCAGTCACACCAGTTCCCAGTCACCGCCACGCGTCAATGGCACTGCCACAAAGCTCCCCTTGCCGTCACTCAAAAGTAGTGGGAGAACTTTTGGACGGAAGATAGGTGCGTCTTACTCGTATGACGGGGAATCAGAGGGTGCCGCAGCCCGACAGGCGCTCGACGGCAGATCAAACGAGGCGGGTACCCTTGGAGTGACACCTGGAGCCACATCAAGGGGGTGAAGGCGCCACTGATCTCCAGTGAGCTTGTCGAAACGGCCTGTCGGTGTCAGGGGAAAGAAGCGCCTTAACCGGAACGCCACCGGAAAGGGCGATTTAACCACCTCAATGCCATACGGGGTTGACCTCCCAGTGTTGGGAGCAGTAGGAGAATAAAAGTTCCATGTTCTGGGGTGGAAAACCCGTAGATTGATAGCCTGCTACAGCAGTATTTCCACTTGTTATAGCAACATGTTAGCAGTATCTGATCATCGCCTTTAAAGTGTTACCTTGCCATGGACACAAAGATATGTACCTTTTTTAGTCTTGAAAAATTTACCTAATACATTCTTTATGAGCTTTTAAGAGCAACTGTCAGATTTATTCAAAGTCTAAACTTGAACTGGTTTTACTAAAAATATGGTTAAAACCATACTGTTTGTCAATCTTTGTATCGATAGCTCTACTGTATCTATGAATCGGAGAGTTGGTAAATTAATCCAGTCTTTTCTGAAACAGGGGTAAGGAGAGGGGTCATTTGGTCATTTGAAACATTTGGGGTTTACATGATCTAGTATTTAGTGAAATCATATACAGCTTTACTGTATAACTATGATTGGAAGTCCATTCACTGCTCATTGATGAACAAAACTGGAAACAATCCTCTGCGATGCTTTCAGACAGGATCCCTGAGATGACTAATACAACAGACTTCAGATTGTTAGTATAAAACAACAGCCCATAGTTGCCCTTGTCAGGAACCACATTCTCTACAGCCCAGGCTGGTGTCTCCTCAAAAAGAGTCTCATCAGCACTCTCCACTGGGAGAGGTGCAGGGAGTCAGAGACAAAGAGAGAAAGGAAAGAAACAGAAAGAGAGAGATAGAGATATTGAGCGTGAAAGAACAAACGAGAGAGTAAGTAAAATAGACAGCAAGAAAGATAACGAAAGAAACAACAAAAAAAGACAGCAAGAAATGGAGAGAGAGAAAAAGAGAAGAGAGGCAAGTGAGAGAGAGAGAATGAGAGAGAGGTGGCAGTGCTTCTCGTTGGCTCTGGAGGATCTGCTGTGCTCAAATGAGCCATTGCTTCTATAGCTAAACAATCAACACAGTTACATGGACTGGTGATGAAGCCCTTCTGTACTAAGGTTCTAGAGAAAGGCTTCCAATCCAGAGGCACGCTATTTGTCTTTCAGCGATGTACACTTGGCACCAAGCACCAAAACACTGTCCCTACTGTAGCACTGTGCGCCCTACTGTACACTCAGCCAGGCACTAACAAAAGCCAGCTGCCTTCGCCAGCGATGGGCAAAAGAGTCAGCCAACTACGAATCGATTCAGGCCTCGGCACTTCACTCGTATGCCAGGAAAAGAGGAGAGGAAAACAGGAGTTCATACAGGGAGCTGATAGGGCAGAGGTAGGCCCACCCAGAGGGAGAGAAAGTATGTAGTACACAGGATGATCTGGCAGAACATAGAACCCATCAGAGACAGACATCCATCGGGAGAGGCTAAGCGTGCTATGCTACGCTACATCTCCTGCAAGCCTCTCTCAGGGCTCTATGAATTAGTTCAACTGAAAATATTACCCAATGAAAAGAAAATGGTTTTGGTCATTAACTTTCATCCAACATGCTCCACATACCATCTAAACCAAATAAAACCTATTCCGACTAATAAAAAGAAAATCCACCGTGGATATTTGACCTATGGTAATTTTATGGATCTGACTCCTAAACAGGCTTGGTGGCAAAACAAAGCAAAGGTGATTTGCATTGTGGGAGTTGTAAGCGATGAACATCATGTCATCAGAAGCACAGTGGGCAGGTACATTTCAATGGAAGACCAACTCTTTGTGCCTGGCGCATGTGTGATGAGTCACACCTAAGGGTGTAGTTTTGGGAAGATCAGACTCTTAAACCACTGAATGTGCCAGCAGTGATGCAGATGTGCCTTTGGAGTGTGCCCAGTGATCAGAAGACGTAAGAGACGGAAACAGATATATCCACAGTGACTGCTCACAAAAGAGAATTATTCTTCATAGCCATTATGGCGCACAGGTGGGAGAAAATGCAACAGCAGGTTTGACCTTCACACAGCAAAAAATGAAATAGACAGAGTGTGTGTGTGTGTGTGTGTGTGTGTGTATGTGTATGTGTGGGAGATGTTGCCTTGCCTCCTCTACCACCGCTCCACCCCAGCTTCCTCCTCACTCCCCTGACTCCTGCATCCTAACGAGGCTTTTCCACCGCTCCTCCTCAAAAAAAGGCAAACCAAATAAATAAAAGAATAGCAAAAAGGGACCAAAGCGGGAGGAACGAGAAGAGAAAGAGAGAAAAAAATATCCACACTGAACTATAATTTGTTCCATCTATCAGCTTCAATTAAAAACAATATCAAGTCTTTTTGTTCGACTTCACAACAAGGCTTCAAGAGGTCCCCCAAGACTCTCCCATCTGCATTCCGCCACAGCCCACTGGTGGAGCTGAACTCCATTCATTATATGACCTACATATCACATAGTTAATATTCCAGCACTGGGAAAGAGAAACTCAGCCAACACTGGAGGAAAGGGTCTAAATTTGGAGATCTTCAGGACATCAGAGCCCCCCTTCTGCCGGCGCTTTTCTGGGGCGGCAGTCTTTGATCTCCTTCCCTCCTGACATTGTTTGCGAATGTCACTTTAATGGGACTAGCAAAACACGCAAAAGAACACAGACGTACTCTTTTCTCTCCCCTCCCCTCCATTCTCTAAAACCTGCCGTTGCGACTCCACTTTCCGGCGTGTGGGAGAAAGGCCACACATGACTGAAAGACACGAGACATACGGCCTGGTCCTACATGTCGGCCGTGACAGGGCGCATGTCGGTGTCCCCAGCTCTACCGCAGCATTGCTCTGTATTGGTCCTGAGCCAACTCAGGTTGAGGGCTGCTACCACTGTATGACATAGAAGTACAACACCGGCACGGAATACAGCCGCCAACGTGATCCGCCAAGACGGAGCGGTCCGGTGAAGCGGCTGAAGAACGCTGCACGTGCACATGGTTGGCCGTCGGCGTGTCCTCGGTATCTGAGGGGCCCTGGCATGCGGGGTGTAGCATCGTAGCACCAGGCCAAGGGCTGATCACTAAATCAGTGTCCAGAGCGACCAGAGCCCTCCCCTCGGAAGGCCGTGGCCCCCGCCTGTCCGCCGCCACCGCCGCTGCCAGCCTCCCTACCGCCATGAATATGGAGACCTTATGCAGCTGGGGCTTGCTTATGTTTTCTGTCTGATATCTCGGCCCCATTCCTATTTCAAAGGGAGGTCCACCCAGGGGTTTGACTTTTGATCTGCCTGGCGACTGACTCGACCACCTGCATGTGGGATCAGCCGCCAGCGATGAGACGACCAACCCCCGCGCCCTTCACACTGCATTACACCCACCCACCCCCCCACCCCAACCCCGCCACCCCTGCCCTTCCACCTTCCCAGAAACTTCCAGAACCCCGTGGGTCATCCTAACACCAGACCTGAATCTCAACGTTCCGGCTCATCTCGGCGTGCTGTGGTTGGGTTGCTGGATGTGACCGGCAGTGGCCGGTGGTTGTGGGGTGTCATTGAGAACACCTCTCAGGACGTTGGATAAGCCGCCAGAGTCTGGTGGTTGTGGGGTGTCATGGAGAACACCTCTCAGGACATGGGATAAGCCACATGAGTCTGGTGGTTGTGGGGTGTCATGGAGAACACCTCTCAGGACATGGGATAAGCCACATGAGTCTGGTGGTTGTGGGGTGTCATGAAGAACACCTCTCAGGACGTTGAATAAGCCACATGAGTCTGGTGGTTGTGGGGTGTCATGGAGAACACCTCTCAGGACATGGGATAAGCCACATGAGTCTGGTGGTTGTGGGGTGTCATGGAGAACATCTCTCAGGACGTTGGATAAGCCACATGAGTCTGGTGGTTGTGGGGTGTCATGGAGAACACCTCTCAGGACGTTGGATAAGCCACATGAGTCTGGTGGTTGTGGGGTGTCATGGAGAACACCTCTCAGGACATGGGATAAGCCACATGAGTCTGGTGGTTGTGGGGTGTCATGGAGAACACCTCTCAGGACATGGGATAAGCCACATGAGTCTGGTGGTTGTGGGGTGTCATGGAGAACACCTCTCAGGACGTTGGATAAGCCACATGAGTCTGGTGGTTGTGGGGTGTCATGGAGAACACCTCTCAGGACGTTGGATAAGCCAAATGAGTCTGGTGGTTGTGGGGTGTCATGGAGAACACCTCTCAGGACGTTGGATAAGCCGCCAGAGTCTGGTGGTTGTGGGGTGTCATGGAAAACACCTCTCAGGACATGGGATAAGCCACATGAGTCTGGTGGTTGTGGGGTGTCATGGAGAACACCTCTCAGGACGTTGGATAAGCCGCCAGAGTCTGGTGGTTGTGGGGTGTCATGGAGAACACCTCTCAGGACATGGGATAAGCCGCCAGAGTCTGGTGGTTGTGGGGTGTCATGGAGAACACCTCTCAGGACATGGGATAAGCCACATGAGTCTGGTGGTTGTGGGGTGTCATGGAGAACACCTCTCAGGACATGGGATAAGCCACATGAGTCTGGTGGTTGTGGGGTGTCATGAAGAACACCTCTCAGGACGTTGAATAAGCCACATGAGTCTGGTGGTTGTGGGGTGTCATGGAGAACACCTCTCAGGACATGGGATAAGCCACATGAGTCTGGTGGTTGTGGGGTGTCATGGAGAACATCTCTCAGGACGTTGGATAAGCCACATGAGTCTGGTGGTTGTGGGGTGTCATGGAGAACACCTCTCAGGACATGGGATAAGCCACATGAGTCTGGTGGTTGTGGGGTGTCATGGAGAACCCCTCTCAGGACATGGGATAAGCCACATGAGTCTGGTGGTTGTGGGGTGTCATGGAGAACACCTCTCAGGACGTTGGATAAGCCAAATGAGTCTGGTGGTTGTGGGGTGTCATGGAGAACACCTCTCAGGACGTTGGATAAGCCGCCAGAGTCTGGTGGTTGTGGGGTGTCATGGAAAACACCTCTCAGGACATGGGATAAGCCACATGAGTCTGGTGGTTGTGGGGTGTCATGGAGAACACCTCTCAGGACATGGGATATGTTGTGTTATGAAGGTGCATCCTCCTCGAGGGCCTTCAGGGTGCGTTGAAGAATATTGAATTGTATCCCATATTGTTCATCGTACATATCAATGACATACACCCACAACCGCTTTAAGGTTTGGCGGCATTGTGCGTTCAGAGACGCCCTTCGGCACACAGCTGTTGTAAAGACGGTTTCCTTTGTATTTGTGGCCTTTCTGTGAGCTTGAAAAAGTTGGGCCATTCTTTAGTCTATGAACTCACTTATTAACAATGTGTTTTTTCTTCCACATAACTGCCACTCACTGGATGTAATTGCGTATCCCATCATTGTCTGTAAACTTCAGTGACTGTGGAAGTGTGTATAAATCCCAGGATGTCAGCTGTTTCTGAGATGCTGGAACCAACTGACACCAACAACCATCCCAAAGTCAAAGACTTAGACCATCTTCCGCATTCTAACGTTTGGTCGAACAACAGCAACTAAACCATGTCTGCAGGCTTTATATATTGAGTTGCAGCCAGATGATTTGCTGTTTGCCCATTGGCGTTAACCAGCAGGTGTACCTGGTAAAAATGGCCGGTGCGTCTATTGTCATGTAGAACTCCTCTTTATATAACAACTACATCCCCTCTCAGCTCGTCGTTGAAAAGACAAACTAAGTGCCCATTAACGAAGGACAATGTCCTAATTGTGCATTATCAATTTCATAGCGCTTCACTCCTGATGAGTGTCATTGATATTATTACATTTTTAATAATATTATGATTTGCTTTAACCGGCATTAGCATTAACAGTTAATGAGATCCCCATGACCATGACAATATAATTAAAACCCTCAGGACTTCAGATGATTGGATGAATAATTAAATGGCGTGCAGTGGAAGAAACCCTCCACCAGCAGGCAGCGGCTACGTAATTGAGGGGCTATGACAGGGCATGTACTATAGTAGAGGACTAGCACAGGACAGGTTGTCTTCAACTCCAGTGCTGGGGACACTTCTTTAGAAAGCAGGGCTTCATTTCAACCAATTAGTATCATTAACTTTAAATTAAATAGTTAAATAAATTATATTTGAATTATTGTCACTAAACCAACAACTATCTAAGACATGTTTATCTGAGAGTATTTCAGAGAAGTGGTGTTTCTTCCTCAGTTAATTAGCAGCCTTGAACCAAAGCAGAGCTCTACTAATGAGTGTGTAATTGATGCTCAGCTGGAGTGATATCTCGCATACAGAGGCTCCCCTCTTCTCAGGATCAACCAAGAGAAACAGGAGAGGTAAAGGGACCTGTCTCATCTAAAATCCTACAAGATCTGATCTTATTAAATCTCTGAGCAATTCTCTCAATGTCTTTTTCATTCAAATGTTATTTATTTATATTCAATCAACTTTAAGTTTGGAAAGAACAACACTACACCTTTTTTGTTGCATTCAAAGCATCACACAGTCAGTCTGTGGTCCATCACTGTGGAGTAGTGACAAGAGGAAAAGTGGAGCAAAAAAGTACCAGAAGACAATTTGTGAAGAACATCTGTTCCTGATCAGAGGTTCACCTACTGGCTTCACTTAAAGATAGAACTAGACATCTTTCACACACATAAAAACTACTGGCCAACCTAAAACACGGATGAAATAAAAATCAGCAAACCCGATCCCCTCCCCCCCAATATTTCAGTGTCCATGACTAATAAATAGACAACATTAATCAAATGCGTGAAAACCACAGTGGCAAGTAATGAAACAAACGGGGAAATTCACAAAGAGGGTCTGAAATATCAAAACTACTCCCTTGGCACATCAGATTGCCTCTGCTCTTCCCTTGTTATAAATTACTTTAAGAGATGAAAAATTTCAACAAAATCGTACAACCCGACAATTTCTTTTATTTAAACGCTAAAGAAAAGAGGAGTTAAAATATGCTTGGTATTTGTAAAAAGAAGAATGCGAAGCCCCGTGAAGCAGAAAGCAAGGCAGCGTTTAGGAAGAGTGGGGGGCCGCCCCGCTTTAGAAAGACCCTCATAAATCCTGATTTGAGTCGGGGCTAACCAGAGGAAGCCGAGCGGGAGCCTGAGCCATGCTAGGCAGGCGCTACCACTCCTAAATGCTACGTCTGATTAAGTCTTCCCATTAGGTGACAGCTGAACTTTAACATGAATATGATAATATTGAAATAAGTGTGTGTTATTTACTTTAGCGCCTGGGTGGAGGCGACGGGGGGAGGACGAGCGGCGGGGAAGGGCGAGGGAGGGGGCGGGCTGGATGATGAATGATTTCTGGACAGCTCTGGGTGACACCAGGCGAGCCCAGGCCCCCTCTAATCAGACTTGACAAAATGGAGACATATGCAGAAATATTGGTTACAGTCGGCGTCCCAGCCCTGCCGCGGCTTCGGCTAGAGCCTGGCACGCCTCCCCTGACTGCCTGCCTCTGATTGTCTACAGCCACTGAAGCATCCATTTCAATTGGCACTTCCTTCCTAGACCTGGGATTTTAAATTTTGCTGGTGTCATTTACATATTACTCTTAATCAAAAACTACACTGGGCAATAAAAAGAGAAAAACAAAACCATGGCGTCACGGTTCAGGGGTAGGCACAGAGGCACTTTATAAAATGGAGATGTGACAAGACATTAACCGTGCGTGCGTGTTTGTGCGTGTGAGAGTGCGTGTGTGTGTGTGTGTGTGCGTGCGTGTGTGAGAGAGCGAGAGAGAGAGCGCAAGAGAGAGAGAGAGAGAGAGAGAGAGAGGAGTGTTGGTGGTAGAAGTGTAGAAGACAGAGAAAGGGACAGAGCAAGAGAGATAGGAGAGAGACATAGATAGGAGAGATAGGAGAGAGACATAGATAGGAGAGATAGGAGAGAGACATAGATAGGAGAGATAGGAGAGAGACATAGATAGGAGAGATAGGAGAGAGACATAGATAGGAGAGAGACATAGATAGGAGAGATAGGAGAGAGACATAGATAGGAGAGATAGGAGAGAGACATAGTTAGGAGAGAGACATAGATAGGAGAGATAGGAGAGATAGGAGAGTTAGGAGAGAGACATAGATAGGAGAGTTAGGAGAGAGACATAGATAGGAGAGATAGCAGAGAGACATAGATAGGAGAGAGACATAGATAGGAGAGATAGCAGAGAGACATAGATAGGAGAGAGTTGAGGTGGTGTGTTAGTGAAACTTGAACGTGGGTGGTGACGTCTGCAGGGGAAGGTGGTAGAATCGCGGTCCTACCTGCCTTACCTTCTCAGCATGCCCGTCAGGATGCGGGAGCTTTTGCCCAGGTTGGCGTCAGTCTCTCTCAGCTAGGGAAGAGCAAGAGAAAGGACACATGTTATACAAAGATGCAGACCGATACAGGCTTAACAGTGAATCAGTCTGACCTGACCACCAGGGGCAGGACATTCTCTATATTGCACAGCATTCTATGCATGCCACGATTTTTGGGGATCCGATAAGTTCTTCGCAAAAGACCTTTCCAGCTGCTGACAGGGCAAAACGAAACAATCAGCTGTTCTGGCTTCCAACTGCTGGCTCCATGACTAGTGTGCGATGTGACACAACATTATCCAAAGCAGAATTTCTAAAGAACCTCTTCATCTCTCTCGGGGTCCAAGCTCTTTGGGCTGTAATGCAGAGAGTTTAAGGCCCTCTTTTCACAGACAGGCAACAGAGAAGGCCTAGCACATCGTAGAGCACCTCGCCCACAACCCTGTCCCAATCCTTTGATCTGCCGCCCTCAGGAAGGAGATACAAGATGCCACTGTTCAACAAGAACAGGGGCATGGCCAGTTCTACTTCATAGGCCGTGGGTCTGGCGAATTGTGGGCCACAGGACAGACAAAAGCCCAAAGACCCAGTCAGACAATAGGCTGTAGACACTTCATGTGGGAATCTAACTACGGGACTTGTAAACCAATGTTCTGGTTTTACATATCGAATGTAATGTAGACTAGCATGTCTTTTTACTGGCATATAGACAAAACTTTATACAGATGAAAAGAAATAATCATATACAAGTTTCACTCGATTTTCAATTATTTCACAACTTTCCTTATATAATAGTTCAATAATTAGCAATTTAGGCTATTTTAATGTATTCCAATCCAGAATCTGACCACTATAGTTTTTTTCCGGTGCGTTGTGCTCTCCCCAAGGCAAAACAGCCTAAGCAATACATCTTAATATATTCATTCAATGGAAAGTGGTGGTCATATGAGGGTATAGTAATACTTCCAGTAACCTATCAGTAAATAACTTAAAATGACCCAGTAAAGTTAGTTGTCTATTTTGGATAGCTACCTTTCGATTTTGTGTTATAAATCTAAGCGATGCTGTAGATAAGCCAAAATCTTGCGATGCACTGCTATTTATTTCCCCAGCAAGAAATGTATAACCAAACATGGCCTACACACACGGAGATTTAGATATACAGACGAAAATCAGTTATGGGCTTTTGGTTGGCCCAAGGTACTAAGTGATTAAAGAGCAACATAATCCACTGTACAGCACATAGCATGCTGACAGATTATTAGCAACTAGTCTAATGAAAATCAGCACTCACCCCAACTTAGCTAACATTTGCCAACCTTACTGTAACCATGCAGGCTTATCTAAATAGATTCCATTGTCTTTAACCATTGCTGCCATGCAAAAGACTCAGGGCAAACCCCAAATGACCAGTGGTTAAAGCCCTGAAAGTCTAGTCCGGGCAATGTCCCTGGTGCATTGAGACGCACTGTAGCCTTTAAATTCACTGTGGTTTCAAAGTATTTCCAATTTCACATTTTACTCCGTAATGGCACATTCGGATCTGTCTGCAAAACATTTATCTTAAAATGACTGTCGCTGGTCCTTGCTTCCCCCACGTGTTTGACATTTCCCATGGTGAGATGTTGAGTTTCACAAGTTCTTGCTTCGTATAGAGAACTAAGCAGTCGGGGTAAATAGCTGCATGGAGAAAAGCCTCTACTATGATGTCTGTTCAATGTTATTCAGAACGGTTTCTGTAGCAGCCCTCATTTGTCACTCATTGGGTTAACACGTTACTCTCTCGTTGAACTCCCCCCTTCTCTCCTTCCCTCTCTCCGCGAGCAGAATGTTCTTGCAGGCTGTTTTGAGGAACTTGGTTTCGCCAGACGGAGGGGTCTCGGGGACGGATGTGGTATTGGGAAGTTCGGGCTGCTGGCTCTGACACCATCCCCACAGTCGCCTGACGTCACTGCGAAAACCCACGGACGGGTCCGCTCCATACAGACTTCCCAAGTTCTCCCAAAACACAACACCCTCTCTCTCTCTGGATCAATCTGAAGCTCTATCTTCAGCTTTCTTACAGCCATATGAAGGGCCCATTCATGAGACCCAGCCAGAGATGGATGAGGCCCGGCGACAGGGCCCGGCGAGTGAAGTTCAAAAGGGACACGCAGCTTCAGCCTCCAGTTCACGTGACTGCTGTCGACCTCCACTCACGCAACCAAAATGTGTCATATTTTACACCTGCTTTGATTGTAAGGGAAAAGCAATGCCTCCTGCTGAGAATGTGTGTGTGTGTGTGGGGGGGGGGGGGCTGTAAGTGCGCACATTTATCTTCTAAGGTGTGTACCAGTGCCTGTGAAGTCAAGAGCACGTCTCAGTACTGTAAAACTAACTCCTCCACCCTTTGTCTTCATGAGATGACCCTTCCATCCTGTCTTTACGTGGCGCTTCTCTACTCTTTCCCAGAATTCCCATCCCTCTTTCTGCCTTTAAAGGATGGGGGGGAGGCATGTGAGAGCTCATGGGAAAGAGAAAGCCAAGAAGAGAAGGAGGGAGAGAGAGGAAGAAAAAGAGAGGGACTATTCTCCTTAGACGGCAGGCAGACCTTCTGAAAGGGGATCTTTGATTTCCTTTGAAATCGCCTGCCCACTGCCATGTTGTGATCTTTAAGCATTCTCCGCGGAGGGGTCGTCAAAGCAGGCCCCTCACCGTGCTGGGGCTCCCTGACCTCTACCTGTCTGCCTGTCTGGGACTGTCTGTCCGCCTGTCTCCCTGAGACGGTCTGTCTGCCTGTCTGGGACTGTCTGTCCGCCTGTCTCCCTGAGACGGTCGGTCTGTATATTTGTGTGTACATGTAAGCTTGTGCATGCCGGGGGAGAAGTTGGCCTTGTGCTGCGTGTGCTTGTGAGCGTTTACTCACCCGATCTCTAGATCTCTGGATCTTCTCGCGGTCAGTGTGCAGGTTAGCCAGAATCTCTTGGCCCACTTGTTCTAAAAGACAGAGTGGGGGAAAAGGATGGGTTAGCATGGGCAAGTCATGTCCGGGAGGCACCTAACTTCACTTGGGCTCTTAACTGAACGTTCACTGACAGAAGTTCAAGCTAAGTGGCTTACTTAAGGACATGACAGCACTAAGCCTCGAGCCTGAACCAATGACTTGAGTCCATACTCCACCGCTGAAGCCAAACAGCCAAGTCCAACGTTACTCTGGAGTGTGTGTGTGTGTGTGTGTGTGTGTGTGTGTGTGTGTGTGTGTGAGAGTGGGTATGTGTTAGTATTCATTAGCCAGGAAACAGTTAGCTCTGCTGCCTTAGGCCTGGTGTCCTTCTTGGAGCTACCGAACAAACACTAGACAGACACTAAACTGTTGAACAGAGGCTTCAGTGGAGAGAAACTGAGCCTGGTTGGCCTTCAGTCAAGCTCCGCAGACTTCGGGTCAACCATTAACCTGGCTACATAAGAGAACATTGGGCCAAACCCACGTCTTACCTGGTTTAGTTAAAGTGAGAACGGATCAACTATCAACTTAACCACTATAAGAAATGAATCCACATTCAAAGCCACATTCATTGAACTATGAATACAATAGAACCTTGGTTGAATCAACACTTTGGAATGGGGTGATGTCCATAGATTTTAAATCGAGGCGAAGATGTGGATATGAATTACTTTAATGATGACTTAATTGAATCGTCAACTGATGAATGGTATTTGGTAAAGCACTGATCGAGGATGTGTTCAGGTGAATGAACAAGATGTTCAAGGCTTCACCAATTCTCACTGGCTCTTATATCACTTTCATTCCGGCATTCACACAAACATCCCAGGCTGAAATCAACTCCCTGCTACTGGAGTCCAATCAGCAGATGCAACATTCATTAAAACCACTCACTTTTAAATGCCCGTCTGTCGCGGATGTAAACACTAACTCACACATATAAAACACGGGCGACAAGGCGTCTGACAAGCTTGTCAGTGGTCACTGTCATTTCCCAGTCCCTTGGGTTAGGCACAGAGGGAAAAAATAAATAACAACAGACCGAACAAACAAAGCCCCAGAAAAGATCCCACAGCGGCCGCCAACTGCAGAGACACTGCATTAGAGTTAAACCAGGGAGAGAGGAGGGAAAAAAAAGACAAGTTAGGAATATTTGCGCGGATCAAAGACATGCTTTCAAACTCACCCAACAATCTGGCGTAAACAACGCACTCCTGACTAGATTACACTATACAGGTGCGGGACTCAAAAGAGCCCACGTGCTGCGCTGCCTGTTTAGGGGAACGCCGGAAAAGTGGGCTACATCTGGCAGTTAAACAAGAGGGGAAGGAGAGTGGGGTGTGGTGGGGGGGGGGTGGGTGTTCCGTGAGTGACGCTTCTACACCCTTTCCTCTCTCGTCCGTTCTCCACAATGGGCGCACATTGTGTCTCATTCTACCTTCATTAATTTCTAATCAGGGACGAGACAGATTGAAGGATACACAGATTAAACAGTGCAGTCAGACAGTCACATGTGACAAATAGGGCAGATTAAAAGACTGAATGTAGGTATTAATAACCATAATAACAAAAGCCCCTCCCCCCCGGTTCCATCCAGAAGAACAAGGGAGAAACGGGAACAGAGGTGCCGTGGGAAATCTTCTGTAAAGACAACTAAGCATCTCGATCTGTCTCTGTCCAGGATGGGGCTTGAAACAAATGAAGGTGACAAGTGCTACACAAGTTAAGTCGCAGCGTCTTTGGCTCGGGGAAGGAGAGTTGCTGGAAGAGGACACACTCCGACTGCCCAGATGGATGAGACCGCGGCAGAAGAATAGAGCCCAGTGACTTCCTGTTGTATAGACACAGTTCAGGATCGAGTTCAGTTAACATTAAGTCCTTGCTTGTGTACATGGACCCCCCCCAATGTTGTAATTCAATGACATTTACTGAACCATTTAAGCAAAAATTATGTTTTTTTTGTTGCAGTATTTTACCAAGATGGTGAAGCTACATTTTCCTTTATAAGTATATTCTTTTATTAGATCACTTGACTGTCAGACAACAAAATGGATTAAATGTGTACTAAAATGGGCTCACAAAAACAACAGGAGGGGAGGAAAACCTAAGCCAGGTGCCCGTGCGCCATTTATTGGCTAAGAATAGGCCGTATGGAATCAGGTGCCCCTACATTACACAGGCAGAGCTGCTGGGTTGAGCAGTGTGCTTGTCTCAAGAAGAGCTGGCCGAACACTGGCTTCAGACGGGCGCGCTAGCTAGCCATGTGGTGAACCACGGCCGTACACCCAAACAGCTGTCCGTGAATGGCTACAACTAAGCGCTTTCCGCTCAACATCACCGAGTCGGCCGGGCTAGATTAGCATCACAGCCACCGCCGAGCTCTTGACAGAGTGCCATAATAACGTATGTGACCGCTAACAGAGCCGCTAATCCTTCACAGACGACCGCTACTGGTTAAGTGAATAGCCACCACGCTGACAACGGTGTATACAGCATCGCCCCTGAATAAGGAGATTGTGAATGAATGTCATTGCTGTGCTGGTGCGCTGTAAAGTCCAGGGCAGTATGATTAGGAGTCCCCAGAGACGACGGACTGTAGAACACATTACGGAGTCTGATTTCAGCCGCCAGGGCCTGGTCTACAAACCCAAAGATAAACAACTCCCTCACTGGCCACGTGACCACAAATGCATATCTCCGTTAATGCTGTACATAATACATCCGCATGCCCGCATCTATCAACTGACCACATTCACTTTCAGAGCGCAGAGGCATTGCCAGATCTGCTCCTTGGAAAGGGGAGTTCTCGTTGAGAGCCGTACGGGCTAAATGTTGAGTTTGGCTTTCGAAAAACCAACAAATCTACTGTGGAGGAGGATGAAAGATGTTTTTTTTTCTTCTTTCTAGTAACAGTCTCTTTCCCTGATGGCATTGCTCTCTGTAAACAAGAAGAAAGGAAAGATTCCTCCAAATCCATCTCGATGTAGACTGTATTTAAGCTACTATCACTAAACAAATACACCACACAAATAGAGTTCAGTGTTACAGCATGTCTGATGATACAAATCATCACTAATAGAAGCTTTCATTGAAACGGCTGCATAATATGAGCAGATAAGAGTTTCCAACTGTCTATGATTTTGACCAGACAGATCATTTGCAGGCTCCTGTTCCGGACGGATTTGTTAAACTACAGATGACACGGTTAACACCTGGGGTGTCAAAACTCATGACGGTGGCAATATGTATACTGATTCACATCTAGGTTAGTGTGCATTAGCCACCGTCACACAGCTAGCATAGAAAGATACGACTGCCACAAACAGGGAGAATTGCAAAATAGAGATGGAATTAGAGGGAATGAACAGAACGGACACAAGAAACAAAGATTTTTACGAGGCCTGGTTAATATCAGCCACTGTTCATGCAGCGATGAGATATTCCCACAACGGTTTCCATTTCTAATTCAGAACAAAATAAACTTCATCTATGCGCAATGCTCTCCCCAAATAACCCCTGGTTGGCCAAAATACCGGAACGGCAGAAAAATAATTATTTTCTTTGGACTTGTTGCTCGTTAGCATATAAAATATTCCTCTCCCGTTTAAGCGGCTATTAAGAATTTAAATGACCCTGGCGCTACGGCCTTGCTCAGACTCACTGCTAAAGATCCACATCCCCAAAGGTCCATTTAACAAGCGTATTACATTATAATGAAATCACAGATGAAGAACAGCAATGTATATATATATATTAACCCATCTTCTCTATAGAAGATGAATGGAAGAGGTCTTTAGAGAGGGGGTAGAAATAGACTCGCTAGATCAAACCCTATGGTTTCTCGAACGGGCTTAACGCAATCAGACAGACACTAAGATTTAATGGAGCAGTATCCAAACACGTCCGTCGATGGCCTCGTGTTGGTGGTGACTGGGTGAGACCCTGGGTGAGACACTGGGTGAGACACTGGGTGAGACACTGGGTGAGACCCTGGGTGAGACCCTGGGTGAGACACTGGGTGAGACACTGGGTGAGACACTGGGTGAGACACTGGGTGAGACACTGGGTCTCACCACATCCTCACACGGCTGTCCACTTCACACGTCCGCGGATCAGTATGATATAGAGAGGCCAGTGTAGGCCAGTGTAGAGAACTGAAGCCCAAGGTAGCCCAATAGAGGGAATTACCCTGAGGTTAGAAGTTTACTGCCCATCCAGCCCATCCCAAGACAACCCAACCACAGACACTGTTCCACCTCAGGTAAATATAATTGGACATCATCAATTTTACAGGAGCAGTCTAAGAGCAGTTCCACCGTGAGATGTCTAGGGCCCCTTTCTCTTTCACTCTTTACTCTGCTCTCCTCCCGCACTCCTCCCTCTAAGCTGAAAGGGTACAAGCCCTGACCCCAGGCGCTAACACTGAGGATCAGCACAGCTCTGTTTCCTTAGCTGGTTGAAACCACTTTTTGAAGGTTACCTCACATACTTCTATCCTGACACAATCCACACCACACAGACAAATGACTGAAAACCACCCAAGGGAGTGGTGAGGGTAGGTCGACGCTCACACACACACACACACACAGAAACACACACACACACACTCAGTCAAAGTCTCCTTCTTTTGCTAAACTCTTTGGCTAGAATCCCAGGGGAACAAAGTTATCCTTCTTTGTACACACTAGGGTCCCTTTCCTCTCCACTCTCAGGGAAGTTGCACACACAGAGGTGTGTTTGAAATGCCGAGCCCACAGGCCATGTGTCTGGTCCTGGTTACAATGACTGACCAAACTCGCCACGGAAAGAAAGTGAGAACGGGGTCACTGGGGGTCACACGGGGCGTCTAGTGAGGCTTACGGTGTTATGACAAATAGCAACAACAGGAAGATGTTACGGTCACTCGGTTGCATGTGAATGAGTAAGGGTGGCCAGTCATTAAGGACCAGCAGAAGAGTGTCTGGCCGACAGACATCTCCAGTGTGACCGTTGCTGTGTACTCAGACTTTACAGCCGTTGAAGAGCTTTGACCAGTTCGTCTGAGGGGCTTTTCTATTCTCCCCGGTTCTGAACAGATGCGAGCGGGTGAGGGCTTGCGCCCAGAAGGCAGAGGCAGTGCATCGACCAGCCCCGCTGTGGGCCTTTTGCTGCACGCGGATGAGGCTATGAGCCGGGCGGTGTGGTGGGCAAGTGAGTCAGGCTGCATTTCTGGGGCCTTTCTTCACTCCGTTGGGCTGTGTTTTATTCATTGCCTGCGCCCTGACCTCGCAGAACTCCTGTTCTGACAAATCACTTCTGATTAAGACAGATCTCTATTAGTCAGCCACTCAACTTAGCCTATTCATCATTCTCTCTATTCCTTCTCCACCCCTCCCTCGCACGCCCGCCCGTCAGACCGGAGCAGGACGCAAAGGAAATGTTCCACCGCCGTTTTAAATGGCTGATTACGGACAATTGGCGGACGGTGAGATGTAAGACAGCCTTATGGGTGATAAGACGCAGGTTTAATGGGTATAAATGACCAGGCCGCCGAGGAGGACCAGCTGGTAATAGAGCCATTTGTTTCAGGCAGAACAGGGGTGGGAGGAAAAATGAAGGCTGTTTTTCTCCAATTGAACTCCCCTGCCTGTCCTCCCTCGTCGCCCCCAGTTCAAACACTCCTGTGGCCATATTGACTTTTAACAGCGAGGTCCCTCTCACTCCCTGAGAATGATAATAGATGAGGCTCCGAAGTGGGGGGGGCGGTTGTTGTACATTTATGAAATTACTGAGACAAGAACACAGAGGCGCTGCTGTAGACAGGGCCACAGACTCTCAGGGCCCAGTCACGCACCAGTGTACAGCAACCCAGAAAGCACCAGTACACAGTCAGGGTTTTAATGACACTGATCCTACTGGAGGCGAAACATAGAAAATCATAAACTCTACTTGTTAACCTAAAACAGAACAAAAAAATGCTCAATATCTGTAAAGTCCTATAGTTGAAACCCAGCAAAAACTCTGCCTAAATTCAGCCAAACCACCCCACTGGGGAGCCCAAGTTCCGGGAAAAAAAAAAAGGGGGGGTGGGGTTCGTCAGCAAATTGCCTGGACTTAATCAACCCAGTCTTACTGAACCATCCAAATGAAAACTAATGGACTCCAGGCCAAGCTGTGATTGCCTGAACACACAGACATAACAGGGAAACAGCGCCTTTCAGGTCTTCAATTAAAAAAAGGGAATTTACACAGACGGCTGGTCAGCCCATACGTCTACAGCAGCCACGCAGGTCAATCCCACGCATCAAACAGACTTGACTGATTCATTCCATTTCCATTGCTGCTACTGGGAATTCTCAGTACGTGGTGTGAAATCTCGTGGTAAGAAAGTATGGAAAACGTGGTGAGGAATTAAAAGCAAACACGAGTTAAATGAGTACATTGTGTGAACATTGTCAGGTCTAACGTAGAACACACAGGCAGCGTCCGTTATACGAGAGCAGACAACCACAGAAGCATCGTTCCAATCGATGTCGCCGGTGTGACAATGACAAAACTACAGCCAAGGAAATAAAAAGCCTATGAACACATCCAGTAGGCCCGGACGAGGCAGAAGACCGTATGACACGACCCACTGACATGTAGAAAGACAGAAGTGGACGGTAAGATGAAGAGAGCGAACATACAACGAGGAAAAATAATTATGGACGAATCCATCGGAAACAAGGGCATGAAACCCCGTGCAATGGGAGGTGTACCCCCCCCCCCAAAAAAAAATTAAAATAATAATAATACATCAACAGAAACTCAATTCCCTTTAATCACAGGTAGCATCCCATTTACCTAGCCCCAGCGACCTGCACCACGGACCTTTTTCAGTGTTGCAAAACGTAGTCTGGGAAAATACGGGAAGGGATGAAGAAACTTGACGTTACGCCATTTCCATCTCAACAGTTTACGAGCATTAATAATCACATTACTCTTGATTAAAGGCTTTTACGTCTCTAATCAGGAAGTTGACAGGCAGATCAAAGCGCCTAGCGTTTATTTTTTTGCCTTTTAATTATCTGTACAACACCACACCTTGGGTTGCTCTTCCCTGCCTATCTCCTCAAACTCCAGGCGAAAGAAGATCTAACACTTCTTAACAGTTCATTATCCAATAAGAAGTGGGAAAAAAAACGATCATGCACTCCACACACACACACACACCGCTTCCAAGAGCTTTAAAGCAATCTTCACAATTAGCAGACTTGGGGAGGCCTGTGTTCTCTCTTTATTAGCACGTCCCAAATTGAAACACTTTAATTATGTTTGTCAAAATGGACGCGGCCTCACCCTCATTTGCATGTTTTGACAGGGCCTGTTGTGATTTAAGCCCCCCCACCCACTACCAAGTGGAGCACAGGGAGTATTTAGCACATTTCAACACCTACTGATTACACAGTTTTTCCCTTACAACAAATGAAACAACGTATTAATTTGGGCTTTGTTTCAGATCCTTTTCCCATCCTCAATAGTCTAACAGTTAGAGGAAAAGTGAAGTGAAGCATGCAACAACTGCTCCTATGTAGCTATCCTGATGGTTGGCAGTTAACTGTTTCTGTTCAACTTGATAACAGTCTTCCTCTCCGACGAAATGTTGCGGCAGACCCTGAAGTGATTTAGATAACATCGGATGCTCTTATAAGAACTGGTGTATTACCCATTGAGGCAAGAGCCCATTCTGCCAATCTTCTGAATGACCTCAAGGTTCCTCATTCTATTTACACAAGTAATGCCAAGACTCCCCCTGACTCACAATCCAGTTAATCAAACGAAAGGCAATTGACTCAAAACGTTCAACTTCCCCCCCATTAACAGCATGCTAAATAAATGCTGCACCCGTCAATGATATGTAAAACATACCGTGCTCGGAAAACAAACATACAATCTACAGGGACACGAGACTGTCTGAGCTAATTTAGCAAAGGAGAAAAAGGAGGGCGTGAAAAGCAAAACATCAAACATCAGCCCGAATGGAAAGCACAAGACACGTGGAAACGCTGACAGAAGCTGACAGTTAGCAACACTTAAGGATTCTTTTCTCCAAAACTTTGAATTCATTAATACACATGAGCGGAGTGTGATCCCACTACGCAGGAAGTGGGGGTTTTGTCGGACGCAGTTAATAGTCTGAATCAGCTGCAGAACCAAGTTTGCATCCAAAAAGATTTTGGACTAAAAGAAAAAGATAGCTATATATACAGACAGATAGATGGACAGATAGAGACTCATTTGCCCATTTCACACAGCAGAGTGAAGGCTGTCTTAATGCTTAAACAGCCATTACACAGTCATGAATGAACAACTTATCCACCATCACCAACTAAATAACATGCTGTGCACCCTTGTCAGTGGCCTATAGAAACTCCTTTCATCTACGCATGGTAATAACTGTGCCTAATCTTTCAGAAGAAATGATTGCCGTTGACCGTAGCTGCCATGAGGTAATCGTTTGCATTTTGCACCCTAATTTAAGGTGACCAAAATTGTTCCTTATGAGAAGCAAGAGCAAAGCTTATCAGAACTGTATCTCTGCGGCCGCTCACAATAGCAAGTTTGTCTCTCGCTTTTGAGGTAATCACAACATACTTCCCTATCTAGTGAAAGCCAAATAACATGGCTATTATAGGGGGGATGTGAGGCATAGAAGGGCCTCACAAAAGAGACGCGTCATGTGACTCATTTAACAATGAACACGGCTGTGGGGATGAAGGCTGGTTGTCAACAGCCTAGTGTGAAAACACAACACGGCCGTGCCAACCCAGGCACCGCAAAAGACAGAACGTACAGTGGTGTGAGTTTCCAGTTCACATTGTTTTGGCCTGAAAAGACAAATCACCATCTTGGGAAAACAGTTAGGAATTTAAATCCTTAGTGTTACTTTTCATCCACTAGGGCCTACTATGTCAACAACAACAAACCTGACCTTCTGCTGATACAGCAGGCGTGAACATGGTTTCACACAGCATTTTGAGATGACTTTTATTCACCCCTGACTTACGGCCAACTTCGTAATGTCCAATTTGCAGTTACAGCCTTTCCTGGTTGCAACAACTCCACAGGCAGAGCGGGAGAGTGAAAGAGCGTGACGTCTGTCCTCCGATGCACGTCTCGCCCAAGCCATTACGCGTTTCATCACACACGGCTAGCTCAGCCAGGAAGTTTCTTGCCGGCAAACAGAAGCTCGGGGGGACCGCATTTCCCAGCCAACAAACAAGACTGACCCCGCAAGCACCCAACCCACTGCACCACGATGAGTCGCTGAAGTGCAACAAGGCGGCCCCATCCAGCATGAACCCAGACATGAGCTCTGTCTGTATACCACGATCAGGACTGGAACAAGTTATACAGCAAGACAGTGACTTAAACCACTGCACAACTCCGGAGGAAATGGTGAAAACATCAGTTCCAGTGATCAATTAGATTCTGAAGTGCATCAAAGGATCTCTTTTATTTTAAATGCGGAAATTTTTGAAGTGACAGATTCAGAATAATCCAATAGGCCTAGGACCATCACAGAGGGTCAAGGAAATGCATCTGGGTCTGCGTTTGCCCACTGCAGCGGAAAACGTCAATGCATGATGTGACTCATGAAAGGATTGCCGTCTGCGAATACAGTGGCACTATACTGCTCTCTGAACTCTGCTCGTCTCCCGGCATCCAGATGTGCTACGTCGCTGAATCTGGGCGCATTAACCGTAACTCCATGTGTAGCGCACACTCACTGCTTGTATCCCGTTACCTTACGCTTACCACGCATTTCATTTCATTCGGTGTAAACTTTTTTTAGTTTGTGTATTCTGTAGTTAAATGATGTCTACCACTAGCAGAACAATTACATCAGGTAAAATTCTGAGTGTGTCTAATTTCGTTTAGTGACTGAAGCGAATTTGGAAATTCTCCACAGTGAATATCACTAGCTGAGACAAAACTTCTGTTCCAGAGAATCAATAAAAACCTCTAGCTAACTAACTTCCCTAACCATCTTCCCCGCTAATTAATAATATCCAACTTCTTACGACATGGCAGAGCTAATTTAATCTAACTTCTGAGGGCCTCTGCGCCATCAAATCAATTATTCATATAGGACATGATATTAAAACTCCATAGTCAACTCGGTGTCTGTCCTTTCTTACAATCCCCTGCATGTTGTAGCTCTTTTGTCTTAGACTCTTTTTGTAGGCGAGTCCTTGCTTTTAATCTATAACCGAGCGGTACGCATTGTCTCGGCCGCCGTCTAACAAAGTCATTTCCTTTTTGTTTTTTGAAGTTAGTCAGTGGCGGGCAGACAGAGACAGGAGGGGTAGGGGGGGAGACAGCGTTTGCTGCAGCACCCAGAGGGTTCGTGCAGGGCCGGCTCCACCAAAGGCGAGGAGGCTCGGCGTCGGTAATAACACAACCCCGATACCTTTATTTTTCTTCATGAATAAAACATGGAGCCGGGCCGAGCCCACCTTGCCTTAATGTTGTCAAGATGGTGGCGGGCGCGGGAGGTGGGATGACTTCCATTTTACACACAGTGGCCCCGTCAGCAGGCCTGGCGGTGCTGTTTCTTCTCCGTGCGGGATGGTGGAATGCAACGCCAGAATGACTGACAGACACAGCAGAGGAGGCAGGGCCGAGGCGCTGCGATGGCACACACCCCCCCCTTTCCAACTTGAGACACGGTTAACAAACACAGAAAACAGCCCGACATGCAGATTTCACATGTACGTAGTAATAACATGATTACACATGTACATAGTAATAACATGATTACACATGTACATAGTAATAACATGATTTCACATGTAGGTAGTAATAACATGATTACACATGTACGTAGTAATAACATGATTACACATGTACATAGTAATAACATGATTTCACATGTAGGTAGTAATAACATGATTACACATGTACGTAGTAATAACATGATTACACATGTACGTAGTAATAACATGATTACACATGTACGTAGTAATAACATGATTACACATGTACGTAGTAATAACATGATTACACATGTACATAGTAATAACATGATTACACATGTACATAGTAATAACATGATTACACATGTACGTAGTAATAACATGATTACACATGTACGTAGGTAAAACATGGCTTTTAGGTAGGAGCAGTACATGTTGCCGCCAGTCAATCTACCTATAAATCAACAAAGCAAATTGGCTCATAGCTCTCTGTCAGGTCAACAGATAAATCCAAACTTCACATGATTGAGTATCCAAGTACAAATTACACCTAATGCATGAGTGCACAAATTAAAGTAACAAGCAATTATTATTTCAGTGAAGAATAATAGACTGTCGCAGGCTTCTTGGGAAACGGCCACAGTGTCTGGAAACATGAAATTGACTTTCAACGACGCCCTCCCCACAGGTCGGGGTGAGAACACCAGTGGGTGAGTACGCCAGAACAGCTGCATGGTGGGAGGACAGAGGACAGAGGGGCCGCTGTTAGCCGCACTATGCTGGACAGCGTGACGGGGGCCTCTGAAACACGGCAAGACCGCAGAGGCCCAAGCCTGGCTAACCACAATGCCCGGAACGACTGCGCCCCGTCTTTGAGCCTAGAACCACATATGGGCAAGACGCCAAAGGACACTGTTCAATACAAGATTGTGGTATTCAGATAAAAATAAAGGCTTCAGAATTTAAAGGAGGTTGGGTAAATTGTCTGTCTTGCCACAGAGGTTTGACATTTTCAGAAAGACAATGATTGTCCAGACTGTGGCTCTACATGAAGACAGAAAAAATGCTGACTTTGCAAGGTCGCGCCCTTCTCTACGTGGTCATGACATATGGCTGATATATCCCCCAACCCCCACCCAAATCTCAGAAGCCAATGGGATGATCTTGACAAAATTCGGGTCTTATTGAGATCTGGCTTTCACAGAATTACATTACAAACGGTCACAAAGTTCAATCTAAATGTGTGCCCTTTCAACAGAACCACTTCAGTCCTTTTCTCTACTTGCACTCGCCCATGTCAGTTCACATTGGACGCGCACGTGAAACGCAGGTGATACTGAGTGTAGTACAAAGAAAATCCAGAATGGTACATCTTGTGTGGCAAAGGGCAAAAAAAAGAAATGCAGTGTACTACGGTGTTCCGCGCACAGGGGAACGGACAAACTCAAGTCCACAGTTGCAAGGTTCTCAGTGCTCTTCGCATGGCACTCATTTCAGTGGTTCCTGCCTACACGTGTACATTAGCTCAGTCCCTGGTCATCCCTGGTAGGACTGTGTAGCAGCACACTTCTCCTCACGTAGGCAGATTGATTATCCTTAAGGGTGTCCTTGACACGTCTACACAAGGCGCGAATGTTAAACACCGCGTAATCCCTATGAGTGGCGACACGACAACAAGTGAGAGAAAGACAGCGGCTCGCTGAAGCAGCGGCGGGGCCGAGGGGATTAAACGCAGCCCCGGCATCTCCCCGGCTAGTCAGCCACGACGGAGGGATACAGTGCACTCACACACCGGGCATTAGCATGGGTGGCGGCAGGGGTGGGCGCCGGTGGGGTGTCGCCATGTGATCGTAATTGAGGCTGACGCGTGACAGCCCCCCGTACGTAGCCCCGGCGCTGGCCCCGTCCTGGGGCACGCTGACAGGGGGCACGAAGAGGGTGGCGCAAGGTCCCGGCCTGGCACAGCCATGGCACAGCACCCCCAGGGGCACCCAACCCTCCCCAACCTGCCCGACCCCCCCACTTCACCCCTGTCAGCAGGCGTCAGCAGGGCTAACGAGGGGGCAGACAAGGCTGCTTAAGAATTCCGCCACATCCGCCGGCGAGGCAGGTACTTTTCTTTTTTTTTTTTCGGCCTGTGTGTTACTTGTGCGCTCCGAGACCTTTTGGGGGCTCTGGCTGTGTGTCTGAAGGCTCACTGGAACCTGGCAGGTATAATGACGGCAGTGATGACGGCCCCGAGACAGATAAGCTTCATCCTTCCAGAACAGGAGCAAAGACTAGGACGAAGGATTCCACCGAATCAGGGACGTTCTGTTCGAAGGGAATGAGGTGGAGTCTCTCCAGCAGGGCTTGATATTGTAAATGAAACTTTAGTTCCACAACAGCAGAACTGGGAGACTCCCAGGTCCCCAGATCCTAATATATAATTCAAAGAGCTGGATGTTATTATCAGTTTTTATTAGGCAAAGTTAACTCATTCTCCCATAAGGCCAAGGGAACGGGAATATCTAAAACTTAAGTGGGGACCAGCTCATCTCATTGGCTGCTTGTCTTCCACCCTGGACAACAGACTGCAGTAGCATTTATTCCCATTTCAGACATCACCAAAGATGCTTGCTACATCTTTTTTCTTCTTATTCCTCACCCAACTTCCAGGGCATGAATTAGCCGGGATTTCTGAGATCAGGGGCTGTTTTTTAGTCCATAAAAAATGGATTAAATGAAGTGGAAATGTTGGCTAATGAGCTCCCAGGGCTACAGAGCAGCGGGGACAGAGTGGAGATGAGGGAGTCAAGGAAGAAGACGGGGGCTTTGAGGAAGACGGCCCGTGGTCGCGCCAGCAGTGTGCCAGCTTAGTTGGCGCAAGCCATACTCACGGTACCTGGGCACAAGCCTAGTCAGCGTGCATTGTGGTCCATGCCAAGAAGGGCATTGCCCCAAGCTTATGGTCGAACTGTAAACCTACACCAGAGTGTTTCCACCCTGCTGTTCGTCTGCCAGTCCCAAGCAAGCCAAGGTTTCTTCACTTGAGGGAAAAAGGGAGACTCAGTGATTACTCTCAAAAAGCCCAACTCACAACACAACGGGGCGTAGTTGCTTTCTTGATCAGTAAGTTTACATTGCATTGTGCGATTGCTGTTAGGTTTATAATAAATAGAGTTGCCTATTTAAAAATCACCTACTCTACGACAGATTACTGTACACAAGGCCCAGCAAAAAGGAAATGGAGTGGAATACCTGTCTTACCATTAACCATGTGTAGCTCATTGTGAAATAAAGTTTATCAAATCAAGAGCTGGTAATGAATTTCGGGAGAATTCAGCGCACCCCCTATTTACCGGAGATCATTCACACTCCGGTTGTATCACCGCACGGTAGAGCAACGCCACATCTGGTGACCACGTTGCTCTTCAGAAAGAGGTGAGGTCAGTCCACAGGACCACATTTGGGGTCAGGCGGAGGGCACGCCCCCTGACCCCAAGGGCATATTCTCCTCACACAAGCCATGGGCTGTTTACACAGATACCGAATGTTTTATTTGGAATATCATGTTTTTTTATAAATCTCCACCCTGGCCACTGGGCCGTATACCTTCCAGACTGCCCTCCAACCAGCCCCTTTACAGCCCCCTTGGTCACTTCTCACTGGTTGTTTACCTGAGTTTTGTATTCAGGCAGAGTGCTACACGGACTGATTCATACACAGACTCCCATTTGTATTTTCTGAGGACGTTTAATATTCATGCATTTGTAATCTGTATCCGTATGGACATTGTCTTCTTTCATGGTACATGGTAGAATTCTTTTATTTAGCAGACTGCATTATTTAGGAGCTGAGAAATAAGCGATTTGCTACACCAGCAAGAACATCTGGCGTATCAGCTACGATCTGCATGCCACTGATAAAACCTTGAAGAAATGCAAGCAGCAACACTGACATTGTCTCCAAGCTGTTGTAAGTGACATGATATCCTTTAATGCGGTACATTAGACCGGGGAGACGTTGCAGTACACAAAGACTGAACCAGTCCATTTCTGTCTAAGGTGACAATGGAGGCTGTGTGGTGGAGAGAGGAAGACCAATGTCCTCTCCTGGTCATGTCGGCTGGTGCCTCCGCATGGCAGGTAACGCACCATGCTCACCTGATCCATCTCAATGCAACAGCCTTTTTTCAGTGTTGACATGGACAGTGTTACCTGTTCATTAAAGTAAAGCCCTCCTAACCCAGAGAGAAACCCATGAGGTTTCATAATTATGTTCTGTTCGTGGATCATTTAGGGAAGCAACTGGTGTCCCTCCTGATCATCAGGGACAAGGAAATCATCCGTACGATTTAAACACACAACAACGATCGGGATAAGACGGTACTAACAGCAGCCCCACTACTCCGCTTGTGGTTTAGTCATAACAACCAGCTCATGTCCTGAAGCCAGGTGTGGGCCAAAACCCCCCAGCCTAACGCCCGCACCTGCTTTCATCTGAACCCCCCCCCCCCCCCCCCCCCCCACCTCCAAGTCCACCACGGTCACCGTCCAGAACGCCTGTGTTCAAGGCCCTCGCGACGGACAGACAGCCGTGACGAGGCATGAGCGCCGATGACAACGCGAAGCGCGCAGACAGCAGGCCTTTTCACCCAGGGAATGTCAGCAACTGTCCACAGGTTGGTGGGAGGAGAAGAGGTGCGATGGTGGAGGGATGGAGGGAGAAAGAGGGGAGGTGGAGGCTTTCAGTGACAGGTAGTGGCCTTGGAGCCGAGGGGGTGGAGCTGCTGTCATTACAAATAGCTCATATTAAAATGCAAATGGGGCCCAGGGCCAGCCACAATCACACAGGACATGGTCTCCAACTCTGACCAGAGCAGGCAGGCACCAGGCCAGGGTCCCAGGTCCACAGAGTAAGGCAGGGTAGGACATGGTAGTGAAAAGCCATGAGTTTTCATTTCATTACAGACACCAAGAACCCTCCTGGTGTCGGTAAAACTTTCCCCAGTCGGAAAGCCATCGAGCTGAAAGAAATGGAACCCTATTGGTCCAATCAGGTTACCGCAGACGAATCTAGAACAAAATGAAGCCCCGTTTCATTTTGCCAACAGATCTACTGTAAACGGAGAAGCCATATGCAAAGACAGAGCAATGCAAACGCGTGTGGGATCAATCTGGTGCCAGAGTGAATCTTCTATCCTGACAGTGAAAAATGACCCGTCTCCCCAAGACACTGTATATGCGACAGCCATCAGCAACACACTGACAGCCAGGCACAGCCTGGTGTAGGGCATCATTAGTGTGACACACGCACGCACACACGCACACACGCACGCACGCACGCACGCACGCACACTTAGGAAGGTCCTAGGTTATGACTGCGTGCAGGTGTGAGCCTATGTTAAAGAGTATGTGTGACTTTGAGTCAGAAGTGCAAATTGGTCATTGCCAAAAGGTAATTTCACCTTTCCAGATCCAAAAAGAGGCTAGGCAGCGTTAGCAGTGACAGAATGTCTGCTCTAAACAGAGCATGAAGCTGCTTGGCGTACAGACACGTTAACCCATGAATACCTTCTTAAAAGGTGGTACACACACAGACAGACACAGACACACAGAAACACACACAGACAGACAGACAGAAACACACACAGACAGACAGACAGAAACACACACAGACAGACAGACAGAAACACACACAGACAGACAGACAGACACACACAGACAGACAGAAACACACAGACAGAAACAGACAGACAGACAGACACACACACACACACACAGACACACACACACACACACAGACACACACACACACACACACAGACACACACACACACACACACACCAAAACATAACAGCCAGATATGTCATGAAAAGAGATGAAGAGAATTGGACAGAGCACGGCTTGGTTACAGACTAGTTAAATATAACCTGGCGGAGGATCGCAGGAAAACACAAAAGGATGCCAGCGGACGCAGACAACATTATGTTTTGAGATAATCCAAAATTTACCTGACAAAGAGGTGGTGTGCTATATGGCCAGTAAACCAGCATTGGTCTGTTGCCTGAAAACAGTCGTGGTAAACTGGACATTACATCAAACAACAGAGGCTTCTTATTTCTTTCCCGAATGGTTACCAATGGAAGTAGAACGCTTTCTTTTTTTTTTTATATGTTAAAACTTTTTTTTTAATTGATTGTTCTACAGTACTTACATTAGTAACCATTCATGAAAGCAATACGACGCCTGTGTTGGCATACAGTGATATACCACGGCTTTCAGCCAATCAGCATTCAGATCTCAAAGCAGAAGGTTTATAAAGTGTGATAACAGGTCACACAGAGATAATATCATCTCATTTCAACATCAAATTAATGTCCATCCATTCCTGCAGTAGCATCTTAACCATGGGGGACACAAGCACACACCCCCCCTCAGATTTCAGCTGATTGTTATTTTACATGGTTTCTAGATGTAAAATGATTACTGAACTTAATTTCCGAGCCCATGTTTTATCATAATTGTTTTAAAATGTTCTGTCAGCGGTATTTGACCCACAGGTCACAGGGGACCCGGGGAAGACAGCCAGCCCCCCGACCGACATCTCCGTAGGGGGGACGGTTCGGAGTCAAATACAGGGATTGATTCTTCTGAAGTGGTTAGAGGGACTGGGGGAAGGCCTGCCCGTTATGAATTGATTAAGCTATGCAGCCCATTACACCCAAGTTCTCACATGCACCCAAAACAAGCCCAAACAACCTTAATGACAGAGAAACTTAAATACAGATGCACAAAACACTTAGGAACGCATTACTTCGGTGCGTTTTTTACTATCCCTAATTGAGTATTGAAAATAATTTTCAAGTTATTTTTCAATTATTCTCAGTTATTTAATTTAGTCTGAGCAGAGGCAACTCTCAAGGAGAGAATGCAGTTTATGAAAAATGTGCTTGACAATAGGTCTATTATCTTTCATGAAAATAACATTTCACCCACAGAGGAATGACAAATTCATTGACAAAAAAAAAGACCAAGTTGCATTCCAATGGGAACTTCTTTTTTCCCAAGAATATACTTCAAAAAAGGACTAGATGTGTACACATATATATATATATACACACACACACACACACACACACACACACACACACACACATATATATATACTCACCTAAAGGATTATTAGGAACACCATACTAATACTGTGTTTGACCCCCTTTTGCCTTCAGAACTGCCTTAATTCTACGTGGCATTGATTCAACAAGGTGCTGAAAGCATTCTTTAGAAATGTTGGCCCATATTGATAGGATAGCATCTTGCAGTTGATGGAGATTTGTGGGATGCACATCCAGGGCACGAAGCTCCCGTTCCACCACATCCCAAAGATGCTCTATTGGGTTGAGATCTGGTGACTGTGGGGGCCATTTCAGTACAGTGAAATCATTGTCATGTTCAAGAAACCAATTTGAAATGATTCGAGCTTTGTGACATGGTGCATTATCCTGCTGGAAGTAGCCATCAGAGGATGGGTACATGGTGGTCATAAAGGGATGGACATGGTCAGAAACAATGCTCAGGTAGGCTGTGGCATTATTATTATTATAGGTGAGGTGTATGTGTATATATATATATATATATATATATATATATATACATACACTCACCTAAAGGATCCAGTATGCGGCAGTCCTGTGGGCGAAAATGCCTTGTTGATGCTAGAGGTCAGAGGAGAATGGGCCGATATGTGTGAGCAAGGTCCTGATAAAAGGGGGCTGCATCACGTATTAACGTCTCACCTACACACACACACACACACACACACACACACACACACACACACACACCAACACACACCTACACACACCTACACACACCTACACACACCTACACACACCTACACACACACACACAACCATATCAGATGCACGTCGCTATGTGTTATCTCAAACAAATCATGGCCCGGTATGTCCCTCCATTGAACATTGTGCTTTTCTCATCAGAGATTGTGTGACAGAGAGAGGGGAAACACTGACCTCCTTAAACCGCTCTGCATTTACCATTACACTGGAGGGTGTAACAGACAGAGAGGGCCAGAGGGAGAACCAGCAGAGGAAGAACCGGGGGCGGGGGGAGAGGGGGCAGCCGGGTTAGTGTTGCGTTGCTACAGTTACCGTTACCTGGGTTTCTGTGAAATCAAAACCAACACCGGAGATGTTCTACAGGGGCAAGACACCATGCCAGAAATGACACAGTCTCAGCCAGTGATGTTGAGAACTAAGACAACCATAGAACCAGAGGTTTTCCTTCATCATCTTTATCAAAGTGTTGAATCCATACGTGTTCCTTGTCTGCAAAAACACCTCCTGGATTTTGTTCTTTACTTGCTCCTGTATAGTATTTGCTCTTCAACATCACAGAGGCGTCATCCGGGATAATTACTCAAAAGAGTTTTCTGATTCAGAAAGGTGAGCAAGGTCCTGATAAAAGGGGGCTGCATCACGTATTAACGTCTCGCCTCGTCTTCATTGCCGAGTCAAACTACTGGTCAGGCCTAAGCCACAGGCCTTGGCGACATCTAAAGGTGGGGGCGCATACTACACCTCCGGAAAGCCACAACCACCCATAACAAAAAAAAAAAGACAACTCCCACCTAATTAAAATAAGAAAAAGCTCCCCGGCCTCTCACGCGATTCCTCCTGTATGTCATCATACCTTCCTGCTTTGCCCGTAGAATGTATAATGGATGGCGTTCGCCCACCACATTCCGAAATATGGACATATTCCAAAACAACGGGCCGCTGTGTACAAGCGCGGGAGTGGCGAGTCAGGAGAGGCCCCCCAGTAGTGACCTCCGCACCTCATCTCCAGGGTATAAATAAACATGTGTGTGTGCGCACGTGTGCGCTGGTGGACCCTAATCAGAGAGAAAGAGAATCAAATATATTCCTGGCCATTAATATTTCAGCGCTGTACTGTATCCGATGTGAGAGACACATGAATGATTAATTTAGACATCACCTCTGTCACAAGCCCTTACCCAGCCAGGCCCGTGATCCACCTTTGAGAATACCAAACAAAAGACGCCTTCTGCTTTTTTGGTCTGGGGTTTGGTGTTAATGCCTGGTTTTGGGAGGCGGTGTGCGTGTGTGTGTGTTTGTGTGTGAACCAAAACCTTTTCCAGTGGGCCTATTGTGAAGTTCCTCTGTGAACACAGTGATCCGCGTACAGTTGTGGTCCACACAACGCTCGTCATTATCAGTTTCATTTGGCAAGTTCCAATTCCAATGCCAAAACACACCTCCACATCAGCCACCTCTGCCAATCAGGATGAGAGCATCCGCTAAATAATTAAATATCAATACAAATAGCATCAGTCTCCATTTGTGGCGAGCACTGACACCAACACGCTACAAACACATTGACAGGCCTCCTTTAATATGGTTTGGTTCATTTCATGTCACCCGGTAATCCGCTCACCCACTGAAGGATATGGGGGCTTCAATAACGCCTTTACAGGAGGCACGTTCACCATCCGTGGTTCTGATTGTGTTTGGCTTTATATGCCACTTGTCTGACAAGCCCAGATCACAGCTAGATGAGATCACCAGCACGCCCCTCCCACCTCAAGGGCCTAAGGCGGGGGGGAGATGAGTGTGTATGCTTGTTTGGTTGTGCGTTAGTGTGTGTGTGTGTGTGTGTGTGTGTGTGTGTGTGTGTGACAGGGAGTTTGTACCTGGCAGTCTGTCTGTGACAGGGAGTTTGTCTGTCTGTCTGTGTGTGTGTAATGCGCGTGTTCGTCAGTCGGCATGCGCGCTCGTGTGTGTCTGTGTGTGTCTGTGTGTGTCTGTGTGTGTCTGTGTGTGTCTGTGCTGTACCTGTCGAGAGCTGCTGTTCCACAGGGAGAGAAGGGGTAGGGATGACAGTGATATGATGCGTTGGCCTCGGGTGGTTTTGGTGTGGTTGTCATTTTGTTGTTTGTTTGGTTTCCTTCTCCAGCCCCAACATTATTCAAATAACACCCAATATAAATAAATAATGCTCTCAAACGAGGGGATTGATGAGTTGTGATGGGGAGGCATCAGTCTCTCCCCCTCCCCCATCTCTCAGTATTTGGACAAACGGTGAGATTTGACAGACAGTTCTCTCTGGGGAGTTTGAGCCAATCAGCAGGAAGAACATTGGACAAGGACAGAGGTGTTTCAAGGAGCCATTTCACAGTGTGTGTTCCAAAAGCTTCTATTCTCATAGTACATCATGTCAATGACACGGTGGGCGAATGTGACTGATTGAAAAGAATACCATCTAATAGAATGAACTAGAAGTAAACTGGAGAAGTAAACAAAATCCAATACTTATTGTGAACACTGCCAGTCAGAGATTCAAAACATTTCAAGAATAGTATAAGAGGTCAGTGTACTGAAATACACATAAAAAAATACACATCATATAAGTTGAAATTAACGCCAGAAAACGATATGGGGGGGGGGGGGGGGGGGTATTTACATAATTGATGGAACCTGAAAAGGTCATCGAACGCTCATCTCAAACGTCCTAGCTCCCCCCACAAATGAGTGGGTCTTAAAAGGAGGGAACAGGAAGTGTTTCTCCACAGTACCTAAAGCCAATCTGGATCAATACGACGTATACTCCAACTACAGAAACCTTTGCCAGAGGTTAGCTTCCTCTCTCTGTCTATTCTAACAGGCGGAGGAGGAAGAGCAGAGGGAAGAACAAGGGAGAGAAAAGAGGAAGAAGAGGTAGAGAAAGAGAAAAGGAGAGGAAAATAAGAAGACATTTTTTTTTTGTTTGGCTTTTTTTTTTGCCAGTGTAGCTAATAGGTTTTGACAGAGCGCCGTGGGGCCAGAGGAGAAGGTGTTGGGGGTTGAGTCGATAGCGGGGCGGTGCGCAGCGGCTAGGCTAGGCCAAACCCCTGGCACTTGCATTGGGGCCTGACCAGTGATCATTAGAAAGTCAATGAGTCCTCCAGCGCTCCGAGCTACACTGGCTTTCCCAGGGAACAGAGAAGGGGCCTGGCGCTGGCTCATAGCGCCTAGCCAACACACTGCTACTGACTCCACTACTGGTGTGTCTGATCAGCTTCACGGACGCACGCAGAATCACCAACACACACGCCGACAGAAGACCTGATAGACAAGCACAGTACACACCGATAAATGCATGCGTCCACACACACAGTACAAGGCGTACAAGCAAGTGTAACGTAGCACTTGAGTCACAGCTGAAATAGTATGATTGGCGGCCTGTTTATGGTCACGCAAATCTACATTTCACTGAGGAACGGCAGAAGTCACTAAAAGCTTCTGGCATAGGCAAACCCCATGCAGGGCCGAGGACTGTCACAGACGACAGCCCCCTAACACCAGTGTGACACCACACGGCCTGGACATGCGTGTTTGGGGTATCGATGGTGCGCCATGACAGCCGGTGGCAAAGAGGAGACGACTTTAATGCCATGCCTCTTCTACATTATTGAGCACGGTCCACGCAGCAGACAGAGGGTCTCCTGGGGACGACGCAGCGGCTGGTCCCAGGTCAGTTAAGCACCCCGAGCCTCGGCTGGACCACATGCATTTTTAACCGCCTCAAACTGACCCCTTCACAGCCTCCAGTGACACTAAGCTGAGAGTTATCCTGCTGGTAACACGGACTGTTCGAGACGACACAGTGATTGGGCCTAATTAGAGCAAGGCAATGAAACGGGACAAATCCCTCGAAAAGCACATAAAAATGCACACGGATGAGAAAAGACGGTCTTGATTATCCCGGACGTCTCGTCGCCCTACAGAGATCCATCACCAGGCGGTCTGGTGCTGAGGCCCCATGGACCTGTTGGTTGAGGAGAAGCTTCAGAGATGTTGAGTGTGTGGAGGTTTCACAGCTTACCAAGCCCGGGGCTCGTGTGGGTCTACACCAGCATCCAGGGTTAATGGGCTGGGTAAGTGCCAGTAAGAATCCCACCAACCAGTTCACAGAGTCGGGAGAGAGGAGGAGAGTGACAATTAGTAAGACTGTGTGTGTGTGTGTGTGTGTGTGTGTGTGTGTTTACAACTAAAGCTGGATCTACAGAGCCTCTCATTTAAGCACGTTTCATTTTGATCTGAGCTAACAGGATGTTTGTTAATGATGCAGGGGTTAAAGGGTGATGGACACGTTGGATGTCATTTACGGTAAGACACTTCCTTTGTTGTATTACCGTCTCTGTTTCGGTGGGGTTTTAAGGCTGCTTCGCATCCTCTGTGCCTTTCTATGAGCCAATGGGTGTAAACGGGGAGAGGAAAGCTGGACTATATAAATCAGATGGGTTTTATACAGCCCTTATTACATGAGCAGTTCTGTTGAACATATCAAGGACTTTACGGTGCCTGTTGTTATATTAAAGTGCCCGAAGTACGTGTCCAGGTTGTCTAGGCAGTATTGGTTTCATTGCTATTAATAATTCAAAATTAGAAGTAAACACCCTTTTTCCCATAAAAAGGGACAAAGCAGGATGACCATAGATCTCCTTCGCCCTACACCAATAGAAAGAGTCAGAGGGGTCTGTGAGATCCAGGAGATAGAAGGGACCCCAGGGTGCAGTCCAATGCCCCCTGCTGGTCACTGGCCGTACTGCAGCACAGTGGGGACTGCCAGGGCTTCAGACAAGGCTAGTCACCTCAACACGGACAGCAACACACATGTACTGCACCCCACATTACTCTGAGGGCCTTGGAAAACATGCACGTATGGGTTGGCCTGGTCGGGAACTCCGTTCCTAAGGCTGTGCGGTTCAGGCCCGAGGGGCGGCGGTGGAAAGTGAAAAGGGTACAGGCAGAAAGACAGGGAGATAAAAAGGAGGGAAAGGGAGCGAGAAGGAGAAATGAAACAAAACGGGAGAGGGGAGGGGTGTTGTGGGCGGAGCAGGCGGCGTTGAGGCTAACAGGGGATTCACATTCACTCAGGCTCCACTGATGCACCGCCAGGCCTTTTGAAGGGATTATTAACACGTTTTGATTACTCTGGTCCAGTTGTCACAGAAAATATAACCTCCATCAGACTATGAAACGGACAGCCTTTTTCTTCTCACTCGCCGTCACAGCCCCCTCGCTCGCACCCCCGCGCAGCCCCTCCGCTACAGCCCGCCCGACTCAAAGCAAGCCACTAATTATGGTTTCAGACATCTTGGAGAATGGACTAATACACTATTAGGCTGATAGAGAAATTAGTCAGCCCCTGGTGGCCTCTGGATGAGGGTGGAAAAAAAACATATTTCCCTTAATAACCAAACGGAGTGTCACTTCAAATGAACTTTTCAAAACACGTTGGCTACTTGTACAGGGCACTTTCCAGAAGGTTCTCAGCAGAAGGTCACCCATATCGTTCACAGAAATGGAGAGATATACCCAGGTTTCTTTCCTTATCAATGATTTGCAAAGGAAACCGCCCACCCCATGCGCAAACATGTTGATGACACGCACCTGCTCAAAACCAGGATGCCGCGGCAACGGTCATCATGACGACAAGATCCTCAATGAGAGGACATGTGTCGAGATGCATGTCACGAGATGGTAGCAGATCTGCCTGACATCTGCGAAATCCCCCTCAGAACTCTCAGTTGTTCCCCCCAAGAACCAGACAGCAGATTATTGGATGAGCAACGTACTCAAAACTGAACACTCCCATGATGCCACTCTCAGAACACAAACCTTGCATACCTCACTGAAGTGATCAATGCAGACAACATGGTGGAAGGGGTTTCATGGGATTGGTCCTGTGTGTTGGATCAGGAAATGAAAGGGTTCTAATCCCTCGACCAAGCCAACACACATATACATATACACATACAGTGGGGAGAACAACAATTTGATACACTGCTGATTTTGCAGGTTTTCCCACTTATAGGCGGCTTGTCTATTGTCCTGTAGCCCATCCCAGCCTTGTGCAGGTCTACAATTTTATCCCTGATGTCCTTACACAGCTCTCTGGTCTTGGCCATTGTGGAGAGGTTGGAGTCTGTTTGAATGAGTGTGTGGACAGGTGTCTTTTATACAGGTAACGAGTTCAAACAGGTGCAGTAAATACAGGTAATGAGTGGAGAACAGGAGGGCTTCTTAAAGAAAAACTAACAGGTCTGTTAGAGCCGGAATTCTTACTGGTTGGTAGGTGATCAAATAGTTATGTCATGCAATAAAATGCTAATTAATTACAAAAGAATTATCATACAATGTGATTTTCTATGATAAAAAAATCAGTGTATCAAATACTTGTTCTCCCCACTGTACATGTATACATACATACATATACACATACATACACTCACCTAAAGGATTATTAGGAACACCATACTAATACTGTGTTTGACCCCCTTTCGCCTTCAGAACTGCCTTAATTATACGTGGCATTGATTCAACAAGGTGCTGAAAGCTTTCTTTAGAAATGTTGGCCCATATTGATAGGATAGCATCTTGCAGTTGATGGAGATTTGTGGGATGCACATCCAGGGCACGAAGCTCCCATTCCACCACATCCCAAAGATGCTCTCTTGGGTTGAGATCTGGTGACTGTGGGGGCCATTTCAGTACAGTGAACTCATTGTCATGTTCAAGAAACCAATTTGAGCTTTGTGACATGGTGCATTACCCTGCTGGAAGTAGCCTTCAGAGGATGGGTACATGGTGGTCATAAAGGGATGGACATGGTCAGAAACAATGCTCAGGTAGGCCGTGGCATTTAAACAATGCCCAATTGGCACTAAGGGGCCTAAAGTGTGCCAAGAAAACATCCCCCACACCATTACACCACCACCACCAGCCTGCACAGTGGTAACAAGGCATGATGGATCCATGTTCTCATTCCGTTTACGCCAAATTCTGACTCTACCATCTGAATGTCTCAACAGAAATCGAGACTCATCAGACCAGGCAACATTCTTCCAGTCTTCAACAGTCCAATTTTGGTGAGCTCGTGCAAATTGTAGCCTCTTTTTCCTATTTGCAGTGGAGATGAGTGGTACCCGGTGGGGTCTTCTGCTGTTGTAGCCCATCCGCCTCAAGGTTGTGCGTGTTGTGGCTTCACAAATGCTTTGCTGCATACCTCGGTTGTAACGAGTGGTTATTTCAGTCAAAGTTGCTCTTCTTTTAGCTTGAATCAGTCGGCCCATTCTCCTCTGACCTCTAGCATCAACAAGGCATTTTCGCCCACAGGACTGCCGCATACTGGATGTTTTTCCCTTTTCACACCATTCTTTGTAAACCCTAGAAATGGTTGTGCGTGAAAATCCCAGTAACTGAGCAGATTGTGAAATACTCAGACAGGCCCGTCTGGCACCAACAACCATGCCACGCTCAAAATTGCTTAAATCACCTTTCTTTCCCATTCTGACATTATGTTTGGAGTTCAGGAGATTGTCTTGACCAGGACCACACCCCTAAATGCATTGAAGCAACTGCCATGTGATTGGTTGATAAGATAATTGCATTAATGAGAAATTGAACAGGTGTTCCTAATAATCCTTTAGGTGAGTGTAGATATACACACACATATACAGGTGCTGATCAAATAATTAGAATATCATCAAAAAGTCAGTAATTCCATTCAAAAAGTGAAATTTGTATTATATTCATTCATTACACACAGACTGATATATTTCAAATGTTTATTTCTTTTAATTGTGATGATTATAACTGACAACTACTGAAAATTCCAAATTCAGTATCTCTGAAAATTTGAATAGTACTTAAGACCAATACAAAAAAAAAAAAAATTGAAATGTTGGCCAACTGAAAAGAATGAACATGAAAAGTATGAGCATGTACAGCACTCAATACTTAGTTGGGGCTCCTTTTGCCTGAATTACTGCAGCAATGCAGCGTTGCACGGAATCGATCAGTCTGCGGCACTGCTCAGGTGTTATGAGAGCCCAGGCTGCTCTGATAGTGGCCTTCAGCTCTTCTGCATTGTTGGGTCTGGCGTATCACATCTTCCTCTTCACAATTCCCCATATATTTTCTATAGGGTTAAGGTAAGGCAAGTTTGCTGGCCAATTAAGAACAGGGATACCATGGTCCTTAAACCAGGTACTGGTAGCTTTGGCACTGTGTGCAGGTGCCAAGTCCTGTTGGAAAATGAAATCTGCATCTCCATAAAGTTGGTCAGCAGCAGGAAGCATGAAGTGCTCTAAAACATCCTGGTAGATGGCTGCGTTGACCTTGGACCTCAGAAAACACAGTGGACCAACATCAGCAGATGACATGGCACCCCAAACAATCACTGACTGTGGAAACTTTACACTGGACTTCAAGCAACGTGGAATATGTGCCTCTCCTCTCTTCCTCCAGACTCTGGGACCTTGATTTCCAAAGGAAATGCAAAATGTACTTTCAACAGAAAACATAACTTTGGAACACTCTGCAGAAGTCCAGTCCTTTTTGTCTTTAGCCCAGGCTAGACGCTTCTGAGGCTGTGTCTTGTTCAAGAGTGGCTTGACACAAGGTATGTGACAGCTGAAACCCATTTCTTGCATATGTCTGTGCGTAGTGGTTCTTGAAGCACTGACTCCAACTGCAATCCACTCTTTGTGAATCTCCCTCACATTTTTGAATGGGTTTTGTTTCACAATCCTCTCCAGGGTGCGGTTATGCCTATTGCTTGTACACTTTTTTCTACCACACCTTCCCTTCCCCTCTCTATTAATTTGCTTGGACACAGAGCTCTGTGAACAGCCAGCCTCTTCAGCAATGACCTTTTGTGTCTTGCCCTCCTTGTGTTTAGGTGTCAATGGTCGTCTTTTGGACAGCTGTCAAGTCAGCAGTCTTCCCCATGATTGTGTAGCCTACAGAACTAGACTGAGAGACCATTTAAAGGCCTTTGCAGGTGTTTTGGGATAATTAGCTGATTAGACTGTGGCACCAGGTGTCTTCAATATTTTGGGGTGGGGGGAATTTGGGGTTTTCATTAGTTGTCAGTTATAATCACCAAAATTGAAAGAAATAAACACTTGAAATATATCAGTCTGTGTGGAATGAATGTGTACATTATACAAGTTTCACTTTTTGAATGGAATTACTGAAATAAATCAACTTTTTGATGATATTCTAATTATATGACCAGCATGTACGTACACACACACACACACACACATACACACACACACACACCCCCACCCACCCACCCACCCACCAGGTTATTGTAACATTTATTGTCCAATTATTTTATATCACAAAGATCTGGCATTTTAACAGGGGTGTATAGACTATTTACATCCACTGTATATGGTATTCCCTGATGGTAGTGGCTTCTTGCCACTAGTTTCAGATGTTGCCCTGGCGTCACACATTTCCCAGATCCCAATCCGACTGAGCATCTTTGGGATGCGCTGGACTAACAAGTCCGATCCAAGACGGCTTCACCTAAAACCTTGAAGGATCTGCCGCTAATATCTTGGTGCCAGATACCACAGGACACCTTCAGGGATCTTGTAGAGTCCAATGGGCCAGCCTAAGGCACACCTGTGCAATAATCATGCTGTCTAATCAGCATCTTGATATGCCACACCTGTGAGGTGGATGGATTTTCTCGGCAAAGGAGAAGTGCTCACTAACTTAGACAGATTTAGACAGATTTGTGAACAATATTTGAGAGCAATAGGCCTTTTGTGTACATGGAGAAACTCTTAAATCTTTGATTTCAGCTAAATGGGGGCAAAAACAAAAGTGTTGCGTTTATAATTTTGTTCAGTGTATAACAATTATTTTACAAAAAAACGATGATACCATTCCATAATCTAATGGGTGACTAACAATTAGCAGAAATGTGTCCATTCCCCCTCCGCTGCACTGTACAGTTAGGATTGCATTAGACGTCAAGGAAGTAGAGGGATCCAGTGCATCCTGTTCATCCTGTAATTGGTGTGTTACCCAGGATACTGGTGTTACGACTGGTTCGGACCCGCCCTGGCTTTAAAGCCCGGGAAGCAGTACTCGTCGATTGGGATCAATTAGGCGCTAGCACTGACGCCAACAGCAACTTTCAACCAGTCAGTCGAAAGCAAAGGGGCTAGCCATTTTTCTCTGTCCAGACAGGCCACAGTGGGAAGGATCGATTAGCACGTTAGCGTAGGCAGGCTTTCTCCAGGTGGTAAGCAGTGTCCGTAAGCAAAAGAGCGCTAACACTCGCAGGTCTGGCAACAGAGGTGGGTATCATTAAGTCAGAAATGTGTTGAAAACATCTTAAGAACTATTTTTTTGGCGCAATGTTACTAACGGCTTGGTCGGTGTCTTACGTAAGAAATGAAAAAGACAACGGTGAAACCAGTTCCATCATTCAATAACAGAATTGCAATTAGATGTCTTCCAGGAGCCATCTAATCCTATCAAACATACTGGTAATATGTAAACTTATCAAGTGCGATAGCTCAGATAAACACATCTTAACACTCTCACAGTCAGCTTGATGTGTTTCCCTTTAACCCCAGCTGTGACAGAGCAACACAGTAAAACAAAGCACCTGACTTAGCATCTCGTTAGCACACCGCACTTCTGACTTGTTGGAGACGTATGCTGCTTCCGCGGCTTCTCACCCTGTCACATCAAGACAAAATACAAAGATGCCAACAGACAGCCAAACACACTTTTCCTCAAGAAAAAAAAACTCTAACTCTTTTCAAGGAATTAAGTCTTACTTTATGAAAAACATCAACAAAAGGAAGCGGGAACCGCCACCAACTGTCAATAAGACATACTACACCACAGAGAAATTCACGCAACCTCAGTCCTAGTCAATCTGAATACATAGAGTGGGCAGAGGAAGTCAAGAGACCATCACCCAGATATCTGTGTGTGTGAAATGTATATACATCAACACGCTAAGTATTGAGTGAGAGGCTGTTTGTGAAACATCCAAATGATCTGTGGACAGGGTAAAGTGGCGGACATCAAAGGGGTCCAGAGAGAGAGGCAAAAGTAGGCCAGGCCATGACCCTGGAGAGAAAGGGGGAGGTGGGGAAAGAGGAAGAGTAAAAATGGAGGGAGTGAGGGGGAGGCCGTGACAGAGGTGAATATGCCTGGAGAGAACCGTTAGGAAGGGTGGATAGATAGATGAGGGGTAGACGGCAGGATGGAGGGGTAGATGGAGGGAGGGAGGGAGGAGAAGGCAAAGTCAGTCCCAGGGCTGGGAACGAGCTCAGGTGTGAGTTCTGAAGAGGCACCTTCTGTTCTGTCGCTCTGCAGCCCCAAGTGGACAGGAGACTAGGGAAGGACACAGGCCTCTTGTTTGGCCCAAATAAATCCTGGTACATGCACAACCCTTTTGTCTATAAAAAAAAAAAAGTTGATATCCTCCCCTTACAAGACATTACAAGGAAAGGTCTTAGGTGAACTCTGAAATAATTACTGATGTCCAGTGTTTACAGTGCTGTAACAGGAGATGCATTTAATAAAACATAATATCTGTCATAAACAAATGGAGTTGAAAAAAGGCAATGGATACTTTGGTGCAGCTTTTCTCAACTGGTGGGTTGTGATCGAAAATATTATTTTTTTAATTATATATATATATATATATATATATATATATATATATATATATATAATTATATGGTCATTTTTACAATGAACAACAGCGTGGTTGAGTGCTTTTCATAGCAATTATTTGAGGGCCACTGCCACATTCAGAAGTCACAGCGCTTTTTGTTGCTGGAGACATAGATGGGTCTCAAGCCGTGTTGGGGGTAATGCTATACACGGTCACAGTAATCCATTACAGTAATAAGATTAGCGTGTGCAATAATTCATAATACAACGAAGAACTACTCAATTGTTTTTAATAATGTTACAGTTACTGATCAAATATTTTTCTTGTCCCTCCAGTGCTTTCTTGCCTGTCCTGATTTAAGATCTCCATAAACCTCTCTTTTGCTAACGCAGTCCTGTGTTTGTTGCGCACCATGTGTTTGGGTGGTGATCTGTCTGGGGCAGAGTCAACGGAGCTGCGTTATTCTCCATCTACTGCGGCTGCGCACATGAGGTAGACACTACAGCCTACATAAAAGGCCTTCTAGACGATTTCAGACCCCTCAACCTTCTCCACATTGAAAAGCCATACACTTCATTTATTATTGATTCAATTCATATTTTTTTGGCCATCAATATACACATAATACCCCATAATTACAAAGTGAAAAAACACATTCTTGGAAACATTTGCCAATTCATAAAAAAAAATATCGCACGGACATGGTATTCAGATTATTTTCCATGACACTCCAAATTTTCCTTTGACCGTCCATCTGTGGCAAATTGAACTGATGGGACAAGATTTGTAAAGGCACGCACATGTTCCCAGTGTCAGAGCAAAAGCCAAGCCATGAAGTCCAAATAACTCTGTAGAGGTCTGAGATGGAATTGTGTTGAGGCATAGATCTGGGGAAGAAAAAACAACTCAAAAGCATTGAAAGTTGCATTCCATAATTGTGAAATGGAAAATGTTTGGAACCACTAAGACTGGTAGCCGAGCAAGAAAGGCCTTGGTCAGGGCGGTGAGTTGCTCCTTTAACAGTTTCTCTGCAGAGACAGAAGAACCTGCCAGAAGGATAACCATCTCTGCAGCACTCCAACAATCAGATCATTATGGTAGAGTGACATGCCACCTGACTCAGAGCATGAGATTCTACAGTTAGATCGAACAATTTTGAATACAAAGCCTACGTCTGGCAAAACCAAGGAACACTCATCACAGGGCTAACACCTAGGGGTGAAGCATGGTGGTGGGAGCATCATGCTGTGGGGATGCTTCTCAGCAGCAAGGACTGGGACACTCGCTAGGACTGAGGGATGGATAAACACAGAGAAGGTCCTTGGAGAATATGATTGGGTATATGTTCAGAAACGAATCGTACATTCCATGATTGCAACCATAATTGGTTTTGAGAGTGTGTAAATTGTGGACGGTAAAAGCAGTATGAAGTGCTGCATTGGCTTGTGACAGGACACCTCCCAACACGTTGCTCCGGCTCCTTTGATTTGTGTATTATGCTGACGTTACCGTTCGGTTTTAACCAAGCAGGCCACAGCGCGTGGAAGAGGAAGAGGCTGCAGGGCAGATATTTCCTGAGGTAGAGGCACACATACAGCCTCCCCACTGACCAGGTGAATCTGGATTCTTGAGCAGACTTCTGTGGTACAGGATGAAGTAACCAAAGGCAACAAAAGCGCATGTTTACAGTGGGTTTATAAAAAGGTTTGTGTAACAAAAAACACATGTTTATAGTGGGTATATAAAAAAAAGGTTTGTGTAAGAAAAAACATGTTTATGGGGGTTTATAAAAAGGCCTAGAGAGGACATTTGAACTGCAGCAGAACTTGGCGAAGCCTGATAAACATCAAAGTAAATGAAGCAATAGCATGGGTACCATGCAATCTCCTTTTAGAAAATGGATGGGAAAATGACCAGTGACTGACATGAAATCAGGACAATATCACAAGACAATATTATGAGAACAACCAACATGAAAAGCTAAAAGAGCCCATGTGTATTTACATGACGGATCCAAGTTCCTATATCTAAGCATGTTAAGTTAACTGTGTCTATATAGTTCAAGGTATGATGGTGAAGGCATTGTTGTCATGGCGTTTCACAGGGTCCGTGTGGAAATTACAAGTGAAGGCATCCCCTGGAGAGGAGGGTGAAGCTGTCACTGAGACTGGGGAGCAGGCATCCGTTCAAAACAACCCTGGAACAACACACAGCCTCTCCATGTGCTGAAGATCTTAATCATCATCATCACCTGTCCTTTTGTGTGTGTGTGGGTGTGGGTGTGTGCATGCATGAGTGATAAGTAAAAGAGCTTACAACTGCATCAAAGTAAAGGGTCTGGAATATAATTATTGTGAAAAAGACAGGCACACACTGAAACAAATCTCCCCCCACCCTATCTTCCACATTTGCATTAAGTCCATATGTCTGGACTCAGAAACACTAACAATTACAATACGCACTAAGTAAGGCAGTTACAAAGAACACTTTCCATATTCATTCATCTACATACCAAGCGGACTAAAAGGACACAAAATCTGAATACGAAAAGCATACAATAAAAAAGGCATATTTAATCTTAATGTGATAAATCCTGTTTACGACTGTATGTTTCTGTTGATCAGTGATCGTAAGATCCCTATATAATGCTGGCCTATCGATAGATAAATATCTTATAGGAAGACTCAACTATTTTTTTTGCTGTATTAACCTTTTCAACAGATCCTGAGGGTCGTGTCCTATATGTATTACTTATAAGGCACAAGGTGTGGTAGATGGCCAATATACAAAACATAAAATTGCAGCTGGCAGGCACCACTCAGTGCAGAGTAGATGCAGGTCTTAGCCGTGGTGTTTTGGCATTACACAAAGAAGTTTTGCACCAAAAGGTGCCAGTCAATTAATGTACTGAAAGGATCAAGCTGCTGTCCAGAAAGAATCCTTATTCATACTTAGAGTTTAGACTCCACTGACCGATCAAACCTTCAGCTGTCCAATTTAAAACAACTAAAACACAGTTTGATCCCCAGCACTTTTCTGCAAGCTCCTGAGTCTTGTGCTTGAAAAACCCTGCATTTTCAGACCATTTAATTCATTAATTCCTATTATAAATTCAAGGTTCAATGATATGATCCCTAACATAAAAGAGTCCAATCTAGCTCTACACAACGAAAACAAATTACAGGACAGACAGACATTTGGGACTTGACTGAAAAGACCAGGGTTAAGAGCTCTTTGTGTTAAAATTAGTTTGATGAAATTGTCTTGCAAGTCACAAGGACAACGAAAGCTGCAAGCAATACATCTGGGTTTCAGCAGGGCACTGGGCTAACATCAAGGCAAATTAGACAAATTAAATATCCTCATAGATAGCCTCTCTACTCTTTCGCCCACTTTCAAAACATCACAAATCAACAATGATTAGATAACGCAATAGGTTTGCAATACACCTGGACCTTTAGGCCAACCCAAAACACACGTTAGCGTTTAGTAAGTTACATACCTGAACATGCCTCCATGTTCAACAATTACAGGAGATATTAAAACGTGGCTTTCATAGTGGCATCACATGGTCAACAAGAATGTTCTTGCCCAGGTGTCTTACATTATGGGGAATGTGTTCACCAGGTTTTCGAAAGATCTGAATATCTATGCCGGATTCACAGGCATCAGAGTTAGACCACACCCACATGAAAATACATTTTTCTGTTATAGTCTGGAAAGGTTGCGCTGTTAGAACATCATCATTTAGGTCATTAAAGGAAATTCAAGATATTGGAAAATACATAATCAGCAGAAATTGAGTTCTAGAGGTAAATGTGTTCCTTGTGTGGAGACAGAGTTATGTACCAAATGCTAGAAGTCTACGTCATGCGGGTGAACTGTGTTAGTTTTCAAAAATGTACCTGCATATCGCTTGATATAACGCTAACATGTGGCCAACTAGCACCCCTATGCACGGGATGGTGTAGACCAGCGCCATTTACAGTTCAGTTCAGATTCAAATACGCTACTGAAACCCTAATAACGCAAGTCAACCCGTGCTTGCCAAAAGAAGCCTTTCAATAGCACGTTCAAATGAAGCCCAATCCCCCCAGGGCTATTAACGACAGGAGAGGTCAAGGAAAATAGTTGTTACATAATATTTTCATCACTAGGTCAACTTAAACATTCACTGGCATTGTCCTATATGAATACTATTTAGGTAAGACTGAGGTCAAGGGTAAAACCTTCAATGTCTCCCAGCAGAAAACATATAGAATCTCTGCCTGCCTGAAAAGTTACAGCCAAATCTCACTGTCTGTCAGTCTTTGGGCAATTGTTTATTTTTAGGGATGAAAGAAGTACTTTTCCCCACAAGTTATATTTTACATCATTAACATCCAACCACTTAAGCACTATTTCTATCACGACACATGTTGGTTACACATTCATATGAAATACATTTTGATACCCGCTCCCTAGCCACATGAGGTTCTGCAACTGCCGGGGACAACTGTAACGAGTGTTAAAATGACCCAATTTGCAAAGTTGCCAAATGAGGAAAAGATGCAATTAAACTTTTAACATTGTGGTCCGGTAGAGTGCCAAAGAAGTTGTGAACAGATGAATGTGAACAGATGTACTCCACAAGGCTGTTTTGGTGTTTTAAAAACCAGAGCTACATCTGATCCCTGCCCCGGATACAACTGCCTCTGGCCCACAGTGGGTCTCTGGAGAGAGACGGCTACTTACGCAACCGTTCAATGAGCACAGTTAAGACATCGGTGCAACGTCCTACGAAACGCGTGGGGAGGCCTCGGAAATGTAGCGCGTAGCGCAAAGTGTCGTTGCCGTCTTTCCCCTAGCACCGGAGAAAACAACCCCTACCCAAAGTTTCACCCACACCTGCCCAAACGTGATTTGCTGGGAGTTTTGTTTGTCCCCAAGAATAATGCTTTTCTCCATTACAGAACGGGTAAGAAAAGCTAGCTAATATGGCTTCAATTAACAACCATTTTGACTATAATTGACTAATTAATCGAGTATCGCAATTTATCGATTCATCAGACAAAAAAGTATTCTGAGAATTAAATACCAGTGTATAATTTACTATTAAATTTAATTTAATTTGAGTTTTTCATCATCTTGTACAATGGTCTCTTAACAACAACATGATAGCAGTAATAAAACAAATAAAGCAAAAGATAAAGAGTTGTATGAAGTGCATATAGCAACAGATGTTTAAAAAGGCTGTTTTTCTCTTAAAAGGTACTGTTCTAAACTGTTTTCTTTATTATACATTTTAATCAAAACTATGTAAAACAGCATGCTAAAATACCAGACAACATCCCTATAATTTAATAAAGTGAGGTCAACTGAAGATGCATTTTGCTCTTAGTTTCTATGACCCACATGCCATGATCCATGACATCAGTAAAATGGGGAGAACTTAGTTAGCCGGGTTAACTGTAAAACAACTATTCACACGGAATTATCCCATCAGTTTCTTTAGGTCCTATTGCAAACGTTACATTAATGCATACCTAAACAATGCATTAAATGAAAAACACGTTTCATTTCAACACACAACTTACAGCATGACACTGAACTAACACAGGGAGTTCTATGAGAAGCAGACACTTGTTTTAGACCAGGTTATGACGAGCACCAGTCTCCTCCTTTTTCAATAGATTTATTTGCTTTCTGCGTCTCTGGAACCAACAAATAAATAATGAAATTCGATGCCAACTAGCTTTTATTATTGACGGGGGGGATGTGACATCTGTAATTTTAAATCAACTGTGTGAACTTACGTGCTGAAACACATGGTATAAATGATTAAGAGACAGATGTAAGATTCTTACATCACAGAATGTCCATGTGGTCTGAGAAAAAAGATTAAATACCCTTATCTCTCCTGATTGTGTTACAATAACGCTACAAAAGAATGGATTTAGCAAAACACTATTACGAGACATTGTTTGCAGGTCAATAAAACAAAACAAATAAATGTATCTTCTAGACAAGACAGAAAACATTTATCCACAGCTCTCAGAGATAGATAATGACTCCCGAAGCTGTATCACAGGTGGCCAGTAAACAACCTTCTTCAACTGCCATTGTACAGCACACCACATGCCTGAACGTTAGGGCTGTACAGAATCTCCTGAGGAGATTCTAAAAGATTTCAACCATATGCCAATAATGTCCATCAACAGCACCTATTTGATCAAAACAGGACATCTAGTCTCGGTTTAGAATAAAGGCACACCCGGAAGTCGTCGAATGGGAAAAGGCGTTGGAATACAGTTTCACAGGCCTGCACAGCTCACCTGTTTAGGGGGGACTTACAAACGTGAGTAAACACAGCCGTTCATTCAGCAGGGAGAATCCAGGAATTTATCTTACGGCGAGCCGAGAGCAAACACACATACTCAATTTACAGAAGGCCCAACAACCTAACAGACGAAACAAAAGTCAGTGATAAATAAATAAGCAGTTGTTGTGAGTTGCCTCTTGTCTCTTTTCAGGAACTCTTTTCGGTCCAAATACTTTAACAGTGTGTGTGTGTGTGTGTGTGGAGGCCCCTCAGTCACCTTCTGGAGAGGGAGTACAACCCGCAACCCTGGATTACAATAGCTCCTATGGTGGCTCAAGGGCGCGGCCTATCTGCCGTACAGCAGAATGCACGAGGAAAACATCTCATGCAGAGCCAGCCATTCATCCACTCGTAGACAAGCCAGGTTCATTACTATGGGAGTCAAACTGTTTGTACTGCCAAGGTTATGTTCTTTAACGGGAGGAAGGAAAGGACACACTGAAGTTCTGCAACTTTAAATTCATATCAGACGAGTGCCAATGGAGATTTGCATAAAAAGGGAAAGTCATATTTGGATTGAGACCAATTTAGTTCCTGTATTCTGTAGGACAATCCTTTTCACACATCTATATGCCTCAAAGGCAATTGTATGTCATTCAAACTCCCATACGACAAAGAACTGAGCGTTCGAACTAAGCATCCAGTTTGTGGGTGTATTTATCACCACTACAGCGGGTCAGGTGCCATTCTCCTGTTTATCATACAGTGTGTGAGCCAGCAACGTACAGCCATATTGACAATATCATCCATTTCCATTACGAGAGTTTTGGCAGTGTCGCAACAAAAACAAAACAGCATCTCACTATTCAGGGAAAAAATGTGAGTCCATTCTCCAGTACCCTGCTCCCATCCTGCCGTCCCTATCTCGGCGAAACACACCGCGGCGGCGATGGTGGCGGCTGTCTGCACCCAAACTTCAACCCCCCCCCCCCCCCACCACCGCCCGCCCCACACACCCCCCCGGACAAAAGCCTTGCCGTCCCACTGACTGGCAGATGGAGCGACCGGCTGACATCCTGGGCCCGGCCGTTTCATGTTCCCCGGGCATCCAATACAAGCGGGCGGCCCTGTCCGTGAGTGCGGGCGGCCCGAGGAGGAAGCTCTTTTGTGGGCCGAGGGGGGGAAGCTCTTTTGGGGGCCGAAGAGGGGGGGGGGGGGGTGCGGGTACTCGCACCTCAGCGCGACCAGGAAGAGCAGAGCAAACAGAAGGGACAGACGGAGAAGCCTAATAATGTGTATCTGAAGAGCAATGTGTGTGTGTGTGTGTGTGTGTGTGTGGGTGTGTGTGTGTCCGTCCGTGTGTGTGCGCCATGGTAAAGCTAAAGAGGGGCTAATAAGACTGGTAACCCTGGTGTCCTCCAACCAGCCAGTTCCATGACTACATACTAGACCAGGCCATCACATACAAACACATCTAATCTAAAGGCTGCGGGTGAAGGTTGTAGGTCCCTTGCAACAGGACATAGCTGTGGGGGCGCAACAGGACAGCCTGACATCGAGTTGGCCTATTTTAGAAATAGTCTGCACTTAAAATAAGGAAACGTGTGAATATGCTGATCACATCTCTCTGTCCCCTCTCCCCAAAACCCAGGCACATGGGTGTTTTCACCCGCTTTCAATGGCATCAATCTACTGTCTGTCATCAATGTGTCATTGTCATCACAGGACTAATATTTCTGATCCGGGTCCCGGGTGACGAGGTGGCACACTTCTCCCTCTCTGCCTCTCCTTTACTTCATTTCCCTTCTTTTTCCCCTTCTCTTTTTAATATTTCAGAGCTTCAGATGTAGCAGCTCTTTAAAGCGCCCATGGGGTCCCCGAGTCCTCGCTTTTGTCTCCCATTTCCTTCTGAAACAGTTTCTTTTAACGCAATCCCGCTCATCCCAGTTGTTTTCCGATCCCTCTCTCTTTCTTGCTCTCTTCCCCTCCCTCCCTCCCTCCCCCCCCCCCCCCCCCCCCTCTCTCTCTCTCTCTCTGTGTGTGTCACTCTGAGGTCAGCGCAGCACTTTCTGCTATCTTTACAGCGGTTGTAGCCTCAAAATAGCAGAAAACATACCGCTTTGTGGTTTGAAAAAAACGATTTCTACCATTTAAAAGGTGCTTTTCTGATACTTTGAGACAAGGCAATATTATAAAGAGTTATTAGTATGAAAACAACTGCACTCAGATGCCTTATGCATCGTTTCCATCGATGCACCATTTAATGACTTTACTGAATCATGACTACGACCTGAGAAATAAAATGAACCACTTCGCACGGCTACTTTTAGCGGGGCCAATTAAACGATTAAAATGTAACACCGAAATGTTTGCAGTTCATTTAAACATTGATCGAAATGGGTATTAAAACATTGGTGCGTTATGCAACAGTGTTCAGATGCTTTCCTGTTTCCATTGTTCAAGACATTTAAAACCAATGGATGATCTGTTGACCCTCCGTGGGCGTTCTCCAACTATTGGCAGCGTTGCCTTCTGGGCTAAAAGGGGGGAACCATTTTTACTGCAACACCGCCGTAAGAAGAAGAAAACAATCAGGAAAGTGTTTTCTTCCAGGGTAAGCTTTACAGACTAATCATCACTTTAAGACTGTGCTGATAAAAATTTAAAAAAAAAAGATCTCTTTGTTGAAGCTAATCATTCTACTAAAGTTCTAATTACTGTAGATCCACCAGTTTCCTGTTAACACCATTGATCCACGTTAGCATCCACTACGCAGACTAAATTGGCTGCTAACATGATGCCGTGCTAGCTGTAATAACGGAAAAATCGGAAGCTGGAAGCATTTCCTTCGATCCTGAAATCTGAATAGACCATCTATGGCCACTGGACCGGACCGCAAAAATGCCACTCGTTTCGTTGTAATATGGCTGCCAACAACGAGTCCACTTAACTTGAACTAACATCGCAAGTTGGATTCTTGTGAAAAACACCTGCGGACCGACTGACAAACCAACCGAAAAGCAAACATCGATGAACCCCACACACACTCGAGTTTGTTGGCTGAGCTCTTGCATTGAGGGGTCCGTATGCTGGCTCGCCATTGTATCAAGTCGGGGCCTTTGTCTGGTCAAGCTTAAACCAGCGATTGCACCTTAGCTACCACAGTTCAAGCGTAAACACTTTTTGTGTGCCACAATATACACGGTTGCCAGTGGACCCCTAAATCCTTGGAACAGCTGAGTCCTAGGGTGTCAAAGATAATGCCGATTTATTGCAATGCGAGGCTTTCTCTCCACCCCACCACCCCCCCAAACCGATTAAAATTAAGCCGTAAACATGTGAGGATGGAATTAGCACATTTAGCGAGTCTCCTCTTCCCACATCACATTTTCGCTCTGGAGCGGCTGATCCCCGCAGCCAAACGCGGGTGCAATTTTAATGACTTGCGTCGTTTTTGAAGTCCACATGAAAAAAGCGGTGCTCGCCGTTTGTGGCAGCGCTAGATACGGCGAGGCCACGGCCGGACGTGATTGGGGGGAGGAGGGGGGAGGCGTGCGGCAGACTCGGACTTGGGCTCTTCGATAGGATCGGTGTCATTTTCCTCTCCACGATAAGACGCCTCGCTGACAAGGCCTGATTAGGAGAGAAAAAAATCATTATTACGACGCCTTTCATCCGCCGGGGGGGGGGGGGGTGGGGGGGGGTTACCGATAAACAGCACACCCGTGGGTAGATTTACCGAAAGCAAAATGTTAGGCTATAAGTTAAGGCGTATATATTTTCGAAATACAGTTTGGGTCTGTATTCGTGTATATTTCTTAGAATTAATTTCTTTCCTTGAGACAAAAGGCAAATACACCCCCCCCCCCCCCCCACAGATAATATATTTCATTAAAGGCCCCCTTTTTGTATTAATGCTAACTCAAGCTGTGAAATATTTAAGTCCCAGCTCTCAGTGCCATGAATCAAACAATTATCAAATAACTTCCTATTCTTTTTGAAACAATACAGAATTCAGATTTTATCAGACTACAAAAAACTAAGTTATTTAATATGCAATACCTCGAGGAAATCCACTTTAGCAAACTGTCCTTATAAAAGACAAATGAATAAGAACAGTCTAAAATATTAAAATTACACTATGCCACTGAGTGAATAAACTAAAGCAGATGTGGATAGCCAATATAAACATTTCTAAGAAAGAGATACACAGTTGGTCTTTGTTAATATAGACTATACAATGTTAATTATCTAATTTCATTCAAACTGATATTTGTGTGTTAAGTGTTTGATAATTAAATAATTGCTATTATTTCATTTTCTGAAATGATCAAAATGAACCCATGCTACAGCCATTGAGAGTTCTTTATTTATATATATATATTAATATTTATTTTGCTTAAAAAATATGGATGAACAAAATTGTATTTCAGCACCTTTCCTCTACATAAAGATTGAATTTAACTACTCTAAATACACATTTATTTCTGTATTTTTGTTTATTGCCTCCTAATGTATTTTGCTATAGGATTTGTCTCATATTTTTCTTGTTTGTAACTGCACTCGGCCGTGGGTTTGATGTTTTCTCTAGTCCCCAGGAAGCGTATCTGCTATGTGTGCAACAGTTAATGGGAATTCTAACGTCTCCTTTTAACAATTACATTTAGGTCAAAGCTGAGACAGAGGTCCATGTAAACAACACCAGGATGGAAGCTATTCATAATAGAAACACCACAAAATAGAAGTCATTAAAATACTATTGTTTGACCAACTATACTACCTACAAATGAAGAAAATTATACTTTTATTTATTAAATGATAAGTAACAAATGATATATATATGTTGGCCAATTAGCAGAATATTAGCAATTTCTCACCTCCTTTTTCTAGTTCTCTTTTAGTCCAAGACCCAATTCACAGCAGGTAGATCTGACATAATAAAGCTACATGGCATTGACAGACAAGTTTTTTTTTTTTATGTGTATTGTTAGATTTTATCTTCTTTTACCAAACAGCGCAGAACCCGTCATCATGGGTTTTAAATAGATTTTGCCTTATGAGAAAAGTCTATGCTAAAAGCCAGGTCCTAAAAATAGTTCCGGGCATTTCTAAATATAGCCTGTCATTTGCAAAGTGTTTAGCTGCGCCGATTTGATGCACAGGCATCACTTTGGTGGATAAACACCAAAAGAATGATAAAGTCTAATCTTAAAACAGAGCGTGGAGGAATAAAGCAAGTGAGAAGAGACACAGAAAGGACCAAGATGGAGGGGGAGAGATGGAGCGCGAGCCAGGGACAAGTGTGTGCCATGTTACTGGGGCACTCCAGCACCCATGGTCTCACAGCAAGGCTCAAAGCCGTGCTCCGCTTCAAACAGGAGCCGGCGACTTTTTATGTTTACAAAACATATTTATTTATTTCTCTATCCCATCGTTTATCTGTTTATTTCACTGCGTCCCGACGCCCCACGCTCTGCCGTCGGAGTCGCGCTCGATGACGACGCTCAACGCTTTCTCTCTCCCTCCCTCTCTTCTCTTCTTGTAATACCGCTGCAGTTGGAAATCAAACCGCTCTAAAACAAATTGATGTACTCTTTAATATAGTCGTCACATCATCACAGGGTCCTTGCGCGTCTGCCTTGGTGACAACTGCAGGGCTGCTTAGCCGAGCCCACGATGTCTTCCTACTGCTTTGTTGGTCGCTTCAATGATTTATCACAAAAAAAAAGAGAGAGGGAGATTGAGAGAGAGCGGGGGGGGGAGAGAGCGAGAGAGTGAAAGAAAAGGAGAAAAAGAAAAGACCCGGGCTGTCGATTGAGTCATTGGCACCTTTGATTGACAAGGTCTAATCAGCTTATCTCAGTACTAATAAAGTTGATGGCCTGCAGCGCTGCTCTCTACCTGGCACTGCGTGAACTTTGGGCTGGCGAGGGGCCCCCGGGGACCGGCCCCGACCCTCTCTGCTTATCTAAACGGGGCTGAAATCAATCCTTAATGAGCTGTTTTCATTTTCCCCCATCGATCGGGGCCCTGACACGGGGTTTGGAGTCGCGGAGGACCTCGGCCTCGTCGCTGCCCCCCTGAAAACGCCGAGGAGATTTTCTGTTTGGCCACGTCGTTGTTTGTTTCAGTTGCATCGCAATTTTTTTTAAAATGTTGAACTTTGAAGCGGAAAGGGGTTGAAATGTCGGTTGTGCCAAGATGGAAGGCCTTGGTTTTAAGGAAGGTCCCTTAATATCTGAAACATGTACAATAATACGCCTGAGTAAACATGGAAAAACAAATACTATAATTATGTTTTTCTATGTAGCTAAATATCTACACACACACACACACATTTATACGCATACACATACGCAATAAATAAAAACATCCACAGGAGCCTCCAGTATAAATGGTGTATAATCATAAATATTCCCACAAATAAACCTTGACTAAATATTAGGAAAATTCACACCACAAGGATCTGACTGTTGCATTAATAGGTGTGATTTAAATTTATGTTAGTAATCTCCACATAATACTCTGTAATAATAATAACCTCCCAAAAATCTAGAACAATCCTATATTCTTGGGATAACCTCAAAAAGGTTTGAACATTTTATTCTCTCCAAATGTCTTCAGTGTCTAGAAAAGTGTTGGGGCAGTGGACTGTCAATTCAAAGGTTGTTAGAACCTGACTGAGTCAAGGTGGAAATGCCTTTGTTCTGTCCTTGAGCAAGATAATAATTTTTCTTAGGAAAGAAAAGGAGTGTGACCAGACAACAGTTTAAGTCTTGCCCACAGATTTAAAAACCAAGCTCATTATTGTACATTCAACGCAATGTGGTTCAGCCATTCCATTTTACTCCCACCACAACAATGTAACTCTTTATTTGTTTACTGTTATTTATCTTACAGTCACCAATGTTCTCATGTTGACATCTCGGAGTAGTTTACTTCCTGTCCTACATGTCACAGAGACAGCTGTATCTTTAAAGAGTCCAGGGGGTTTAACATCCACAGCATAATAATTAGCTTGCCCATGCTTAAAGAGATGGCTCATTTGTTATTGTTACCGATCTACCAATCACTTGCCCTATTTTTTATGCTTTTGAAAAAGCTTCCTGATCTTTGTATTTGAATCTGTTCTGGAAATTCAATACTTAACTGAGGGACAGATGTTGTTAAATGAGGAACAGAGGAAGGGGTGGTCATTTAAAAATAATTTAAATCCCCTGTTCTTTCAGACAAAGTGTAATTTATGAAGTGTAAGTTGTTAAGCCACATTGGGGTCGTTAAGTAATTTAGTGTTGCCTAAACAAAGAGGGTGAATGGTTATGCAACAAGTATATTTTAGTAATTGTGATTAATATGTGAAAATGTGTAGAAATGCATTTTCACTTTGAAATTATGTAACATTTTGTGCAAAATAATCACAAGTAAAATGTAAATCCCATTTTACAATGGACTAAATTTGAAAAATGGTGAATACCTCCTGAATCCACAATACGTATGCACCCCAAACTAAGCAGGAAAACTGGGTTAGTTGCCCCACAGTAAACAAAACTAACTGTGCCCTCTACCTCGCCAGCTGATTCTAATCAAGGGGTGAAAGCTTATCAGTGCATCTTATCAGTTCATCTGATATGCCTTCCATGTCCAACGAGACCCCTTTTTTTTCTTTACAAAGTCAGATCGTGCCATGGTATCTGACACTTCTTTGATTTGGAGTCAGTCTAGCTTTCTCACATTTTGGGCATTCAGACACCCCTGATTCAAATGCCTTTAAATTGGCTAACTACATGCCCTCCTCCTGCACTTAGGGCCGGCTCTCTTTAGCAGGCTAGCCCTCGTGTCTGCATGTTCATATGCACGTCTTTAAAGTCTCTGCCCTCCACTAATGAAGTTCTATACTTTATTTATGAGACAAACAGAGGCTGGTTCTTAAGGGTGTGTGTGGTAAATAGCTCAGCATGTCCACAGAGCATTCTCAATATCCCTCAAAGGGCCTTCATTGCTTTTGGCAAGTCTGTGCTTTCCAAAACACACTGGAGAGAGAGAAATGGAAAAAACAGCAAAGAATTCTCTAAAATGATATTCTGTGAAGACTCACCATCTCAAAGAACTGAGAGGACCTCTTCTTTTTTAGAGAGTGACCTTATGGTACCCTGGCTTTTTTGATTTGTGGTCATTAAGTAGAATGTTATTGATGCCAAAGTAAAGGGGGCAAGAGGCAGTTGGAGCGCCATCTTTTTTTCTGCCTTTGTTCAGGATCTCTCTCTTTGAAAGAAAAGAGAAACTGTCTTTAAATATTATATTTTTCCTTCCCATTGGTCAATTATAGTACTTATGGGACATAATGATATATTGTGTGGATTTGGAGGGTAACTTTGAATTATTGTGAAATAGCTGTGCGTGTATTAGCCGCTGAAGACGACTTGAGGTTTCTTGTAACAAAGTGTATTAACGACCGGAGTAAGTCTTTGATTGGACAAACACTTACTGCACCAATTATTATTCTTTTAACCCTTTTCAGACGATAGTCCTCAGCATTCAGCATTTCAAAGCATATCCTTCACCCATTTTAAAGACATCCCGAAATGTAGAAATGTGTACCCATTGGAATGATGAATAAAAGCCAGGTATATCCACTTACTATCAATATCTTTCAGTTTCAAAGTGATAGAACTAAATGAGGCATTTGCTAGCCCATTCGGATCAATTGAGCACTCGCACGAAAGAAAGCGGTTCAAAATCTTCAGTGAATGCCCCACCCCCCCCCCCCCCCACCTCACCCCCACTCAAATAAAATGAAAAACAAAGATATTACCACAGACTAAATATAACCAAAATCTGAAGTGTCCGCTGTATTTGATCGAGCGTTGTAGTGCGATTGTCCACTATTTAAATATGCCGTACAGGATGTTCAAGCGGGATTGGTTCGACAACGACGCTACTGGATGCACGAAACACGGACAAAAGGGGTTAGTCTGCCACTTTAATGTACAAACCGCTTGGATAGAAGACGCTAGACAACGTTTGTACTCCCAGTGCATATATTCTCTGCCTGTCTGTGGCCTCAACACATTGAAGTAGTTCTAAGCTTGTTTCTTGCCTTGGTCCGACAGTGTTCCCAACGAGCCTGTGCTGTTGGTGCCTTGTTGTGGTCGCTGAGCGTTGGTCTTCGCTGAGCGTTTCTTGTTTCAGGTTGTGCATCTGAGCGGAGGGATGAGGCCGACAGCCGGGGCGAGGGGTGGGCGGGGGGGGGGTCACAGATTAAACACGAGGGGGCAGAGGCTCACGCCCAACTGAACCCCAACCAAACACCATTGCTACTGTGGACCAAAGCAGTGAGCGGTGTGTGTGGGAGCAGAGACCAGGACAAACCGTCATTGTTCTCAGTTAGACCCAAACACAGAGTCGAGAAGGTGGCAAAGAGGGGTCAGAGGGCACACCACTAGCCCTCACCGGGAGAAGTAGTACACGGTTAGACCACAGCCCTTTTCTTTAACACCAAACAACGCGCGTGACGGAACATCAAAACGAGCCACTCCACAGAAAAATGTGAGTGAATTGAATCAAAATACGGGCTACCGCCGAGTTTGACATGGTGAAAACAGGAATAATATAAGTCTCAGAGATCATCAGAGAATCATATGAAACAACATATTTAAGCGGAGAATGCAGATTGTTATTATGAATTTGTGAGTTCTACTTCACATCGACATCAAAAGGCAGTGGTCTGTGCAAGCTTTTCTCGACTTGAATTATTAAATCTGTCGATGTCGCACACACGCGCCACCCCTCCATTATAGTGTAAATTAACAAACTTTTTCAAAACTACAGCGGAAGCCACAGAAAGCCAGTTGATACTTCAAGAATGAGCTTTGATATCTCTCTAAGGAATACACTGTGACTCAATAATGTGGGTACTGTCAGGAGGGAGAGGAAAAAAGGCAAACTGGTTTAATCTATTTCAAATCCAAATGAGCTCATTTTCCTATATTTAAAGATAAAAACAAACCTTGATAATGAGAGAAAAACACGGTTTTCTGTTCAAGATAGGCGATTTATTTAGCTATGTTTATTGTGCTTTGTTTGGTTCCCCAAATTAAGAACTAGTGGGGAAACGCTGATGTTGTTTATTTCAGTAGAGCCCTGTGTTTTCGGAGCTACGGGGGGAAAAAAAGTGCGTGAACACACACACACACACACATACACACACACACACAGATGCATTGGAGAAGAGGCGTGTGTTTTTCCGGGAGCCGAACGAGGAGCTGTGGAGCCCGCTCCGGCGCCCGTACACCTCTCTCTCCCTTGCTTGTCTTTGATGTGCTTCTGAAAATGTCACCAGTCGTCAAGGCGGCTGTTTTTTTTTTTAATGTTTTCTCTCTCTCCACCTCACACATACGAGCGAGACAATTTGCTGTCGCTCACTCACCCCCACCCCCCCCCCCCCCAAACAGAATGCATACCGGTTTCCACAGCTATCTGGTAGCCAGCCTCCAGTCTCCGAGATGACCTTTCCAGCTTCTCTGTGTTGTCCAACAGATGTGCTCTCTAAAACAAATAGGAGAAAAAAATGAGACAGAAAACAGAAAAGTAATGATTGAGAGGGCTGGGAAGCATTTCAGAGGAACATCTTAACTCCGTCACCTCACCAAACACAGACCACTGGAAAAGGGTGATATGTAGACTGGAAATATGGGGAACATGCATGAGTAACTGGGGTATATGGTTGAAATTTAAAAATATTCAAAATAAAATTGAGAAGCTTCTGGATGTTCTTCTCTTTTAAATTAAAGTTTCCCCTCCTCGGCTTCAGACTCGATTGTAACTCATTATTTCACATTTAGCATGGAGGGCAAAGTTGAGGGAGGGAGGAAGAGCTAATTGAGATGTAATAAATTATAATTTGCAGCTTTCAAGTAAAAAAAAATAACGTGTCAAGGCGACGGCTCTGGAATTAAGGAGAAAACCCTAATTAATGTGGAAATCAAACGTATTTTCTCTAATGTACTTGGTTATGGAACCTAATAAATATACTGCTTTTTAGAAAATTCTACTGGTGTGGTAAATGGATAATGACACCAACCAAGTAGAAAACCCAAGGAGATCACCAGACAATATCAGACCAATTCATTTGAAAGTAAAGCTCGTAAACAATGACAGAAACGTGCTAGCCTATAATTACTGAACGATCAATAAGTACTAAAACATATAAAAAAAACATTGAAATTCCCCAAATCCCAACAGCAACATGCAAACATTTAATAATCACCATCAAAATATTAACACTACAGCACAACCAAATGGACAACAGTTAGATTTCCATCCAGTTGGCAGCACATTTTCACACAAGCATTGTAAAATGCGCGTACAGAAAATGTCTGCAATTAACAGTTTTTTGATCAAATGGACTTAATAAAAGCAGTGTGTGATGACATAGCACACATACAAGGTAGAATTTCTACTTAGTTATATTCATGAACCTGATATAAATGTGAAGTTCAATGTGTATCCATCACATTTTAAACTCCACCAATGGCTGTCAGGAAAATAGTTCAAATGAATTGCAAATGTGCCTGTTCTAGTTTCTGCAACTTCACTCAATCAAGCAAATGCTCTTTGGGTAGGCTTCTCCACATGACGAACATCTTATGTATAAGAACAAGAATATTTGTATTTGTCAAATGGCAGCCAGGCATAAATCATGATGTCACCAGGATAGGCAAATTTTTCCAGAGTACCTGTGATAATCCCCATTTAAAACAATCGTCGGTCCTCTTTTAGCTTGCATTGACTTATTGTCATCTGAAACAGGCTTTGGACACTCCCAGCACCAACCACCCACCACCCTAAAGCACCATAGACTAGCTAATACTATTCAGATTAAATCCAGTAAGGGAAGATGAGGAGGAGACAAGTCATGTAATTCTTTAAAGTCACTCTTGTAAATGTTAGAGGCAGGATTCTAAACAGTGCCCTTTTTAGGTTTAGAAAATATTTAAACTATAGCCTCAAAAATGAAATGCCTTTGAGACATAGTGGAAGGACCTCAGACTAATTGTGTCACTCCAAGTTCAGTTATTTTCAAACGCAGAAAAATTCAAACCTGAATTTGTCAGTACGCACAAAAAGCATATTTGTCTCAAATTCTGGGCACAGATATGTTCACATCCCTGTTAATGAACATTCCACCTTGGCAACAAACATCCATCCACCTGACAGGTGTGGTATATTAACAAGCTGATTAAACAGCATGATCATTACACAGGTGCGCTTTGTGATGGTGACACTGAAAAGCCACTAAAATGTGCTGTTGTCGCAAAAGACAATGTCAAAAATATAAAAAAGACTTTTGTTATTTATTTAGGGACCTCCATAAGCCACTCAAATGTATCAAACTAAGGGAGCATGCAAATGGCCTTCTGACGGCAGAAGTGTCAACCAGGACTGTTGACTGTTTATGCAATGTTCATTTCTCTACCACACTTTATTTTATCATTATGTTGCATATTTTTTGTTTAGTGTGGTACTTACTTATAGTAACCCCTCCAACTATTAATTGCATTTAGAAAAAAATTCTTTCAAAAGCATACAAAGCCAACGCAGACGTTATTCTGACTTATTCATAGCTATCAACAACTGACAAGGCTGCCCATTGAAAGGAGAATATCCAAGGTGCTTTGTGTTCATAAAAAAGTGAGTAATTACATTTTTCCTAATAAAGAGCCTAATAAATGTGTTACTAAGATGATCATAGAACACATTGACCAACATCCACAACGAGCCGTGCTCATTCTGAAATAAATCAAATGGCTGTTCATCCATTCGCAGCTGGTAATCCAATGAAAAGACGAGGTCAGATATTGCAGAATCTTCCGACTTCGACACAATACCATATCCTGACATTGTATTATAAATGGTTCTGAAAATGCCATGCAGATGGAGTTATGAGAAGTCACAGTGGAACCTTGTTTAATAACAATCTGAACACACATCTGGGCCCACATAAAGGTAATTTATCTTGGGATTTTCCAGTCTTTCAGTAGTCAGGTCCTCACTGAACCTACACGTGTGACGTTTCCAGCCCTTTTAACAGCGGTTATGTTACGGCAGCCCAACAAGACTACCATAGATTTACCATAGATCCACCACTCACAACCATCAGATGAATGGTAACTGTCTGTCTGAAAGGGGAGGGAGGGAAGCACTGGAATCTCTAGTTCTGGTTAAGCTGTCAAAATGTGTACCAGCTAATCACTCCAAGGAAATAAAATAGAGGAAATAAGACGACATCCCACTTTTCAAAGTTTGACAATCAGAGGGACGGGAACAGAAAGAGGAAGAAAAAAAAAGCCTCTGAACTCACCCCCCACCCCCCCCCCACACACACACACACACACACGTCTTCTTCTTGCTGGTTGACAGATGTCATTTAAAATTGCAGAAATACTTTTTAATAGTTAAAGGGGGGGGGGAGGGAGGGGGGGTGGGGGGGGGGGGGGGGGTGGGGGCTTTGCAGAGTACGGTGGTGGGCGGCTGGGTGTTCAGCGTGGTGGTGTGCCTGTGGTGGTGGTGGTGGTGGGGGGGGGGGGGCTGCTCGGCTTAATGAGCCCCTATGGATCAGCGGAGATGGAGGGGACATATTGACATGCAACGCTTAAGCTAATACACCTAGACCATGGCTGTGCCTGTGTGCCTCGGAGCACAAGGCAGCCGGGGATACTGACAGAGCAGCTCGCTCCCCCGCTCTTCAAAGAGCTCAAGTGATTAGTATGTTATCATTACCATTCGAAACGTGATTTTCCTATTCCCTCTCGGCAAAGGTGACACGTCTCGGGGAGACGGCCAGCAGACTCGCTGCAGTGGAAAGCCACTTCAAAGCTTTTCACTGAATTTCACTCTCCCTCTCTCTCTCTCCCTCTCTCTCCCTCGTTTCGTCTTCTTTTCAGGGGGGTGGGTGGGTTACTGGGGGGATATGCTTGTGGTGGCGGTTGTTTGGGGGGGGGTCATTAGAATAATGCGCCCGGCCAAGTTTGACGCTGACGGAACCTGAAGGAGAAGCCCGGTCGGCAAAGACCCAGCAACGACACGGCGCGTCGATGGCCTCATAACGACCACAGCCAGATGCACACCCCGAACCAATGAGAAATAATACAGACAAAATAAAATAAAAGGAACCAAGGAAAATAAGAACATTCTCAAATAGAATAAAACAGCTCAGTCATTCCCCACCCCCCCCCCTCAAAAAAAATGCTAGGATGTCACGCCGTGTGGACACCAGGGGTGGTCCTCGCACATGAAACAGGTACCAACAGCATCTATAGGTAACAATTCTAAACAGGTACCATATGCATAACCCATCACCTAGCCTCCAAACCATGTTAAAGCCGCGCAACTTCATACCCGCATGACCTTGTCGGTAGCAATCAAATAGGACCGGCGGATGGATTCGGGCCAGTTGCAGAAAATGCGTTGCTGCATTTCCCAGAGCCAGACGGGTTGCAGCACCTTCCCTGCAACCCGTTCTGAATAAGAGGAAGTGCATAGACGCAGGCCACTGGAGATGCAGCAGACCATATCGAGCTTTGACCACTTCGGATCCGACTGAGGAGTCAATCAGAAAATTAACACACACGCACGCAGACAAACGCACACGCGGACACACGCACCAACGCGCACGCACACATGATGACCTAGAATAAACAGCTGCCAAATCCTAGAGAAATAATGACATGTAATCAAAATCATTTTTCCCCCCTTTTCTCATGCAGCCAACCAGAGGAGGATTTAAAACCAGTACATGATAAACGCTGCTTGTCTGCGAGTGCATTTGTCTGCGCCCCTTCCCCATTTCCACGTCTGCATGTATGCCTTTTCATCAGACACCTACATCCGCAACAAACACTTTCTTAGAAACTACTAAAAAAAATAAGAGAGAAGAAAATGGCTGTGTTTTTTTTTTTTGTGTTGTTTTCTTGCACACAACTGCACTTCAGTTGTATGCTATTAACAGCCAGCCCCTGAACAATGCATCGGCAGCTCAAACGAATGATTCCTTCCCTTTTCTGCAGCCTTTTTTCAATATCAAACACGGGCGGTTACGATCACCATTTTCAAAAGTTCAGATGATTCCTTATTATTTCAATAAGGGGGGAGAGTCAAAGTGAATAATGATGACAGCTGTGATTCAGACTGACTGTGTGATCTTCTCCACGGTTTGTTTGGGACTTGTAAGATGAGGAATTACAAGTGTCAAACAGCTGTGAATATGGGTGCTAAATATTTAAACATGTTTTCCAGCTGAGGAAAAAGTATAGTTTTTAAAAGGGGGCTTAAGTGTGTATAAGCTGCGCCTGTCTTTGATTCAAATGCAGCAGGAATGGGAGCGAGAAGCAGTAGACAGAAGGCTTGAGATGGGGAAGAGGGCGTGAATCAAACCAAATTAAACAGCCACGCGTTCCAAAGGGGAGGACAGGTGAGGTAACGAAAGGTGTCTTCTGAAGCGCGGCACGGGGAAAATGCACTGTTTCACGGCGGAGGGAAGGGGAAACAAAAGCACGCCTAAATGAAAGGGAGTCTGGAGAGAACAGTAATGAGGGCTCTACATTATGAATGGACATGCATGGAGGGGGCCTGCGATAGAAAAGGTGTAACTCAGCTCCAGGAAATGCAACAAAAACATTCACAAATGCAGCAAAGACCTAACCAGACACCCCATCACACAAACACAAACACACACAAAGTGAGGACCGGAAATGTAATACCCATATAAAAAATAAATAGTCTTAACCCTAAATGTAAGACTAACTCTTAACCTAACCTTAACCTCAGTAACCTAACTTTTATGACAAGACTCAATGTATTCTAACCCCTAAACCTAACCCATAATCCTAAAGCTTACCCTACCTAACCTAATCAAACGTAACCCTGCAGCCTGAAAAATTCTGTCTATCTGAGGACCAGTCTTAAGGTCCTCACTTTCCCCAAATGTCCTCATAAATAGTGTAAAGCTCAAACTGGTCATCACTGATAGCAATTGTAGTACACACACACACGTACATACAAGCACAGACACTGATGAAAAAGTGATTGTTACCTACAGCGATGCTCCAAAATATTTTTTTTCGCCATTTTAAATCTAATTAGAAATTCATATCTCATTTTTGTAAGCACCTCCAGAACAAGGCCAGTTAACAGTTGGAGGTTAACATACTCCAGTCTGAGGATTCAGGGGGTCCTGGTGACGCTGTCAGAGAGACGGGCGAGGATATCAGACAGGAGGTCCTCTCTATGACCACGTTAGCCCAGTTCACATACTAAACAAAATCATATTTAACATTCAACAGAAAAGCTGACGAATAGAGCTGAGGCAAGATTGCCAAGCCTTCAAAGACGTTTCACGGCGTTATTAGATTGTTGTTTTCTTTGATACCGTGATCAAAAAAGCCAGAGGAAAAGGGCCAATCCAGGATATATTGATTACATTGAAGTATTGTCTACAGGTGTGTAGCTAACACCGTTGCTATTCTGATTCTTGACCCACCTCAGGCGAGCAGTTAATCACACCAAATACTACTACTTCCACCACTACTACGTAAATGTCTCGTCTACAAGACACAACGTAGAGATGAATGCGTCGACATACAGAACCTACTAATACAACACACAATGTACTAACTCGACATAAAGAACAAGTAGCTACGAGACTGTGCATGTATACGATTTTGATAGTCATCTCATAGAATAATGGACAACCCCCCCCCACCAACCACCCCCAGCCCAAAGCACTGTCCTGAAGTGGAGTTTATCCTAGCTTCACAATTTTCTCCCACAACCAGGTGCTATCAGAAATAATACTTTTCTTTCGATTTTCACTTGAAATGGCTTTCATTGATTTCATTCTGCTTAAGAACCTTGGACTCCAGGCAGCAGAGATGGGCACAGAAATTCAGAGGGAAAGGAATCTAAAAGCAAAGGAAAGCCAGAGAGGCACTTACCTCCTCGCGTAACTTTATCAACTGCCACGTGAAAGCAAAGAGAAACAGAGAGAAATAGAGGGAGCATTGAGGGAAAGATAAAAAGGAAAGACATGGCAGGAAGCAGATCAGTCATGCTGCTGGGTACAGAATTAACCTTGACGATTTATCTGTTTGCATGTTTAGCACTTAGAAATCACAGACAAACACATTAAACGAAGCTAAACACGAGACTCACGTAGACTTTTTGAACAAACAAAGATCAAGTTCTCTGGTTGTCACTGTAGACAGAGGGAGTGGGATGCTGGGCTCTCCCTGTCTAAACTAGCATCAACAAGGAAGTCGGATCACAACACTTGATATGGAATAAGAAGAGATGTTACATCCCACTCTGTATAGTAGAAAATACAGTTTTGGTACAGTATGCATAGAAGCTGAACAGAGGGAATATCTATGTTTTATATATCCCGCTGCAGGATCCCCAGAAGACCCATTCAATTGTTGCCTAGGTGTCCATCATAGGTGACATATTTTCAATATTTCATGCACCTTCTATATGTCAATACAGATGCCTGCTTTGTGGATTATGTATGGAGACGGTGTGAGGGCGCGTTTACACACACACACACACACACACACACACACACACACACACACACACACACACACACACACACACACACACAGTGCTTATTCCTAGGCCAACCAGGGCTATGATATTATTTTTTTAGCATTAGTTATTCAATTCAGATGATATAGAAGATCAAATTGAAAGTAATAGAACTGATCATTGTTACCATGTATCCTAACTAGGAGATACACACATTAGAGGAGGGTTGAATTTCAGCTATAATGAAGTTAAAGCACTATTAAATAAATGATTCCACAGCTTGCTCTTCATGTTGGCTTATCATGTGAACACAAAACTATTTAGTAGAGGAGGGGAAGGACAAGTTTCTTAATTTGTCAGTCGTTGCAGGTGATTTTCAAATCTCCATTTCTTGGGCGAGATTAAAGGTTGGCAGATCTAAAGGTGGGCTCTGGGCCACTAGGATTCCCTCTCATCTTACTTTGTAAGTGGTGGTCATTTTGAATTTCGCTAGTTTCAAATCATTTGCTATCATATCAGAAAAGAGGCAGGAGGGACTTGGATCAGAAATTATAAAACTTGATTGTCGAGAAGAAAGGAAAAGGCTAGGCGGAGGGGCTGATGTTAAACTATCGGTTGTCGTGGCAACAGTCGTCAGGAATGACAGGCCGGTCTCCTCCAGGCATTCTGAAGGAGACCCACACTGGAGGATGTACAGGGTGCAGGCGTCCGATCTGCAAACTGGGATGAGCTATTTAAGCCTAGTTATATCAGTACAATGTCACTCTCTACTCTGACGGAGAGAAAATAAACACAGCCATATCTGGAGTGCCAGCGTCAATATAATTGTCGGTGTTCAAAGCCAAATATAAACCTACATATAATGGTAGACAAACTTTGTTAAATAAAATGTATACATTTATTTTAAAAACACAAAGGAATATATCGTTCTTACCAGCCTAATTCAAAGCAAAATATTAGGTGTTTCAATACATCTGTGTGTTTTCAGTGCTAAACAAATTTAGAAAAGCATTTCCAATGACAAACATGTAACATTTATAATCACTTAGTATTTTAATTCTGTATACGGAGAACAAAAAGTTTAACACCGTGAAATCTGAAGAACATTTCAGAGAAAATGTATTTCAGCCGCGGCAGTCCGGCCATATAATATCTCTTGTGCATGACAGAATGCAAGAAATGTAGTAAAACTGCTTTGTTTGTCTGCAGAGAATCGGATTGAAGGGATACACTGGCCTTGGGGAACACGGCAGCGACAGGCTATCAAATGGAAAAACGTTGCCAAGAAATACGATTGTCTTCCCTCTTTCTTTTGGTGAGAAAAGGCGCCACTTTGCAGACTGGAAACAGTCCTTTATTTTGAAGGTCACTACCCCCTGCGTTGAATGCATTATTGAGAGGGTCAAAGTTTAAAACTACACTACAGATGTGGCCATTTAGGGTTTGAACAGGCCAGCCAGAGCCAGCGATCACTCGCCGCAGCCCGTTAGTCCAATTCAATGAGAACCAAACAAAACGTGTTCCATCTTATTTGTGCTGCTCGGCCGGATTTAAGTCCTTGTGAATGATTTTCTGAAACTATATGATGGGGTTTTGTTCTTGGCCAATTCTGTTTTATTTCTATTTTAAACAGCTTTATTTTTCCTTTGGCGTCCATTCTTTTAAAATATAACCAACAGACGGTGCTAGCTTGGCTCCAGAGAAACTGTAGTAAACACAGAGCAGTGGAAATGTAATAATTATGCTTGCATGAGCCACTTTTCCCAGTGTTTTTCTAATGCCAGCCAGTATTCAAAATTGCACTGCTGCAATTTTTCTGTTATGATAATCAGCGGATTTTTCAAACAAAGATTTTTTTTATTCAATACAGAATTCGATACAAGTGGTAATCTGCTTCCTTTGTAGCCTGGAAAATCTGGTCCACGCCGGCTCAAACCAGCACAATCTCTTGTGGCCAAGCCTTATGCTGTGACTGAAATCGAAACTATTCTGTAGAGTGTTCGTGTGCGAAAAATGTGTGTGTGCTAGCTACAATGTGTGAGTGTGTTTGTGTGTTGCATGCCGAGTAAAAAAAAAAAAAAAAAGTGCAACGGTAGACCACCACGTTATTAAAAAAAAGAGTGATAGCGTCATTTCAGTCTCTGTCCGCATACAGATAACGAATAAATGCCCAACTCCATTAAATCGTCCTTTAGCCATTATCGCAGGGCCAACACGCCATTTTCAGAACTTATGACGGCTTCCTATTTACTTAGCTATAAATCCTTGCCATGTAACCAACAGATTTGTGACTGGTAATGATCTGTTCAGCCAGGGCTATATGAAATGATCCTGACCTCTTTCAGATCGTCAGGAATTAAATTGACCAACTCGCCCATCTTTACCCAACCTCCCAATCACCCCCATCTCCCTCCAGAAAAAAAAGCCTGAAGTTCGGAGCACTCAACTCACAGCAAGACGTAGTCTTGAGTTATCTCCAGAAGGTTTTAAATTGGAAATGAGGTAAATATCGCACCTGGGAAAGAAATATAGTTGTGTTTGTGTGTGCGTGTGTGTGTATGCGCTCATGAGTTAAAATGCTGTTTTACAATGTACATATTTTACAATTATGATAACTTGTGAAGTACTCATTTTATGCTTAGGGCATTCATGGTTCTGAAACAATTAGTGAAGGCACAGCCAACCAAAGGTATAGGGTAACTAACCAATACAAGGATAAAGAAAAACATAGCAAATGTTTGCTGTGCAGCTATAAATTCCTATTGGAATAAGTTGAATCTTGTATTATATTTTTTATTTGAGATAAATATATATAAAATCTACACTCTGTTTTACAACATTTGGACATTGCTTTAGTTCAAGCACAATTTGCCTTCTCTTACATTCCAGCTGACCTTGTCTTGGTGATACTGAAACACTTAAGAAAACAGAGGGTGAATGAGAAATATTACAGAATTGTATTAAAACTAAAGTCTCATTTTTGCTATACCTTAAATTCTGTTGAGATGTAATTTAACCGTTTAAATTCACATCTTAAAAAAAAATCATATAATTATTAAATTGAGCACAACAGACTAACACCTTAAAATGCATGCATCTTAATTTGTCCTTGTAATTCAGCCGTTGCTGTACCCCCCCCCACCCCCAAGTTTAACCAAATTATTTTCCTATGAAAAATATTTGTAGGTGTACAAGTAATTATTTCAATAATGAGGCTGTTCATCAATAGTTTTTTAATGAAAGGGATCTGCATATGAATGTGGGTCGTATTGTTTATGATTTAAGATTTTAAATATGAACCATCACTGTCTTGAATGTGACAGTTCTGGCAGCAAATCCACTTCCAACTTCTGAATAGAATGTCAGAGTCACTTGTGCGTCTGGCTAATTTGCGGGGAATATGCATATCAATTACACATCCCGGCTAGTGTTACATATGTCTGTAAGATGTGTGGAGCAGGGGTCATTATTGAAATGGTAATAAGGAAGCTATAAAAAAAAAAATGAGACAACTTTATTTTGCTCCGAAATACTGCAGATCATTTCACTGTACTTTTACAAAGTACTAATGTACATACGTGTGTATTTGTCCCTCTCTCGGTGTGTGTCTGTGACAGACACCGCAGTCACTGCAAAGTTGACAGGATAATTTGAGGTAAAATATAATTAGACAAAAGGACACTGGTCAGAGTTCTGAGTGTCTGTTCTTAAGAGGCAGATGTGCAGGTGAGAGATAGGCAGAGCGTCTCAAGTGTTAAAAATACGGTTTGCGTAGCAGTTGATGTGGGGCTTTTTTGATGCAGCACTTCAGACAATTGAAATCATGGCATATTTTGGTCAATTGAGATAACAATTTAAGATGTTTGCTTTTGTTATTCCTTTCTCATATTCAATATGAATGAATCAATACAGTTTTTGAAGACACTTAATTTCCCATGTTTACTATATTTCTCTTGTCCTTTTCTTTACAGCAGAAGTGGTTAAATTGCTTTTTATCTGTTATAATCCATGGCACGGAATGTTTGTGATAAACATCAATAAGTTAAATGATCATTAGAAAATCCACATGTCTTTTATGAACTTAATGATATTTTTTAACTGTCAATTCAATTATCATCATTTCACTAGTGCTAAAACACAGTACCACTAATAAGAAATGTTAAGAAAAACATAACTAATTTCAGCGACTTCCCCAGTGCTTATCACGGCGACCCTGGTAAGAATATTTCCTCAGAGCGTCCGTTTTGTGTGGCACCCCCTCCACTGGTGTTTAAAGGACTGTGAAAGACGTGTTGGGGAGGTGGCTGGTTACACGCAAGCGCGTGCGTGTCTGTGGGACATGTTTTCGGGAGGATAAGTGCATAGATGGCTGGACAGCAGCTGTTGGGGGGGGGGGGGGCGGGCGGCGGGGGGGTTGCCCCAATCTGGTGCTGCCCAAACACTGGACCCAGTCCTGGAGCCTATTCAGACCCTAGGCAGCTTTGCATTAAACAGTGTTCCTTCCGCCTGACTTGGTGCCAATGCTTGCGGTGGCCCCGGTGGCCCTGGAAGGGGCCCTGCGAGGCCCTGACCCTTTTCCCACCCGGGGCCAGCCACCCACGCTGGGGACCGACGGTCCCTGATTAGCACCTCACCTGACTCTCGGATGAGCCGGCGTCTTCACCCAGGAGCTCGTTCCGCACCTCATCACTGTAGGCGATACGTGACCTTTTCTGCAGGGGCACAAGGAAGAGGAAGGAGAAGAAGACAGAGGAGAACAGAAGGGGAGAGAAAGAGAAAACAGGAGGGAGAAATAAAAAAAAAAAACGCCTTAGTGAAGTTGTCTTGGAAAAACATAACAGGCATTTCTTAAGCACGAGAGCCCCCTAATGGACCAGAGTGTAAAAAAAAAAAAAAAAAAAAAAACACAAATAAAACTACACCTGCAGATTCTACGTGCGCGCACGCGTGCGCACGCGTATGGGCACACTTGCGAGATGATCTAGTGCCACTGGAATTGTAGAGATGCCCCCCTTTCCCACTTAAATAAACCCAATCTGAAGAATAAAACCAGCTACGGCGGGCTGGAGCACGAGGGCAGGGCTGGGAGCTGTGTTAGGACAGTATCACTTGTCAGCGCTAAATGGTTTCTGGGGGCTGTCACCGCTGTCAGCACAGTGCAGTGGCAGGCTCTGTGATAAGGCCGATGCAGGGACTTAGACAGGGAATAATTCATCACCCATTGGCGTTCCATCAGATTCGGGCTCCCTCTCCCCTCTCTCTCGTTCCCCCTGCACCCTTCAGAAGGGCTGAGAGAGGGAATGCCATGTCCAAAAAAAAAGACAAACACTCAAACAACATTTTTTTTCACACACACACACACACACACACACACACACACACACACACACACACACACACACTTCAGTGCCACCTCAATGCTGAAAGAGCAGACGTTGTGTAGCGCTTGTTTACAGACACCAAGCCAAAAAAGAGCCCTCTTCAAATGCCCTCCAAACTAAATACACAGCAACAGAAAGAGCGAAACTGTTTACAAAGCCTGCATGGCTTTTCTTCTTTTTCTGCCCTGACAGGAGTTCTATGTTGGCAGTGGGAGGGGAGCTAAATCAGAAACAATGAGAGAGATAGGGCTGAAAATGTGATATTGGTACATCTACTCTCAGATCTGTGGGGACACACATTTCATTTATTTTGTCCAGTTCCGGTTTTGAAACTGTATGAAGTGACGGCTGAATACTGATGTTTCTAAATGATGGTATGACTATCGAGAAACAGCGCTGAATTATCTATATATTGTTTACCAATTACAATCATCTCACTAAATTGAATTGAATTATGCATAGAAAAACAAACACCAGTCTCAATACTGGTTTTCCTTATAAACTTGACCAGTGAGTGGAAAGATATCAGCCCATTGGGAAGAGATTCGTTATTGTGGAAGTGAGGGCCTCAGGAGTAATCACAGAGTTGTCTGGGAATCTGATTGACCAAGGCAACAAGCCAGAAACCACCCAAAGTCCCCTCTGTACAGGCCTCGGGTGCCACAGGGACCTGAGGTAACCACCACAAGACCTGAACACGGTGAACAACAAATATGAAAGTAACCCAGTCATAATACTGCATACAAGCAGAAGAAAATGCTCTGTTTCCTATCTTTGTGACTATGTTTTTGGCCCCCAGCTTTTGGACCATTCAGACAGCATTAATCAAGACATTGAGATTTCGGACAGGAGCAAATTAATTCTTCACTGGAAGTATGATTCCCTTTACTTAGAATGTACAGGTTAAGGGTTATGACCAAGTTAAGACACGGGATTCTCAGTAGTTAGAGCGAGTACAAAGACAGTAAGCATCAACCTAGAATAGGCAGACACCGCAGTACACGCGGCGTAGAATCATGTTTCGCCGGGATAACACCCACATATCTCATTTTAGTAGAGATTCATCTTAAAGAGCTGCAGCGTAACTTAGGGGAATGACGGGTTGCCAGTAATTGAGACTAGAAGCCTGCGAGAAAGCTTGATTTGAGTATGCAGACTGACGTCTTCTTCAAACCCGGCACAGTTTTTTGGTACTTCTAAATAGCTGTTTGCTGCCAAGAGTATCAACAGCTTCCGCGATGAATGCTGCGCAAATAAAACAGAAAATAAAAAGAACTGCTACTGAACCAAAGGCTGCTGCTGCTCCCAACCCATTTACTGGTGGTTTGAATTCCCCCCTCCGGAAAAACCCCATAACCCTCACAGTGATTATTCCCTTCTCATTTGATGTAAAACAAGAGCAGCTGTGCAATATTGACTGCCTCAACCACTGACAGACTTTGATTACCGGATGGGGTTCAAAAAAAAAAAAAGAAAAAAAGTGCATGTCAAACCGCGATTGTCTTCATTTGATAATATTTTGTCGTGTGTGACTTTTGAGATCCCCACTATAGAGAGCATAAATTATTAAATTCTATACATTTGATCATGCTATATAAAGGTTTATAATAACTAGGAAGGTTCCAGAAATATGGAAGTTGTAAGTGGCTCTGGATGAGTGTTTGCTGATTGCCATATTTAAAAAGGTATAGCTAAATAGTAAGTAAAGAAATAAAAATAAAACAAATAGAGACACAAAATATTGATAGAAAGTTTTTCATTATGGATATTGTGTGTTGAAGACCGAGCTAGAAAATTAAAAACAACATGAAAACAGGCGAGGAGGCTTTGTAATCTAAAAAGAATGAGCACTTTCATAAGATACCTTATTGCCATAGAAAAGAAAAGGGAGATCTTTTTTTAATCCTTTTGAAAGGTCTTTCTTTTGTCACTTTTTTTAATCTTGGGTGAGAATTTGCTTCTATTCCCGGAAGCACAAAAAAAAAAAGAAAAAGTACAAAGATCCATCTTAACTTTATGCAAAGTGGTCCGTCTGCCTTTAAAACTCTCTCTCGTCAAACGTCAAATGGGAGACGGAGGTGCTGGTGTCCTGTCAAAAACACGTGTTTTACCTCCGTTGACATTCATGGGAAAAGGAAAAAAAGCTTAATTCAACCCGTCAAAACACAATTAAATAGGTATGCATAATAAACCACGTACAATATGCAAATCAATCGATTAGAACTGAAATCTATATTCATGCATTTATGAGCAAAATAGTAAAATACTACATAATTTCTACTTAAATACCTGCAACACCGTCTGGATATATGTAACATCATTCATTTAAAGGAACCGGTAAAACAATTATTCTAAAAATACTCACATTTAGAATATTAACACAAGGCCAACACTGACAGTCATTTTAAGACTCGGTTTACCGACCCAAAGTACATCTGTCACTATTATCAAAACCATATAAACAGGTCTTCATTGTAATTTTGATTTTTTTTTTTTAATACAACCCCCCTCCCCGCCCCCCCGCCCCCCTCTCGAGTCTTCCCTCTTCTCTTTAAGGCCACTGCAACAAGTGACACAAGCACGTGCAAAAAACGGTGGCGCCTGGAAAGCTGAGAAATGTAAACAGTTCATTAGATGGGATATAAAAGGCGTAGAAATACCCCGGGGCCTGGTGTAATGAGGGCCCTGAAGTTCCTCTGCAGATGCCTCTTCCTCTCCCTTTAACCCCCCCCCCAGCATACTGCTGGTGGCATGGCGGGAACGGTAATTAACAATATTTATTTTACAAAAGTGCGGTTCATTAAGTCTCTCTGCAGTGGCGGGAAAACGGGTGGCCGTTTCATTTGTTTTGGTGGCTTAATGCACCTTTTGTCACTTGGCGGGTGTCGCCGTCAAATGGGCTTTTATCCTTCCGTTTACTGTCAATCCATCATCTCCACATACTGGTAAGGAGGAGGCGGCCATAACTACAACGTTTATTATTAACAAAAAAAACATAAAAACAATACTATCACAGCACCGTCATTAATATCGCCGCTATACCATTAGACCTCTGACGAAACATGGCATGAATATGGACCAATTAACACTGCAATCCCACCCAAACTGGAGGGTGACTTCCAGCCTGGGTGAAGCAGCGGACCAGGGACACAGGGTGTTCCGTGACCCCAGAAGCTGAGGTGGTGGAGGGTGGCACGACAATCACAGGAAGCAGAGACCTTTGAGAGAGCTGAAGTATGACAACAGCTTCTTCCATGACGCATCTCGGCGTGGCAGGGGGTTAACACACTCACACCTGGCACAAAGAACACCTCGCACACAAACGCACACTTGTTGATTTTGTCTCCCCTCTCTTAACAAATTGGCCAAGGTTGTTCAATTAAGTAAGTGCTGCTTTTGTTGCGTTTGACACATTATCAGATAAAGGCAAGCAGAAACAATGGTGAGGAGGGGCTTTCGGTGCCTTTGCTTTGTTTTTGGTCGTCGGTGTCATCCAATCCTCTACTCTTGTCTATCATCAGAGCAGGTGTGCACGTCTGTAGGACTGTGTGTTTATGTAAAAAGCCTTGTGAAAGCATGTGTCTTAATGGTGTGTGTTTGTGTGTATGAGAAATCTCCTTCAGAAATTCTCGGTACGAATGTGTGTGCGCGTGTGTGTGTGTGTGTGTGTACACTGGCCTGTGTGTGTTCTCCTCTTAATATGACTGCAACAGTAGAAGGGAGCCCAGAGCTTTAGATAACAGCATGGGGCCTCTCATTAGCTCACAGGTTGGTGCTTTTGTGGCTTTAACACACACAAGGCATTGTGTTTCACAGTCATAAAAGACTAAAGGAGTCTCCGCAGAGCTACAAAAGACCACAAATAAACTCAAATGATCAGGCAAAACAAGGCGATAATGGAGCTGGAACACATTATACACTGAGGGCGGAGGAAATGTCCAATGTAATGACGAGCACTCCAGCCATTTCAATTGGGCCTCACTGTCATTTAAGCAGGAAATGATGTCGTCGATAAATATATTAATGTATACTATATTTACATAACGCGATATTAAATATAACATTTTGCAATAAATCAAATAATCACATCATGTTTATGTAACCAAAAAAAATAAAATGATATATTCATAGGACACCCTTTGTTTAATGTCATTTTGTTACAATAGGGCTCCTTTCTTCCTCCACCTCTGTGATAAGGGCACCAGATCTCCCTGTCAAAGTCATTTCTGTTGTTACGTAGTGCAGGGATCGGTCAATAAGCCTAACGACTGGACCCGTCAACCAAGAGGGCCGGTGAGCGAGGAGGAGGAGAAGAAAAAAAAAACGATCGCAACTGAACTCGAAACAAAAGAGCAAATTCAAGGGGCTTTGATTGAAGAAACCCCATATACTTTTTGAAGGCCAGGGAATCGTCCCTCAATGGTTCTTTCTTTAAGGCATGAGGGCCGATTAAACCCAATATTAAAATATGGAAGCAGTTCTAATGAAAAATCAAAGGCCCGGCTTCTTTTTTCCTTTTTTCCCCAGTTCTTCCCGTCTTCCCCTTCGTCTCCCGGTACGTGAATTCCGGGCTGTTTGGTGGGGGGGCGGGGGGGGGCGGAGGGAGAGGAGAGCCGGGGCCAGAGCGTCAGTGGTGCAGAAATCAATAGAGGAGAGCCGTCGGGGAGGCAGCCGGGCGAGAGGAACCAGAGCGGGGCCCGCTCGGATCACAACGCTGGCTTCTGGCGTGCAGTGGGGAATAAAGTGGGCCTCCCCGGGTCAGCGCCAGAGAAAAAGGTGAGATTAGAGGGAAATGGAGGAGGGATTTCAGGGTGGGAGGGGGGGGCTGGGGGTGGTGGTGGAGGGGGAGGGGGGCGCACGGTGCGGGATACCTGGCGAGCCAGGGACCAATCGGCCCATTAGCCTGTGGCTACCTACATATGGTTCACTGAACCCTCCACTGAGAACAACTTTTCTTTTTTCTTTTTTTTTTCCTTTTCCTCGAATTGGTCTCTTTTCTTTTTCCTTCAAAAAAAAAGAAAATAAAAAAAAAAAGAAGACCTTCACTTTTAACCCTTTCTCCGCGTCGGAGTGTTCTCTTTTGACCTCGATTTATGATTCATTGTTGTTTGATGTCTATTCTCGGAATGTTATCTAAAAATGTATAAAGCTAGACACAAAGGAAGCGATTTGGGCATACACACATATATATATATATATATAAATAAATATATAATGTGTGTGTGTGTTGCTGTGCAGACTATATATGGCCCTCTGTCCCTCTCCTTTCAGGGGAGCAACGTGACCATTGTCTGCCCTGAATGCCTCCCTCATTAGCATGACAACAGAGCTGCCAACATATAGGGGCTTACCCACATCATTAACACTACATATCTGTATACCTTCTGATTCCAACGGTCGGACCACATTGGGATGCAGATGAGGGCCACGGCCCCTTCCAGCCGAGCCATTCCAACATGTGCCCCTGTGAACCTCCCACCACACTTAACCGCTCCACAGGAGTCCACGTGTTTCAGGGCAGCTTTCGGAGCAGCTGTCCAAAACACCAGCCATGGCCAACTGAGGGCCAGTGAGGGTCTTGTTTAACTCCCTCCCGTGGATTTGAACAAGCCACGGACAGGACACGGTCAGAAACCCTCTTCCTCAGGGTGAGTGTGTGGCTGAGTCGACCAGGGCGTAGGGCTGGACCGCGTTTCACCGGTGACTGATATGACCGTGGCCAGCCATAGTCTGTGGGCGCCTGTGCTGTGCGTGTTCGGTCTCACTTCTGCATTTGATTGTGACTGGCAGGTGCACCATCCACTAGTTTCATTTGGATTTAATAACAATAAATCTAATCCATGTGCATTAAAAAATAGGAGGACATTAAGACCCTGGAGCCAGCTACTGACAAGAAAAAGAAGATGAGTTTAAACAGCTCAATTGAAAAAGATGAAAAGCAATTCATGCCAAATTTTACAGTCTAGTGTTTACCAGGTATTAACTTGGTTAAATTACAGATACCTAAATCATTTTAGTTTTTAGTATGCAAGTAATAAGTAAATGTTGTAACCTTGAGTAACGTAATAAATAACTTCCAGGCAAACACCAGCTGACAATCAGTTAAATAAAGGGACACCCTGATTCTTTGAATCACATTTTGAATGCAACACACTTCTTGATTTTACCACCTGATGTCAACAAATTGTGTAAAGACACAAAGTCAAAAATAAGTCTGCCTCAGAACCCAAATAAAACAAAAGGTGTTCAGGCTGATTGTGGGTGCGAGTTAAAGCTCTGATGTCAGCCAACCTCTGGGATAAACGAACAAATCCTTAATTCATCCTCTACAGTGTAATTTTGATCAAGGCCACAGCAAGATTCCTCCGCAGGCTTCATAACCAGCAGAGAAACAACAGAATTGTCAGCCACAAAGACCAAAAGCATTTTCGCTTTCTTTTGCACGCTCCTCATTAAAAGCATTTAGGCAAGAGAAAGGGCAATGAAACTGGATGGGAGAAAGTTTGTTTCCATTTCAAGACCTCATCCCAGGGTAAATACATCGAGCGAACTGCGGAAACCCAGCGAGTGCTGAAGAAAACTGGCGATGTTAAAGTTCCCTTCCCTCTCCTTTCCACTCTGGTTTGTTAAAGCCAAACGGCAAAAAGGAAAGGGAGGGCAAACACAACAAGCCTACGAGATGCATTCATAATGCATTTCATAAATACTTCATGACCTTTACATATTTAAGCCAGTCTGGCAAATAAAAAAAAATAAAAAAAAGACATTGCAAAATAAGAAGAAGAAAAAAAAAGAAGATTGGTGTCACCTATTCTGGTCCTGCCTGTCAGCACATCACTTGGGTGTGGGTGTCACATGCCACTTCTGGTTTCCACTGGTGTGTGGGACAGGCTTGGGGCTGCGAAACAAGGGGGAAGACAGCCCTGCGAGGTGGGGGGGGGGGCGGGGGGGTGTAATGTATCCCTGTGTCTTTCTGTCCCCCCCCCTTATTATCTCCCAGTCAAGTCAGTCAATCACACAGGCCCTGAGGACACAGAGGACCTGGGTTCAGGTAGACACATCCAGACACATGTCTGACGCTACTGATCAGTGGCAGCGGGGGGGGGGGGACTGTCTACGCTTTGGACAGGACCCCAAGATAAGTGGTGGGAAATGACTGCATCAATGAAGGAGGGCTGAGTGTACAAAGTACCCAGCGCATGCTCTCGCATGCACACAGTTATGATTACCATTAATGAAAGATCTGTTCAATTAAACAGTTCTTTCCAAACGCCCCATTCCTCTAACAATCCTGTGAATCAGCGTCCATTTGAAAACAGATTCCTTACAATCCCATTGCCTATATTGTTTTTGGAGACAGTAATGGATTAATTAGCACATTAGCTGATAATAATTTACTAGAGTGAGTGCGTAACTTTTTGTACTGGCCTGCCATGACTACCTTGTTAGGGTTTGCCTTGTGGACTCTGTCCTCCTAGCGACTCAGTCCTTCACCCATCCATCGGTCCCTTTCCATGACGCTCCGCTCCATCCCAACAGGGAGCCTGATCTACTAGAGGCTGCAGGCCTCCGCGCAGGGTCTCCAAAAGGACAAGTCTTTCTATTCAGCCAGTCCACAAGGAGCTTGGCCAAGAGCTTCTGTGTTAGACTGAGAGGCAGGAATCATAAACAGAGGAAAAGATTGATTCTGTTTACATGTTAGATCTGCGCTGGGCTCTGTGTAAAAGACGTAAAAATCCTCTCAATCCTGGCTTTTTCAATAAGAAATCTGATCTTTTTAATCTGAATGCGTGACTGGACTTTTATCGCTATTGATGGCTTGTTAAACTAGAGAACATATAAACCATAATCTGCATTAACTCCTTAGTGGTACACAATGAAGACCAAAAACTGTTAGGGAGGACAAATGCAGACAAGTCCATTCAAGGGGATTTATAGTGTCTAACATCCAACTAATGTGGGCCTGTCATGTTTTGTTTGTAGAAGTCAGTGTAAAAGAGGATTGGGGGCAAAGAAGACAGAACCTCCAAGATGGATTACAATGAAACTGTGCCTTGAGAGGCTAAGCACAGTAAAGTGCTCGTTCAATATCTGTCAAACCTATTTCAAATAACCTAATTATTAAACCTCTCCCATTCAAAGTGAAGGAATTTAACGACACATCTTGAGAAAGGACAGTAGGACATAACCATATTGTGGTTTCGCAAATGCTTGCCGATGTTTTGCTTAAATTCCTGAGCCCATCAAGACAACTTTGGGGTAAGTACCAAAGTACGGCAGTCCTCGTGACTGTGACTTGACCATGAACGACGATCTCATTGATGCACAGCGGAATACAGCACGGAATAAAATTCAGCCCCCCATAATTAAAATAGGAAATTAGCTGGTTTCATGCAGACTTATACATATACTTAAAGGCAAAAGCTAGAATTTGAAAAGTTTGGTCTGAAGCCAAAGACTAAAGGAAATTCCCAGACCCCAGTGACCATGCTGTCTCCCAAGGTTGTCCAGCACACAGCTTTGACCTCCTACAGCAGCTCTGTTGGTCTACTGTAGTTAAAACAATGTGTAGGCAGGTTGCTCACTGTCTCACGTGGCAAGACCTTGGGCAACGGCACAAGCAGTACTGGATTGTGATTGTGGAAGTAAGCGGTCTGGTTCTAGAGACTCAGGATGGTCTGGATTCAAACGGCCTAATTCGTACTCTCAGGTGCTCTCACATGTGATTGCTGTCATATTATCTATAGTATTGTATTCTTCAAACCCCATGCAAAAGACATTATCCCATCCTTATACCGTTTAAATGTTTTTAATCTTATTTGACAAAAGGAAGCTATTAGTTCCATTTACATAATAAAACCTTTAAAACATTTTAAAACATAACATTAAAAAATATATATTTTTAGAATAAATTAAAAAAGTAAATAAAGAATTACCTCTGTTTGAAACCTTTCAGTGGTGCTGGGTTTGGAAATGAAATTAAAAAAAGATAGTGCTTATGGGTAACTTGATGCAGCTCAAATTCTGCCGACACCAATCGAGGTGTCCTGAACAATGCTCACTGATACACAATGGAAAGCACAGAGAGGCATTTGCAAAAATGTCATCCATGTTAAAAGCAAGGCCAAATAATTTACAAGTTGCCATAGTTCATCTTGCGTTTTATCTGAGGCATTTTCCTCTTTACAGAATATACTGAAGGACCCAAGGTGCTCACTGCATAGCTACTGCATTCAATACTTGCCCTAAAAGAAAATGTATTTTCATTGAATTATTTCTTTTTCCACTTGAAGGTCATTAATAATCACTTAAGAGACTGAAACGTGGAAAAAAAGCTGTTACACATATGGGATCAGGTCAGCAGACAGCTATTAATTCCATTTATAAGACCGCATAAGGTGAATACTGTTCAATATTTCAAGGCTGGTTGATTCTGTAAACTCTTCAGAAATGCATTCATTACCTCCCTTGATAGATGCTGGAAGCCATTCAGTGTACAGGTGTTGGTAACTATCAACCTATGGCTACCATTGCCATAGGTTGATAGTTACAAGATAAACTGGACAAGATAATCCGGACAAGATAAACTGACAAACACTTCCTTGCCTCCTCACCGTAAATTCGCCTGGGAAGGGTTTGTTGAAGTTTTATGCATGCATCAAACTGTAGAACATAAAAAATATCAAAAGAGTGCAGCAAAAATTTGGCGCACCTTGAATAGAAAATCAGTGAATGTCCTCAAAAATAAGGTGAAATGATAGACAATGCTTTTCATCACTCCAAGAAAATTCAACTTGCTGTGGTATTCAGACTGGGAACCCAGACTGGGAACCCAGCCTTGGCAACGTATGCTGCCATAGCTGGCATAATGAAGCAGAGAAATGTGAGAACCATTCTCTGTATCTACAATTGTTCAACCAAGAGCAACTTAATTTTTTAAAATAATAATAAAGGTTATTTTGTTATTTTTAAAAAGGTTCATTTGTAAACCAAAGAATGGCCTTTACTGCACCTATGTTTGAAGCCAAGTCCTTCTGGTGCACAGTCGGAGCACAGTATAAAATCGTACCCACTTTATATAGTTAAAACCGAAAGCACAGCAAGAATAACACTTAACATAAACAATTGAACTGATCATGGCCATAGTCAGAAAATAACAAGGACCGGACCTACTTGAAATATACACCAGCAACACAGATCAACAAAGGGTTCTGTTCTAACTAACTGGAAGTCCAGAACCTGCAGGTCAACCAGGTATGTTCCACTCCTATCTCAGAGTTTCACAGAGTAGACCAGGCCACAGTATTTTCCACTCCTATCTCAGAGTTTCACAGAGTAGACCAGGCCACAGTATTTTCCACTCCTATCTCAGAGTTTCACAGAGTAGACCAGGCCAGAGTATTTTCCACTCCTATCTCAGAGTTTCACAGAGTAGACCAGGCCAGAGCTAAACACAGCGAGGAGAAGCAGCTCTTTAAGCAGGTCTCAATATATTGAGAAAGACGTTTAAAATCGGCATGTGTGCTTATCAATATCACCTACCAGACAGTTCCGGTAGGCCTGAATTCCTTGAGCAACATCGCCATCTTGTGTCAGCAAAGAGGGACGACAGCTTCTCGAGCACTCAAACTAAATGTTGTACCCTAAAATCCCTAAGGTACAAAAGCTATATTCTGACTTTGTATTCTTCGATGTAAAGTCCTGTGGATGTGGCCCTAAGCGCTGTCATGCTTGTGGTCCCTGTGGTTCAGGGGAATATGGCATCCCTACCGCTCCAGTAAGGCATACGTACCTTGGGCCAGTGTGGCTGCAGTGCCAGACACAGCGGCTCCCCTGTGTGTGACCCCCCCCCCCCACAAACAGACCCGCGCGGTCCGAGCTCAGCCAGAATGGATGTCGAGGGTGTTCACTGCGTTCGCTGCCCTAGCCTCCCGGCGGTGGAACAAAACTTTAGTGCTACCTTTGAAGATGGAGGGTCTGTATTAGCTGATAGGTTTCATTAAATTAAGCATCCATCAGGTCTCTCTTCTGCCTGATCAAAGGCCTCGCTAAGAGGCATGTTATTCTGCTTCCCCTGACTTAAACGCATCCCCTCCATCAAACCGGGATTTTTTCCCCCCCTCTCATTTATTTGGGTGTTTTTTTTTTTTTGGTAGCACCAGCTTCCCCTTCAGCTGATGCAAGGCCCCTCCACGGGTGTCCTCTGGTTCTAAGACCCTCTGTCACTCCATTAGAAAAATGAAGCCGTCAACCAGGAAAGGAATAGTAAATGCCCTTTCGGGATGTCCTTCTGATGTGCACTTTTTTTTTTTTAGCATCCGTCTGGAAAATGGCTGAGTTATTGGAGTTGGGCACAGCCCTGTCGGGCATGGGAGACAGGGGCTCAATCTGGCATGTTGCGGGCGTGAAGACCTCAAAACAGAGGGTGACCAAGAGGATGAGAGTGGTGGTTGGGGGGGGGGGGGGGAGACACCTCAGGGAGGTCAGGAGGGGGAGAACGGAGGTCAGAGAGGGGGGAGGGATGGAACACAAGGTCTTGATTACCCTTTATAACTGGTGTCCTGTGATCTGCCGGCTAGCACCCTTTATAACTGGTGTCCTGTGCTCATAGGGCGTTCAGGAGTGAGAAGAAGCGCGAGTCCGTGCCAGACTGAAGCATTTGACACTTCTGACGAAGAGGTGAAAGGAACTATCAGCTTTGGGAGAATTTTTGGGAACTAGAACCTCAGGGAAAGTGGGTAACAGGAGGTCCTGTTTAAAATGCACACCACTGTTGACATCTAGTTTGGAGCAAAACAAATGTCAAGATAATAGGTTGGGCAGGACAGGGGCCCCCCTAGATGTAAGGAAACAAAAATGGAAAGGTTGGCAAAGTTGGCAATTTATTTATTTTTCAGTCCAGGAGTAGGTTTAATCTGTGTTCACGAATCCGGCCCATTGTTATATGTTTGTTACTGTATACTGAAACCATCTGATTCGCCTATCAAACAAACATCTACTTGTGGATCGGCAAAAAATACACTGATTATTTCTGTCAGGAGAATGTAACTGGGCCAAAAATTATGCAAAATTTGCTCATAAAACACTGTACAACATTCAAGTTAAAATAAAAATAAAATATGACTACAATAAAAAGTAACACAAATTTGTTGGATTTCACCAGGCACCAAAGTTAACAATTTAACTGTAAGAACAAGTCTGCAGATATAACACATAGGGATAATTTTGCAGACACTGATAAAGCCTAGTCTAGGACAAAAAAAGAAACAAGCTCAATGGAGTTGTTTTGAACTAGATTTTTTTTAGTCCTAGACTAGGCTTAATCCGTGTCAGTAAAACTGCCCCTTAAAGTATTAGACTAGCTTCAGAGTACCCCGACCTCAACATAAAATAACAAAAAACAGCCAAAGTTAAGGCACGGAAGAATTTCCGAAGCAAATTGGTTACACAATTGGTTTTTGCTACATTTCATGGCATTCATATTTCTGTTTTTACGTCAATGTTAAATACTGGAACAAAAATGTTTAAGCAATAAAAGTAAAAACCCTTACTGCTCAAATAAATGGCTTTAAACCATATTCTCAATTTGCTTTTTGAGTCCTGCACGGTACTAATATATATGTTGGTATTTTCAAGTGTGTGACAAAAAAATAAAATATTCTCTTGTCCTTCATTGCCAACATATTTAAGATGACAAAGGGGCCTATTCACATAATAGCATGCACTCAAAAGAGCACAGTACAGACAAAAATTTGAGGAATGTGAATTAGCCATAATATCCGACACAGCAGGTGTTAATTACTTGATAATTAACCACGGTAAGTGTCAAGAGAGGAGAAGCTAAAGATTAATCATCAGCCAATTAAATGCCCACAGTGAGGAAAGCGAGCCCTCTCAAAGACTAGAGATCTCCTCTGTGATCTGAGAGCTAGCAGACTTTCAGTTGTGGAGCGACAGATCACTAGCACCTGATATTTCCCAGTGTGCGCATGTTTGTTTTGTTTAATATTTCAGATCTTGGTCAATGCTTTTAGCACGAAGCAATTGATATTGCATATGCCCACTGTTAAACTTTCCATTTTAATCTGCCTATTGGAAAATAAAAAAATATCCATACTTCCACACAAATATGACTGAACAAATCATACAAAAATAACACAAATAAATGAAACCACATGCAAACTGAAAGAGTTCAGGGGTAACGTATTAAAGAAATACTACCATGCAATCCCCAAAAGTAAGGCCAAGAGAGGCCTAAACACAACACCTGGGTTCAGCAGGAGCGTGTAAATGTACGAAAGTTAAACAGGCCGCGTATGAGCTGGGTCAACAGAAAGTCCCGTTGAAGTTAAAACACTTGGCTTCTAATTAAGGTTTAATATGTGTAAGGTTCTAGATGGACAGGTGGGTTTATGAATTACTAAACGAGGCCATGTTCTGTAGCATCAACACAAGCCCCATCTCTACGGACACCACACAGACTTTCAAAAACAGCCGAGGAATTATCCACAGTGGGCATTCCACTGACCTTCACTTCCAGTCTGGGTGTGCTGGTGGATGTTTGAGAAAGTCTCAGCGTGTGTGTGTACAAGCTTTTCAAAACTACGTCTGCGGAATGATCGCAAGTTCTTTGTGTACACACACACACACACACACACACACAAGAGGGTATATGCATGAAAGGATGTGCTATGAATACCAAAAGGACTTCACCACCCACTGGCCTAGACTGGGTGTACACAGTCCGTAGATGTAGTACATACTAAGAGAAACAAGGTGTTGTGGTACTCACAAAGTCTTTCTCCAGCTTCTCCATCTCCCCCTTGTAGCTCTTCAGTCTGTTCTGGTACATGCCTCTGCTCTGGATGGGGATTTCACGCACCTCCAGGTCCATCTGCTCCATCTAAGTCCAGCAATCAACGAGTTCATTCATTCAGTGAGTAACAATGACATTCTATTGGAAAAACAGCTAGAGCACAACAAAAGGCCTAATTTCAAAGTTTTGATGTTAAATGATTATGGAAGTATGGAAATAATGATAAGATGGTACTGTTGTTAAACCCGACTTTTGCCCACTACAGTTGCTTAGGCATCCATTTAATGATTAAACTACGGGACATTTGATTTAAAGTGTTTATTTATACACAGAGACGGTAGATGTAATCAAATCATACCAATGGCGTAGCACACAACCTGGATTTGCTAGACACATAGGTCACTCAAAAAGAAAGAAAACATCAAGAGATACCAAAGATTAAACTGAAATCCCAAAGCTAGCAAAACTTAATGACACCAATTCCACAACATTAACTTTAATCTGTGTAAGTTTTGATTTGCGGAAACATTGACTGCTCTTCCTCGTGTCATTCAGCAATGACAACAACAACAAAAATATATGACAGGAAGGCTGTTTGGTAAAAAAGCACCACTGTGTTGAGGCCCAACAGCGAGGACATTAGAGGAACCCAAAGACAAGCCTCTGAGGCAGATTCGGAGAAGCCTAATCGAGATGAAATAACAAGACAACTTTTGTCTACAATTTATGTTAGTTCACATCCTTGAATTCTGAAACTGTATGATGTGAAGACTCCCTCCAAATAATGACTTGAAGGGTCTCACAGGTGTGTCACTTAAAAGCAAATTATCGCAACTATGATTGCACAGTTATCAAAATCAGCAGCCATCCGCCACAAGGTGTGTGTGTGTGTGTGTGTGTGTGTCATGTCACTTTTAGGATTACACAGGTGCAGTTGTCTGGGTGAGCCGGTGAAATTGTCTTGTTTGCCTTTCCAAATTCATTATTTACAAAATGGGAAGAGCGGAAATTACTGATCAAAGTCTCACCAACTCTCTGACTTCTTCGAGCTGTTTGTCGACATTTAGAACCAGCTGTGTCTTCTCCTCTGAAAGGGAAACAGTAGAAGCATATTGATCAGTTGACAGAGCAGCCGTGCTTTATGACAACAACCAACTCCCCCACAACGGGGAAAGAGAAAACAACACACACCAGAATGCATTTGAAGATATATTTACACACACACTCGCCGCACGCCGATCCACATCTGACGCCTCTTATTCATCCACGTGTAAACGGCCTTTGTTGGCTTTTGTAGAGCAGCAACGAGACACCTCGTGCCAACTCAAAGGAAACGGAGATGTCGGCTCTACTAGTTTGCCAGATTTAACTCCAGGTCCCACTAAGAATGACTGAAAGGTTGCCGTAACCTCACCGGATGACTTCTAATTCAAACCAGGACTTAAAGCTAATTAGACTGGTGGAGTTCAACATGGAAGCTTGTGAATTGGGGTGTGATCTAAACATTCAGGCTGAACCGATACTGTTGTGCTCAGCAAGTAGGGATGAGAAACTGAAAGAATTTCCTTGTTCGACTACTCTCATGAAAATAATTAGCCTAAAGTTAGCATGAAATAGAAGGGAGATGGAAGAAGTTTAACAGCGTGTAACACAGAACAAATACAATGTTACATATCTGACACAAACAAATAGATTCTGACATCTGACATTTCCTAATGGTTCATATATTTTACCGGTGCAAAAGCTGCATTTGAACACTGTCTTAAAGTGAGAATTTGCACTGAGCCTTAACAGTAACAGCCCCAACAATGAATTCAAATATTTGTACTATTTGTGGCCCTAGCGGTCTGGAAAGCTGCACGTCTCAGTGCATAGATGGTTCAAGTCTGGCCTTTTGGCCGAAATCTCTAGTAACGCATACTTTAAATCATACGTAACAAAAAATACTTTAAATCATACATCCTATCATATTACTGAATTTAAAAAAAATGGTATGCTGGCATTTCATTAGTTTGATATTTCCTTTATCAATTATACTAAGTTCACAATGGGATTAATGTTAGGAAATATTTATAATAAAAATATCTAAAACATAAATATTTTGCTGGCATAAGTATTCAAGCCATGCTGAGGAAGCTCCCAAATCACATGCTTCAGATGATAGACATTGCCCTAACGAGGAAACAAGCACCTCATCATTTTCCCAGCCTCCACTTGTGAAACATTCAAGTTGTGGTCAAATTTTTCTAGAGACTGTAAAACAAAAACATAAATTTGGCCCAATGGGGAAAATTTTTTAATATATACAAGTTTGAATATCCCAGTAAGCACAGCTGGATAAATAATTAGGAAGTGAAAGCTGCATCACACAAAACAAGCCACGGCCACAAAAAAAGGCTGTCCCTCAATAGGAGACCAGTGAGAGAAGCCGCAGGTGCCAACAATCACTTTGAAGGAGCTCAGTGGATGGGAGTGTAGGAACGTTTATTGACCATAGGCCAAAGGTTAACTGGCCATCATTTCACGCTTCGATCCTTCAAAATGTATAACCCAGACTTCCAAGAACCTCCAGCCCACAAGCGAACAACGCGGGCCTAACACTGATGGAACATCACGGTGCCGAAACCCAATGGAAGATGTTAATATGACTTTGCCCTATGGGTCCATTTCTAAACCTCTACAGTATAACAGCCTACATGAGTACACAGCCAGTGAGGCGGTGTGGCCCACTACAGTGTTGGACACACGAGGAGCCTGAAACATGCATGGCTTCTAACTAGAAATACCCCATGCAGACGGACAGTCTCCTAAACAGGCCGCAGAAAAGCAACAACAACAAAAAAAAGTTGACATCGGAGAGAGCCTCTTTTCATCTCCGCTCAATATTTAAATCACCAGGGACTGACAGGCCTTCGGCTTTCGACAAACATTCTGAAGCGCGAGGAACAAAAAAACAAAAAAAAACGTTTAATGGAATAAGACCTTGCATTACGTTACATTGTTGTGCTTATTATCATGTGAATGCTGAAGGCTTGGCCAAGACACAGTCGAGGACATTTCTTCCAAGGCACAGCCATTATCAGTGATTGTGCCTGTGTGACATCGGGTGGCACAACAACAGTGACAAAAGCCATTGTCATCGGAGAAAATGGAGGGCTGTCAAGCAACAGACAATTCAGGCACTTGAGAGGGGAGGAAAGCAAATGGGAAATGTCTTCATGAGTGGGAATGGAATGAAATTCAAGTGCAAACTGTTCTAGTAGGAGCAGAGGACACGGGACAATTACTTTTGGCAATGATGGGCTTCCTTCTTTGTTCATACAGGAGTCCTTTTTAACATGCTCCACATGATGGCTGGTGAGAAACATGGTGGAATTACACTGCGGAAGAGATGCATTGTTTTCACGAACGAGCCAATTCACACCATGACAATTCAACCCTACAGTAAATTCCCATGAGCCATGGCGAAGGAAAATAAACCAGCTATAGAACTGGTAAAAGGCAGACAACACTAGCTGCAGGATCTTTTGTGCATTTTGCCCTGTGAATATATAGAGAGCCAGTTTGCAAATAAAGTGGTTTACTATGAGACCAGTAGGGGGTGTACTTAACGCTATGTTATATGATGTCAGGGGACCTATCCAAATCAGTTAGTCTTCTTTTAGGAGAATTCAGAAAATGTAGTAAGTAAAACAAATATTGTTAATATGTGTACTGAGACAGAAAGGTTAGCAACCACCGTTGGCTTGAATAAAACGTTCACCAAATTTCTTGGACTTGATGTAACAGACAAGTGTTTGTTGACATTAAGAAAAGTTTTTTTAAAAAGTCTTGAGTATTTTCAAACTGAAATAATGCAATACATACAAATAGAAATTTAGCGCAAACAAAAAGCATGCTAAAGACCTTTTCAACATATTTCTTAGCTGGACTATGCATCCCCAATAATTTTATCTAACAACACATATCCAGCGGGGGTAATACATACTATGAATAATACATTAATATAAAAGAAATACGTATGAATACACTATATACACTTTATGCAAATCCATATATAACAAACATATAGTGTGTTTGGGGTCACTTAGAAACATCTATGAAAACATACATGAAATATTGCAGCCCTCTGAGATCTGTGGAAGGTTAAAATCAACTGCAGAAAAATGTAAAGCTCCCAGCAAAACAGTGTGCCCCATCATTGTGAAATAGATGAGCCAGCCAAAAAAACTGAGCAAGAAGGCCCTTGGTCAGGGAGGTGACCAAGAACCCAAAGGACACAGTAACAGAGCTTCAGCGCTCCTCTGCAACAGTCCTACTATAAATCCTGCTGCAGAGTGCCCAGGACCTCAGACTCAGGGCAGCAGGACAATGACCTGTAGCACCCAGCCAAGACAATGCTGGATTGAGTGACCACACCAAAGCCTGGACTTGAATCCCCCCGAACATCTGTGGGAAGTCCTGAAGATTCCAGTTCAACAACTCTCTCCATACAAACTAAAATAGCTGGAAAGTCCTTCCTGGACAAATAAATGCTGTCAACCCACTCCAACTGACTGAAAGAGGTTCAATCTTCAATGCACAATAATGTTCTCCAATCCAACAGCAGCAAGACAGAAGCCATGCTGAGAGGCAACACCAGAAGATCACCAACTCCTGCATTATCCACCCTGCCACGTAAGGCTAAATCCTTCCCCTACCCTTAGTCCTACGTGTGAAGTTTCACCCTGCTCTCTCCTTTCATGCCCACATAAGTTCCACCAGCACATTTATTATTTCACATGGACATCTCTCTTCTCTTCTGATGCAGAATAACTGACACTGGTCTAAAAAGCCCTAAATGGCATTGGCCCAGCCAGCCTGCCTGATCTACTGCCCCTTACTCACTCACACCTTTTTATAAGCTGTGTTCATTGCTCTACAGTCAGTCAATCTCCCTTCAGGAAAAAATCATTTAAAGCGTTGGCCTACCATGTGATTTGCCAGGACAGCATTGAATAGTCAGGACAAAAACCAGGGTTTATGTCTAATTACATGGAACTGACCAGGACCTATGGATAGCTGTTAGATGAATGGCTAACAAATAAAGCTAAAAAATAATTAGCTACCCAGCTAGTACAGAAGCTAGGCTAACTAGTTTATAGGTAGTATTATTTCACAAACACAAAACTAGTGGTGGAATTAATCTAGCGTGCTTAGTAAATATTAGGCGAAGAGCACCACAATAATAATTAAATGTACGTAATGAGGTCGTGAGTGGTATAAACATGTGATGACATGAAAGCTTTACAGTACTAGCCTCCCTGCAGTACTATCTAGTATTCGACATGCCATTTACATTACTGGACAAGCTTGATCTAAACTAGGCTTACCTCCTCCTAATTTGGGAATTCGTCCAATTTTGTTCGTTATTTCTGCTGTCAGAGTACCAAAGTCTTGTTCGTAAGCTTCAAAATCTGAAGACATTTTGTAGTTTGAGTGTAAAACAGGTGTTATACCGGCTGAAAGGGTGGCTGAGAACCAAGCAAAACAATCAACGTTCTCTGCAAATGCGACGGGTCACTTCCGTGTTGCGCTACGGTAAAATTTGACCCGGTAAGAAAACAGCCACTATTATTGGTTGTTCCAATTCAAAGTGTCAAAACATTCTTGCTGCTGGGGTATACTATTTACAAAATGTTATACCCCATTCTCAGTGATATCTGAAAATATTGGCTACAGTTTATGAATTACACATTTGTAAGATTAAACTATTAAAATAGAATAATATTTTTAAATGCACAGATTACAGCAAAACAGCTAAGTAAATATAAATGCATTAAATATAAATATATTAAAATACATTATTAAAAAAATACCTCTCCAAAGAATATACTCACTCAATATTTCACTCAATTTAATGGGCTAAATGTAAAAGTTTGTTTACTTTGCCAAAGCAAGGGGGGGAAATACAGTAACTAACAGCAGTGAAAACAAAAATAACATAAGCAAATAAAAAAAATCTGTGATATTCTCTGTACAAGAATAGCTACACGTGAGAATGACAAGCGAGAAGAAAACGAATATAAACACGGGTTAGGTTCCTAATGTCCAGAATGTGGTTTGTGCTCCACTGGTTGCCCTTTCGTCAGAAATCCTGCTTCTGAGTATACAAAACTCAGAAAACGACAGCAGAGGGGGCTATGCGTCTTCTAAAATGCCACAAACGTAGATATAAAGCATTACCCACGGCCACAAATCCCTAATATTCTTACGTCATCTCTCCGCGACGTGTAGCTGCAACCTAAACGATAGATGTGAATTTGCATTTTAATCCACTTTAATCGTCAAATTAACAAATGTTTACACATGTTTGGTTTATAGTATTATGTTGTTATAGAAAACGCCTTTTGCGCAGTGTGTATGTATCCGATGTGTCGTCGAATTAGTGAAATAGTGTAATCAGCTAAATGTAGGTATATATGGGTCGGCCCATTAAAGCCACCTTGAGAATGTAAACTGCAAATATATTTGTAACTAGTTTGCTTACTAGACAGTGCAGTATTTTGACTGGATTCAGCCTGACCGTTAGTTAGATATCCTCAGCTAAGCCACTGTCACTATTCTCCAGCTGGATAGATTTTGATAACAGAGATGTGCTAGCGAGTTAAACTAGCAAGGTCTCTTCATGTTACATTTCACTGTATATGCAACCATTGCATAAAAAACTGCAGTTGGAGCTAGTCCTTGTTACATATACTGTAGACACAATTTCATTATTCTATTAATCTACAGGGCACCTTCTCCAGTGAACAAAAAGGAGAATGTGGACAAGGCCAAACACCAAGAGAAGGAGAAAATTGGGGCCACAAAAGAGGGAGCTCAGAAGGACAGGGGCAGGGTGACCGAAAAGAGACACACAGGTCGTAGCTCCACTGGAAGCAGCAGGTTAGACAATATGTAACATCTTCATTTCAATCTTGCCTGCTCTCTCCTGTATAGCATAGCATCTCTTTTCCCCCCAGACAGCATGCCTTACCAAGTGTCTGATCTGTGCCCGCAGTAAGCCTATCTCACTGTCTTCACTTAGATCAAGCTCCAGTAGCAGTCCTGTTCCAGCTCTGGTTCTTCCAGTGACTCCAGTTCCTCTTCCGCTTCCAGCCGGTCCAGCACCCAGTCCTCCAGCTCATCTAGTTCTATAGGGTTGGACCGCTCCAATCGCAACCGACACAACAACCGTCGACACTCGCAGTCTAAGTATGTTACCCATGGGCTGCTGACACACGGAGACAAGGACTTCATCCATCCTTGTGATTTTTCAGTGGGAGTTGCTGATGCACATTGTTAGACAGCTGCAATGACTAGGCCCTATACAGCAAATTCCCATTCAACTATTAACCGGGTGATGGGTATTTTTAGCCAAGTAGCACGCTCCACCCGTCACATCTGCTCTAATTTGTTTTTTTCTTTGTAAGTTTGGCCATGCGGTGGGGCATTATCACTAGTTGTTGGAGTTTGTGAACTAAATCTGAGTTATTGGCCAGGTGTAAATTGACCTTCAGACCTGGTTTGTCCTGTAGATCAAAGTTCTCAGTGAAGGAAGGTGATCGGGAGAGACGCAGGAAGAGCCCCAGCCCCCGACCCACCAAGGTGTATTTGGGTCGCCTCACCAGAAATGTGGTCAAGGTGAGTCCATATTGCCTACTTAATCCATTTAGTTTTAAGCTGCCGACACTTTTGTTCAAAGACTTGGAGGTTTGTGGAAGTACAGTGCAATATCTGTGAGGATGGTTTTCACAGAAGTGTCTGCTCTTTTCAGGAACACATCCAGGAGATCTTCAACACCTATGGCAAGATTAAGATGATAGATATGCCTGCCGACAGGCTCCATCCTCATCTATCAAAGGGCTACGCCTATGTGGAGTTTGAGACAGCTGATGAGGCAGAGAAGGCTCTCAAACACATGGATGGAGGTTAGTGACACATGGTTCTGTGGGTACAGGCAGTTAGCTTTTAAGTTTTAATGTTTTGTAATAGTCAACTACACAGCATTCTTTTGGACTATTTTTAAAAGATAGCAATCTGTATTTTGCCTGTCGGATGGGAATTAAATTCAGGGTAAATCCATGTCACTTTTTGACAGCAAATCTTTTGATCTGAACTAAACTTTTCTTTCAAAAAGTTCTTAGCTATTTCTGTTTTTTTCTCTCACAAAACTGTATAAGGTACCACACTTCACAGTGCATGTCAGAGCAAACTTTCAAACATTAAGGGAGGAACTCCCTGTAGACCTCTGTTATAATTGTGTCAAGGCAAAGATCTGGGGAAGGTTATAAAAAATTCTACAGGAGTTCGCGGGAGCACAATGGCTTCTCATTGTGAAATGGACTCCTACTACAGCTGGCCACCCAGCCAAACTTATTGACCGGGCAAGAAAGGCCTTGGTCAAAGAGGAGACCAAGAACCTAATGGCCATCTCTCAGAAGGACAACCATCCCTGCCGTTGTCCATCAGTCACGCCTTTATGGTAGAATGGCTAGATGGAAGCTGTCCCTGAGTAAAAGGCATACGGCCTGAAAGGTTTTTAGACCATGAAGAAAAAGATTCTGATGAGACCAAAATTTAACAATTAGGCTGGAATGCTAAGCTCTACATCTGGTGAAGAATGGTGGTGGGAGCATCATGCTGATCGAATGCTTTATAGCGGCAGGGACTAGGAAACTGGGCGTGAAGGAGGAAAGAATGAACAGAGCAAAATACAGAGGTCCTTGGAGAAAATCTCATCCAGAGAGCCGGACCTCAGACCGGGGTGAAGATCCATACTTCAGCATGTAAACGACGGACAAGGTATTGCTGGACTGGCTTTAGCAAAAGTCTGTGAATTACCTTGACTGGCCACGCCAAACCTTGGATTTCAACACAATTTAACATCTATGGGGAGACCTGAAGAATGCACTTCACTCTCCATCCAATCTGAGAGTTTTAGAAGATCTGCAAGGTAAAGAGAAACCTTCTAAACTGCCCAAATCCGGGTGTGCAAAGCTGGTAGAGACGTACCAAGAAGACAAAGGTGTACTGGAAGTACTGAATAAATGGTCTGAATAGTTATGTACATGGTGGGTATACCCTGTTTTATGAGGAATTCTATGTAAATTAACTGCTAACAAAATGTATTCAATTATAAATGAGATCTATAACACAGCAAAATATGGAGGAATTGAAGGGGTCAGCAAGTGAGAAAGTACATTAGATCTTATAGAAAACAAGACAAGTGGGTGTAGACTTCCTATAGGCCCTGCAACCATAGAAAAAAAGCCTTGAGTTTTGACTTGAATTAATCATTAATGTAGTGGGATAACGTCAAAAACAGATTCCCTCTTATACCTGACCATTCGTATCTCCTCTGTAGGTCAGATTGACGGACAGGAGATCTCAGCCAGTGCTGTGCTGGTGCCCAGGGTAATAAAGCCGCCCCCTCGCAGGCAGCCCCCCTTGTGGCGACGCACCCCACCGCCCATGAGAAGGTCAGTGTCTGACAGTCTTAATTGTTTGTAAGTCCCAATATTCAATACACTTGTATTTAAACCTGTTTTTTTTTTTGGTTAAGACTAGTCCGTAACCTTATGTTATCTATCTGTCCTGTTATGAATTTTTGGATTATTTTCTCAATTGTCCCCAGTGAACATTTATCCCCTAAAGCAGAGGTGTCAAACCGGTTCCACGGAGGGCCGAGTGTCTGCAGGTTTTTGCTCTCTCCTTGTACTTGATTGGTTAATTAGGTCACTGATTGGTTAGTTTCTACCCTCACCTGGTTGTGTAGGTATGAACTAGGAACCAATTTATAGGAAAAACCAAAAACCTGCAGATACTCGGCCCTTTGTGGAACCGGTTTGACACCTGTGCCCTAAAGTATTAAGTTAATTTGTCATCCCTCTGCTCCTGACTTTTTTTTTTAACCCCCCCACCCCCCTTTTCTCAACGCTCTCGGTCACCAAGGAGACGACCTCCAGTTCACCGCAGGACTCGCTCGCGATCCCCTGGTCGCAGACGCCGCCGTTCGCGGTCCAGCTCCAACTCCTCTCGGTAGAGGAGCCGTGAACACTTGACCTCACAGCTTTTCACCTCCTTTCAATTTTCCAGTTCTCAACTGGAACAAGTTGGCTGTGTCAAATTGTTACCCTGCTACTTTCCCGTCCTTCACGATCACTTGATCTCATTAGGTCAGTACCGGTAAAAGCAAGAGCAGAGATGCATTCTCAGGTTTGTGTTAGATACTAGAGTCAGTCTGAGCCGAGTGAATTGAGTTGTTAACATTTTGTTTTGCACATAAGATAGGAGTGCACAATGTGTTTCAATATGCAACTATTTATTATATAGATGTCTTATTAAAGTTCATGACTCTTAACAAATTGTCTTTGTCAGCATTTTAAATCACACCATACTGCAACATTCATTGTGCCTTAAGTGGTAAGTGACACCCCTATTCCATCCATATTTAAAACACATGCAGAAATATTGTATCATTTATATTTGATGAAATCCCAACAGGTGTGAGGGAAACTGTAACATTGAAAATAGTGGAGCGAATGCCAATTTGTCTAGAACTCATCGTGGTGACTAGAGTAGCCTAACTGCAAAGTATTTTCAAGTGGTTAATAATGGAGAAGTGTTGACTAACTAGATTCCAGGTTTGAGTACAAAATGGAAATGAGTGAGAACACTGCACATTTCAAACCCACACAAATCCGAAGACGTGGTTATTGAACTAAAAATATTTTATGGTTGAAACAGAATATATTACATGTGAATTTTCTATACAAAGGGGGAAAAAAGCGAACTCATGTGCAGTTGCTATATCACGGACATGCCAGCGTTAATCTGTCAGCTCAGGGTTTGACCTGGTTCTCTTGGCTGGGTTTGTCTAGCAGGTCTTTGAACCCCAGTTTCTCCAGTGGTTCCTTGGCCATCAGTTGACTGAAATAGCAGAGAGAAGTGTCACATTGTTAATGAGAGAAGGCCTGTCCAGTCAATGAAGTGTACCGGTATATCTAGACACCATGTCAACAGAAAAGTAGTACAGCTAAACCCACACTCAGAGATATACTCACTTATCCATCCGGCATTCAAGGTATTCTTTGGACTGTAGTCGACACAGGGAGTTATCATAACTGTTGTCTTTCAAACACCTCATGAACTTCTCTTTGAATGCTTTGCACTCGCCTTCAACAAAAAACAAAGAGACAGTAATCAGCCAGTTGTACCGCTGACATGTGATATTATCCTGTGATGAATCCTATGTGACTAACTGAAAAGGCAGCCAGTCTTGCACTAGCCTGTGTTTAATAATACCGTTTTCATTCTCCAATGAAAACATGCTGACATTTCCGTGACCAGTTTGTGGTGCCAAAAGAGCTCACTACTGTTATTGTCTATTGAGAGTTTGCAAGAAATTGTTTTACATGTGTTGACTGGGTTTACGGATGAAGCACAACCGAAAATGATCTGTAAAAAATGCAAGCCACCAGGCAAAAGCAACGATAGTCAATATTTTTTTGGTCAGTCTAAAAGCAGATCCTCCTGAAATTATGTTGGCCCCATGGTGTTAAGTTAGTATCGTAGAGTATTACAAACTAATTAAAACCAGTTGATAATGTTTTTGAAGACTAAAGAATTTAAAATTGGGCACATCTAGTCTGTGGTGTAGGAATCAGTGGATGAGCTCTGCTTTTAATAAACCTGGACCAGATAACAATCACTAAACCTGGTATGTAGCAGGTTTGCTTGAGAGCATATTTTGCAATAGTTTCCCATCAGGCTGCTCTTCAAACTCTTCATAGCTGAAAACAGTGCTCAAATTTTGGTTTGACAGCGCTCAGCACTACGGCGCTGAAGTTCCTGAACTGTAAAGGATTTAGACAAAACGTCATTAACAGTCTTGAACTCTACTGCTCAGATAGACTACTGTAACTGAAGCCTTATAGGAAAAAAGTAACATCACGTATGCATTTCAATTTCCTCACGAAATAACCGTCATTTCACAGATGTCAAACATCACATAAAACCAGGTACACTTGGAAAGTAGAGTCGCCGAGCTGCAGTTATAGCGTACCCTTTCAAAAACGATTGCCGGTATGAAACCACAGTCAACTGTGATATAGAAATTGCAGTGAGAACTGCTGTGTACTTCAGTTACACTGAAAAATTACTGCAGTAAAAACCGTTGTTGGGACACAATTATATTAATAATTGCAAAACACGGCATATTATTTGTAATATCACAGCTGGCCTGGAACCTGATCTTACCAAAGTGATCCAGGGGAAATGATCCTTTGTCGGGAGCACGGGGGCGAAAAGACTTACTACTAAAGTTCATTGCGGTCGACATGATTGCTATTTTAGAAATACTTGGGGGAAAAATACCTTACATTTTTGTTTCAGTAAACAGTCGCCGCATTGTGACGTAGACAAATGTTCCCGACTAGACGTGAATAATCGATCGGTCGATTATATTGGTGACAATTTCAACAATTTACTTTTAAAGAGACAAATACATAGCCTACATTTTGTATTTTGCAACCACTCTTATACAAACAGATTTACATTATTGGACTGTTATTTACTAATAGCGTGAGGAAATCACAGTAACCCGCACTTTTAATGCGCTTAAGAGTCAAGTGTTCCATTTAAATTAAATGTACCGAGAACATGGTGGTGGGTTTCTTCTTGATGAAGTGCACTAACTAGTCTTTAGAAAAACGTCGGAAATAGGTTGGCTGTGGGTGTCAGAAAGACAAATTACAGGTAGTCATAAATTGTGGGTTGAGAAAATGTTTCACGGTCATCAGACCACTGGAGGTCTCACTGCCACTGCAGAAGCGTGTGTGGAGTGGGAAGAATGAGGGAATGACAGACTTGAGATAATGCAGTCAGCAAGACTTTGTAATAGAGCTGTGGTCAGGAGAGCGAGAGAGAGAGAGAGCGATGCTCTTCTTAAACCTTAAAATTTTAATTTTGAGGAGTGTATATAAAAGCATTGTTTCCCATTTCCTGGATGGTACAAGGTCATAGTATTTTTTGCTTCATTCTAGTAAAAGTGAGGTTGTATTGCAGTCTTTCGGATTGGGTGGAGATCAAACAGTGATGGCCTCGGAGTCGGAGAGGAGTAAACGGCTTTTGCAAGATGTCTTAGCCAGACCTGGAAACGATGTGTGTGCTGACTGCGGCAATGCAGGTATGCAACGAACGGTGAAAAAGAGAGGAGCGCCAAATAATTTACTGGACCTTTTGCATGTGCTTGCGTGTGCATGCGAGGAACTCGGGATGTATCTTCGTGGTAAAGAATGCACTTGAGCTGCTGTTGAATCATGAATATAGCCTACTGTCTAATATTTGTCGTTGTGACAGCTTGTCAGTCAGTGATCTCCGTACGTGATGTCTCTGTATTCTGTTATACGTAATTATTTATTGTGCACTTTAAAGCCAATTGGTGTGGAAACAGGATTTTTCTTTTACCCGAGACACACCTTTATTAGAGCCTGTGTGAGTAGCCCGTGGAGCATTGCTGGACTATGGACCTGTAGGGCTTTATGCTAAAGGGTAAACTGCCGAATCTTGACATTTGCCGACCTGGAAAAAAAAGTCCTATGCTTCCTTAAATACTTGGATACGTTTGTTTAAATAATTGGCCACTCTGACCTTTTAGAATTAACCACGATTAGGTGTGGTGATCTTGAGTCATACATGTCTGGCTGTTGGTCACTTGTTGTTTGCCATTTCGTAGTGTTTTTGTTGTCGTTATGGTGTGACACGTTACTATTTAGAGGTTTTGTAGGTGTAACGTGCGCATTTTCATATTGTGGAATCATTTCCATTTAGATTTACAGTAACTACTGGCACTTCCCTCTTAGTTCCCTCACCGCCACTTCTGCATCCATTCTTCTTCTCATCCCTCTGTCATTTCACTGTAATAAAAGCAAGCTTCGGGCGGGGGGGTGGGGGGGTGGGGGGGGGGGGTACCAGGATTGAACTGATGCCCAGTGCTGGAGCTTTGCCCACACAATATGTCTTGGCAGTGGGCACCTATGATTGGCAGTGGCACCCTGTCTATAGGTTTCATGAGAAGTCACCACAGAGATTCTAAACACATAGTTTTGCTACTGTCAGTCTGTGCTGCATTTCTTTTTGTGATGCAGATGTCAGACAACACCATCGCCATGTGAGTCTCACCTTGTAACGTGCCAACGTCTTACTAATGTGTTGTGCTGTGGTTATAAGTGTTGAATTTTTTCACTTACAGTCAAAAATGTTTGAACAGAGAGAATTATTAGAGAACCACATAGATCGAATAAGGGTTTTGCTCAAAGAGGAAGTAGTGTATTTGATTGTTACACCAGTATTGTGCCACAGGGAAAGCTATGTTCCCACACGCTGATGATGTGGGTCATACAGTATTCTACCAATGTTTAAAATGTCTCTCCTGCTAATATAATAAAGGCAAGATATTTCACTTCCTTGCTTGTAGCTAGTAAAGTCGTCTTATCATAATGTCTGTAGTTCAAGGTTAGAACAACATTTTATTGATTTTATATAAACTTAGAGCAGCCATTTTTGCCTATGGGTCAGATTTATGTTCAGGTTAATATTTAAATACCACCAATGAAAAAGCTACACCTTTTTTGATAACACAAACCATTTACAGAGGAACTAGTGCTATGATATTTTTGCATGAAGCGTAGCTGGAAAGCTGAGACCCACACAACCTCAACTCAGGATTCTTCCCTTCAACGGCCACAGCCCACAGAGAATTGCTGAGATTTTTTTTCCACAAGGAAGCTTGTTTGTCAGGGAGATAACACCAGATCTAAGGCAATATTCAACTTTTGTAAGCAAGAATGGCTGCTGGATATTAACCACAAGCTTGGCTCAAAGCATCAGAGGTGTAAACCAAGTGCTAGGCACTCTGTCCCAACATTTGTCTGTCCCAAACCTTTGGCCTAACTGGATGGAATTAATTCTTAGTCTTGCTGCTAAAAAATTATGGACAAATGTTAGAAATGAGACTGTGATAGCTTGTTGTGTCTCTACCCTCCATGAAGGGCTGAATTAAAATGCTGAGGAACTGAAGCTTTACTAGTCACCGACCTGTCTCATCTGGAATAGCATGTAATAACTAATCAGATGCACATGCAGGTACACATACACACAAATCGCTTTTTCCCCTTTATTTCTTGGAAAGAAATAAAGCTTATGGTAACAGTGCCTCACTTGGCTGTTAGCTCTGTCAGACCAGTGCCCAGAGAAGCAGGAAGAGGATGTGGTGAAAGCAGTGTCGAGTAGACCTTCCGCCTTCTGTTACAGTGGTGTCGAGTACACCTACAGCAGTTGAGCTGATGTACTGCGTGCTGTGGTGGTGAAGGGGTTAAAATGCAGGGAACCTGAGATGAAATGCATTAGAGTGAGCAATTAATGAATCAGTTGTTGACCTTGTTACCCCCCCCCCCCCCCCAACAGTGTTTCTTCACTGTTCGAACTGAAACATTTCTCTACACACACACACAAGTTTGTACAGCTACCCTCATGGGGACCAGAAAAAAGAAATTGCATGCTCCCTTGCCCCAAACTTAACCCTAAACCTGACTCTAACCCTTACCCTAACCCTAACCTTAACCTAACCATAAACCTAACCTTAACCTCAATAAAGTAACATTTATGCCTAAACTTTACCTAGATGTAATGCCTAACCTTAACCCTAAACCTAACCAACAATGCCTGAAACCCCAATTCTAACTATAAAATCAATTGTAAGTTTGACCCTAAACCTAAACCCTGAGCTGGATATTGACTTTTGCCTCACGGGGACCGGCAAAAGGTCCCAGTGAGGTCAATTTTTTCTGGTTTTACTATACTCATTGGGACATTTGGTCCCCATTCGTTCAGTAAGACCTAACCCACAGGGAATGTACCTTATGCTAAGGTAATGCTTTGCATGACACCAACAGTAATGTCATGTGGGTCCTGTGATGACTGCATCCACTGAGGGAAATCCCAGTGACAGAACAGAAGCCGGTTTGGGTGTTAGTATTTACTCATATTGCTAGACATACCCAAAGGCGGAAATGCATGTGATTGGTTGACTAGGTGGAGAGGGCGGGGCTTGCTGAATGCTCTGATAAGATGTTTCCACAGACATCGCTTTAACAAAGGGTTCTGCATTTTTCACGTATATGATCTTGCATTCTGAAAACGCAGGTGTATTGAGCATGACACTCCATTTTTATTGTTAGTGCTATCCGAAAAGTCTCATTGTCCAAACCCTAGCTATGAGCTGTGATTGGCATGTTTATCGCCAAAGTTACCTGTTATATTCGTCCCACTCTTCTCTCCTGTAACTCCTCCTACACAAGGAGTAGCTAGCATGATATTTGAAACCCACTCTGACAGTAATTCACTGGGTTAGGAAAAAATAGCATGTATGGAACCTTCAAACATCTAAACACAACTCTCAAACCCCCCAAAAAACGTCACAGCTCGTTATTTTCTTACATGTACTACCATTCAAAAGTTTGGGGTCACTTAGAAATGTGCTTGTTTTCGATAGAAAAACTAATTTTTGTCCATTAAAATAACATCAGATTGTCTACACTGTACTTCTGATCAATGTTATAAATTACTATTGTAGCTGGAAACGTCTGATTTATAATATAATATTTATATAGGTGTAGAGAGGCCCATTACCAGCAACCATCAGTCCTGTATTCCAATGCCACGTTGTGTTTGTTTTAAAGTTTTCATTTTAAAAGTCTGTGATCATTAGGAAACCCTTCTGCAATTATGTTAGTACAGCTGAAAACTATTGTGCTGATTAAAGAAGCAATAAAACTGGCCTTTAGACTAGTTGAGTAACTAGTGTGTTTCAACTGATTCAATAAGTGCTGAGTCAGTTGATGTAATCCTGGATAATTTGAATGTCAAAATATTGAATGTCATGGATCGTGTTGTACCGGTAAAGGTAAAGAAAACTATGAGCAAACAGAAACACCATGGAGAACCACCATGATGGTAAGAACCCTGAAAAGAGAATGTAGGAAAGCGGGACGTAAGTAAGAAAACTAAACTTCAAATTCACTCTGACATCTATAAACAAAGCCTTGGTAGCTTCAACAATGATTTACGCAGGGCCAGACAGCAAGATTTATCGGGAATGATCAACAAGAATATCAACAATACCCGCACTCTATTTGTCATGGTCGACAAGCTTACAAACCCAATACAGCAGATAGCATCAGAACTCATGTCCACTGTGAAATGTAATGAATTTGCATGTTTCTTTAGTGAAAAAATTATAAGTATTAGACGGAACATCAGAACTACACAGTCTAACAAGGACTCTGTACCGTCACCACGACCCCCAAGACATAACTTGGTTATTATGTCGCATTTTAATACAGTTGATCAAAAAATCCCTAGAAGCTTCCACTTGCTGTCTCGACACACTGCCATCAGATTATTATTATTATTATTATTTATTAATATATATATATATATATATATATATTCTAACAATGGACCTACAGCAAATCGTTAATAGCTCTCTGCAATCAAGCATTTCCCCAACATCTCTAAAAACAGCTGCCATTAAGCCCCTATTAAAAAGAGAACACTGGATGCATTTATAATGAACAACTATAGACCTGTATCAAATCTACCTTTTATAGCCAAGATCATTGAGAAGGTTGTCTTCAATCAACTCAGCAATTTTGTGACCTCAAGCGGTCTCTTAGACTAATTTCAGTCAGGTTTCCGACCTCACCACAGTACTGAAACGGCCCTGATTAAAGTTTTAAATGATATACGGTTGAATACTGATTCTGATAAAATAACAGGTCTGGTTCTATTAGATCTCAGTGCAGCATTTGACACTGTAGATCATAGAACATTTATAGATAGGCTGGAAAATTGGGTAGGACTCTCCATTTAAAAAATATAGCCAGAATCAAAGGCTTGGTGTCCCAAAAAGACCAAAAGAAGCTCATCCATGCTTTTATCTCTAGTAGGGTTGACTACTGTAATGGCTTCTTAACTGGACTCCCCAAAAAGACTGTAAAACAGCTGCAGCTCATTCAGAATGCTGCTGCTAGAATGTTAACCAGGACCAAGAGAATAAAGCACATCACTCCGGTTCTTAAATCTCCATTCAGTTACAGAATAAATTGTGGTGCTTTTAGTTTATAAATCTCTGAATGGTTTAGGACTCAACCATCCATTTCTGATATGTTTGAAGAATATAAACCGAGCAGGGCTCTTAGATCCATGAACACAGGTCAGCTAGTAGAGCCCAGATTCCAAACTAAACATGGAGAAGCTGCGTTTAGCACTTATGCTGTACACAACTGGAATAAACTACCAAAAGATCTTAGATGTGCCCCAAACATATACATTTTTAAATCCAGGTTAAAAACACTTCTCTTTTCACGTGCCTATGACTGAGCACTTAAACTTTACCACACTATTTAGCCTTATAGCTTCCTATGTTTTATCCAATTTTTTATCTTTGTTTTCTTATTGTATTTTTTATTATTCTGATGTTTTCATTTGTTTTGATGTTTTCATTTGAGTATTTGTTTTTGTGTTATACCTTCATCTTTTTCTTTGTAAAGCACATTGAATTGCTTCAATGTATGAATTGTGCTCTATAAATAAACCTGCTTGCTAGAGCATCAGCAATTGTGGGTTCGATTACAGGCTCAAAATGGCCAGAAATTAATAACCTTTTTCTGAAACTCAACAGTCTATTCTTGTTCTGAGAATAGACTGATGATATTCAATGTAAGAAATTGCCAAGAAACTGAAGATCTCTTACTGTCACGAGGGTATTGTGGTGGAGAGGAGGAACCAGGCGCAGGCAGAGTGGCAGACATTGTGGTTATTTAATAGAAAAAGGACACCAAGCACTTCTACAAACTGAAGTTAAAAGAAAGATTTAAAGAAACCGAAACACTCACCACTGACACGAAACATGCAGAGACAAGGAACAATGACCGACAAATGAAGGGAGCAGAGGAGCAACATTTAAACACATACTAATGACTGAATAGGGACCTGGTGTGAGTGATAATCAGAGACAAGACACGTAACAAGTCCGGGATGTGTTCGTGGATGAAAGGAAAACCCGGGAAAAGTGGGAGAGGATGGGGCTGTCCGTCACCTCACCGTCACAAGTACAATGTTGTGTACTAATTCCTTCACCGAACAGCGCAAACTGTCTCTAACCAGAATAGAAAGAGGAGTGGAAGGCCCCAGTGCACAACTGAGCAAGAGGACAAAATATATTAGTGTCTTGATTGAGAAACAGATGCCTCGCAGATCCTCAACTGGCAGGTTCAATAAATAGTCCCCGCAAAACACCAGTCTCAACGTCAACAGTGAAGTGACAACATCAACAGTGGCTCAGGGATGCTGGCCTTTTTTCCAATCTTCCATTGTGTTCTTTTGCCCATCTTAATCTTTTCCTTTTAAGGGCCAGTCTGAGTTATGGCTTTTTCTTTGCAAATCTAAATAGAAGGCCAGCATCTTGGAGTCACCACTTGATCTTGAGACTGCGCTGACATAATTGCAAAAGGGTTTTTAAATGGCAAACACAGCGTGCAATTGGAACACAGGAGTGATGGTTGTTGATAATGGTCCTCTTTACGCCTACAGTATGTAGATATTCTATTATAAATCAGCCGTTTCCAACAACAGTAGTCATTTACATCATTAACAATGTCTACACTGTATTTCTGATTAATTTGATGTTAATTTATTGGACCAAAATGGGCTTTTATTTTGAAAAACAAAGAAAAGGTTTCCCCAAACGAACAGTAGTTTGAACAGTAGTATAGCTCAAAATCATGTCTTCTTCATATCTACACAAATCATAAGCAGTTTTTTTCCATGGGGTGCAGGCGAAGTCCTCATCAGAAACATACTTAATTAACCATATGATTCAAGCTCGTGTGAGGATCAAGGCTGTCAAAAAAAATTATGAAATCCAGTGCTTGATAATTCGTTATTTAAAACATCAAAAAGGAAATCATATTCAAATCAAGCAACCTGTGTTCCGTGGTTATTTCTAGTCCCCTGAACCTTACCTAACCCTATTCTTACATTTTGAATGTAAACCTCAACTGGGTGCCTTTAGAGAGTCCTCTGCACTTGGTTTTCTGTTAGTCAGGTTAATCTTCTGTCCCTGACCTCACCTCTGACTGTGAAATGGAGGCTCGTTCTGATGTGCGTATCCATAGAAATGTAGTAATTGTTTACAGTCACAGGGCCACACCCTGATTACATGTTCTGGGCATTTCGAGCTCAAGCATACAATGACACAGGGGACAGCGTTTGCGCTTGTGTCTGTGTGAATGTGGGGTGTGTGAGATCTTGGCACTTTTCTGTCGTCTGCCCCCCCCCCCCCCCGCACCAGAGAGGGCCTGTCTCTCAAGCTTTCTCATCCTCCCATGAAGAAATGCAAGACCACACTGTCACTCTACTGCTGGCTCTCATCTGACTCCCTCGTGTTTGTCCGTGTGTGTGTGTGTGTGACCAAGAAAAAGGACTTAGTGTTTGGTTTTGGGAGGCGTTCATGTGAATGTGGTTTGTTATAACTAGGTGTGAATAGAGCGGGGTTGATGTCTAATAGGATGGTCCTGCGCATGAGCGTGTTTCCACGCACACACACAGAGTGATAACATCTCTCATGTCTTAGCGATCCACATGCTAACATGAAACTCTACTTTCTGTGTCCCAATATGACCAAGCGCAAACCCAATTCCTGGCCGGTACATTTTGTTTGTGTACTCCTTCCGTAGCACAGTGCTTTCCGTAGGCTTCTCTCATGTGTTTGTCTGCCAGCAACACAATAACACTGTCTCAGTTCAATATCCAACCATTTCTTGAGGATTGGGATACATATTTATGAGCAAAGGTTGTAAAAAAAATAAATATATATTTTAGATTAACATCCCAAAAACGTAATGGGTAAGCTTATGCATTCATTACAACTTGTTAGATAGGTGTTATAGTTTTAGGTTGTGAAAAAATATTACCACTTTTCCAAAAAAAGTTGGCACGCGTAAAATTCATATAAAAACACAATGTAATGATGTGCAAATCATTCATCCCTATATTTATTTGAAGGTAGTACAAAGACAACATAACAAATGTTGAAACTGAGACATTTTATTGTATTTGGAAAAACACATGCCCATTTTGAATTTGATGCCAGTAACATGTTTAAATCACATTTGTGGTATCTACTTTTTGTGAAAAACTTTGACTTGTTTCAGTCAATTTTTCAATGTTTTGTGATGTTAGTCTATATGTCTCACTCATATATATCCACCCTCTTTGGGTATATTATGCAGAGAATAAATCATGTTTCATCATTCAAAAGTAGGTTTGACAGAGAAGTTCAAATCCTGGTCAAGTGTTCATCATCATTGACACTTAATATTGATCTCTCACAGAGCTATGGCCTACTTAGCCTTCACGTCCACCCTGTTAGGTTACAGCCTGTTAGAAATATGAGCAAAATCTCATGTGAAAATGGCAAATAGCAAATTCACACAAAATCTTGGCAACGGTTTGCCAGAAGGAAAGTGGGAGACTTAGAGAGCCAGTGGAAGAAGATTCAATGGTCTGATGAGACCATTGCTAAATGCTAAGCGCATTGTTTGGCACAAACCTGCTGAAGTCTGCAAGACACTTGGGACTTTAGAGAAGATTTGTCTTAGCAGGACAAAGACCCCAAACATACAGCCCAAGCCACACATACTGGCTTAAAAAGAGAAAGGTCAATGTCAAAGCCCGGGCTTCAATCCAACTGAGAATATGTGGAAACTGTTTTAAATTGCTGTTCACCAATTTGATGATGGTTGAAAGGTTTAGCAAAGAAGAATTGACTGAAGAGAGTGAATACTTATGTAATTAATTATTTTCAGTTGTATATTTGTAAATACTTTAGAACAATTTGTGTATTTTATTTTTCTCTTCGACATTATGGGCTTTTTGTGTTGATCTGTGGCAAAAAGTGCTAATTCAATTACCACACTGTTTCCAAAATAGTTGGGGTGCTGCGTAAAATGTAAATAAAAACAGAATGTTGTCAGAGATGAAAGGAACCCAAACGCAGACTGGATGAGTGCGGTGAAAATCAATTTAATATGAGGGTTGTCGTGGGCAAGCAGAGGTTCGGTACACGGGCTGGCGGCTGAGGTACAGACAGGGAGTAAGCAGAGTAGTCGTGGGCAAGCAGAGGTTCGGCACACGGGCTGGCGGCAGAGGTACAGACAGGGAGTAGGCAGAGTAGTCGTGGGCAAGCAGAGGTTCGGTACACGGGCTGGCGGCTGAGGTACAGACAGGGAGTAGGCAGAGTAGTCGTGGGCAAGCAGAGGTTCGGTACACGGGCTGGCGGCTGAGGTACAGACAGGGAGTAAGCAGAGTAGTCGTGGGCAAGCAGAGGTTCGGTACACGGGCTGGCGGCGGAGGTACAGACAGGGAGTAGGCAGAGTAGTCTTGGACAGGCAGGAGGTTGGCACACGGGCTGGCGGCGGAGGTACAGACAGGGAGTAGGCCGAGTAGTCTTGGACAGGCAGGAGGTCGATACACAGGCTGGTAAAGGTTGTCAGGAGATTCCTACAAACACAGGGAAACAGAATTAGCAGGATCGACACGCAAGTATCTCAGGGATTTGGTTGTGAGCCGTGACACATACGGATGTGGATCAACGATCCGGCAGGGACGGTTCGTCAGGGCTCCTCAGATATACAGCCGGTGATGAGTCAAGCGGGAACAGGTGTGTGATTGGGAATAGGGAACAGCTGGTACCGGCTCTATTCAAAAGAGTGACGCCACGCCCCTTAATGCGTTGCCCTGACAACCTGGAGCAATCCAAGACAGAGCACCTCAGGGAAGGGAGGACATGACAGTACCCCCCGCCGACGGACGCCCCCCGGGCGGACCACCCGGCGCACCAGGATGGCGCAGGTAAAAGGCGCGCAGCAACCCGGGGTCCAGGATCTGCCGCCGAGGCAACCAACACCGCTCCTCCGGCCGGTACCCCTCCCAATCAACAAGGTACTGGAAGCCCCGCCCCCGCCGGCGGGCCTCCAGGATCCGGCGCACCGTGTAGACTGGACCCCCATCGACCCACCGAGGGGGGGGCGGACGAGGAGGAGGAGGCAGCAGAGGACTGAGGAGGACCGGCTTCAAGCAGGACACGTGAAACGCAGGATGGACCCTGAGGGACCGCGGCAACTTGAGCCGAACCACTGCAGGGTTGATGACCTTACCAACCACAAAGGGGCCGATGTATCTGGGCGACAACTTCTTGGAGTCGGTCTTCAGTGGCAGGTTCTTGGTCGAGAGCCATACCTTATCACCCACGGCGTAGGCGGGCGCTGGGATGCGGTGGCGGTTGGCATGCCGTTGGTACTGACCCGCCGCACGGAGAAGTGCCGCCCGGGCCCTATGCCAGGTCCGGTGGCAGCGGCGTATGTGATGCTGGACGGATGGAACGGCCAGGTCCTTCTCATGGGAGGGAAACAGAGGCGGCTGATAGCCATAGAGACACTGGAAGGGGGACATACCTGTGGCGGCCGTAGAGAGAGTGTTGTGGGCATATTCCACCCACGGCAGCTGGGCTGCCCAAGTGGTCTGATTCGCCCGTTCGGCTTGACCATTGGTCTGGGGGTGGAACCCGGAGGATAGACTGACCGTGGCTCCGATTGCGGTGCAGAAGGCTTTCCAAACGGCCGAGGCGAACTGGGGACCCCGATCGGAGACGACGTCACAAGGCAACCCATGGACGCGGAAGACCTCCCGGACGAGCAGGGACGCGGTCTCCTTGGCTGTGGGGAGTTTAGGCAGGGGAAGGAAGTGGGTGAATTTACTGAAACGATCGACTACGGTAAGTATGACGGTGTTACCCTCAGAGGCCGGAAGGCCGGTGACAAAATCCAGCGCCAGGTGTGACCAGGGACGACGAGGAGTGGGCAGAGGACGCAGGAGGCCCGCACTGGGCCTGTTGGGGCCCTTGTTCCGCGAGCATGTGGGGCATGCTGCAACGTACTGCCGAGTGTCCTTCCCCATCGAGGGCCACCAGAATCTCCGTCTAAGGAAGGACATGGTCCGTGCCGTACCGGGGTGACAGGTCAGCCGGGAGGCGTGTGCCCATTGCAGCACCGTCGGGCGTACGGCGTCAGGGACAAAGAGGCGGTCTGGAGGACCGCTGCCCGGACCCGGGTCGGTCCGAAGAGCAGCTAGCACATCCTCCTCCACCTTCCAAAGCACTGCCCCGATTACGCGTCCCTCGGGCACAATGGTGTCGACCGGAGCGTCGGCATCCTCCCTTTCCTCAGTGAACGCGCGAGACAGAGCATCAGGCTTCACATTCCGGGAGCGGGGCCTGTAGGACAGCGTGAAATTAAAACGTTCAAAGAACAAAGCCCACCTGGCCTGACGGGAATTGAGGCGTTTTGCCGTTCTCACGTATTCCAGGTTTTTGTGGTCCGTCCATACCACAAACGGATGCTCCGCCCCCTCCAACCAATGCCACCACTCCTCCAAGGCAAGCTTAACGGCGAGCAGCTCCCGATTGCCCACGTCGTAATTAGCTTCTGCGGGGGAAAGCCGACGAGACAAAAATGCACAAGGGTGAAGCTTACCGTCCTCGGCTGTTCGTTGGGATAGGACAGCCCCCGCCCCCACGTCCGACGCGTCTACCTCCACCACGAATTGCCGGGACGGGTCAGGTTGGGACAGCACGGGTGCCGTGGTGAACCGGTTCTTGAGATCCCGAAACGCTAGTTCGGCCTCAGGGGTCCAGACGAAGGACCTGGCGCTGGAGGTGAGAGCGGTTAGGGGGGCAGCCACACGACTGTAGTTCCGGATGAAACGTCGGTAAAAGTTGGCGAACCCCAAGAATCGCTGCAGTTGTTTCCTGGTCTCAGGTCTTGGCCACTCCAGCACGGCATCAACTTTTGTTTTATCCATCCTCACCTGTCCCTTTGACACAACGTATCCCAGAAAGGTGACGGTGCGGGCATGGAATTCGCACTTCTCTGCCTTACAGAAAAGCTTATTCTCCAGGAGTCGCTGGAGGACCTGCCGGACGTGCTGGACGTGTTCGGCAGGTGTTTTGGAGAATATCAGGATGTCGTCCAGGTAGACGAACACAAAACGCCCCAGCATGTCCCCCAGCACGTCGTTAACCAGGCATTGGAACACTGCAGGCGCGTTGGTCAATCCGAAGGGCATAACCAAATATTCAAAGTGGCCAAGGGGGGTGTTGAATCCCGTCAACCATTCATCCCCCTCCCTGATCCTGACCAAATGGTAGGCGTTACGCAGGTCCAATTTGGTGAAGACTGCTGACTCCTGGAGCAGGTCGAAGGCAGTGTTCATCAGGGGCAAGGGGTATTTGTTCCTCACGGTGATGTTATTCAGCCCTCTTTAGTCAATGCAAGGCCTAAGGCCTCCATCCTTCTTGCCTACGAAAAAGAACCCTGCGCCCAGGGGGGATGAGGAGGGACGGATGAGCCCGGCTTCCAGGGATTCCCGGATGTATTTTTCCTGCGCCTCCCTTTCAGCCTTGGAAATGCTGTACAGACGGCCTCGAGGGTAGGTGACGCCGGGCAGTAGTTCAATTGCGCAGTCATAGGGTCGGTGAGGAGGAAGAGAGAGAGCCTGTTGTTTGCTGAATACTTCGCTCAAATCGTGGTACTCTGCGGGAACTCGGGACAGATCTGGGGGCTGTGCATCTTTCCCCGGCGGGCGCTTTGACGGGGGACAAGCCGACCGGAGGCATTCGGAGTAACACGCCGTGCCCCAGGCGGTCACCTTTCCTGCCCTCCAATCGATGGTTGGGTTGTGGCGTACTAACCAGGTGTGCCCCAGGATCAAGGGGATCCGGGGGGAGTGGATGACGAGGAACCCGATGTCCTCAAGATGGTTGCCGGATAAACGGAGACGCACGGGCCTGGTCCTGTGCGTAACCCGTGCCAATAACCGGCCATCCAAGGTGGTTGCGTCAATGACCTCCTCCAAACGGACAGTCGATAGCCCCAGCTGTTCCACCAATGTGGCGTCGATGAAGCTGTCGTCAGCACCGGAATCAATCAGGGCCTGGTATTGGCACGTGTGGCCACCGACGGTAAGGGTTGCGTGGAAGAGTGTGCGTGGTTTGTGGCCTGGGAGGTCGTTGTTCGTGTGGCTCGCTAGGACGCCTCCTATGTCTAGCGAGCCCGTCGGTTTGACGGCCGCTGGGGACAGGAGGTGAGGTAATGACCCGAACGACCGCAGTACAGACAGCTGTTGCTGTCCCTCCGTCGCTGTTGTTCTTCCTTGTCTATGTGGTAGCGCCCCAACTGCATCGGTTCGGGTTCCGCCAGCGTCGCCTCCCTCTCCATGCCCGGAACTGCTGGTGGGCCGTTACGCCTCTCCTCTTCGGGGTGTCTGGAGAGTGGTTGCAGGGGACGGCCGCCCCGCTTTCTTTCTCTCCTCCATTCCCTGATCCGATTGTCCACCCGCATGGCCAGGGAAATAGTGTCCTCCAATCCCATGGTCTCGGGATATGAGAGGAGTTCATCCTTAAGTTGTTCACTGAGGCCGTTGTAGAACCCAGCTTGCAGTGCTTCTCCATTCCATCCGCTTTCCTCAGCCAGCGTACGGAATTCAACTGCATACTCCGCCACGCTGCGGACCCCCTGATGGAGCGAGTACAGCCGTTTGGAGGCATCCCTGCCACGGACTGGGTGGTCGAACACTTTCCTCATCTCGCTTGTGAAGTCGCTGTAGGTCTGGGTGTACGGACTCTGTCGTTCCCAGATGGCTGACGCCCATTTCAGCGCGTCGCCTCGGAGTAGGCCTATCACAAAGGCGATCCTGGACTTCTCCGTGGGGTAGGTGCGGGGTTGTTGATCGAATACGAGGCCGCATTGCAACAGAAAGGAACGACAGAGCCCCATGTCTCCATCATATCTTTCGGGCGTGGGAACCCATGGTTCCCTATCAGGGCATGGAGCAGGTGCTGGCGCCGGGGGTTCTGGTGCGGGTGCTGAAGCAGGGGCCGGAGGCTCGGCGGATGCATTGAGTCGCTCCTGGATAGCCGCCACGCTGGTAGACAGGCTTTGCAGGCCAGTCATTATCTCCTGAAGCGAGGTGCTGTGGTGTCCTAATAGGGTGCCCTGCATCGACACAGCCTGACGGACGGCATCCAGATCCGCTGGGTTCATGATGGCCGGATCGTTCTGTCAGATCTGAAAGGAACCCAAACGCAGACTGGATGAGTGCGGTGAAAATCAATTTAATATGAGGGTTGTCTTGGGCAAGCAGAGGTTCGGTACACGGGCTGGCGGCTGAGGTACAGACAGGGAGTAAGCAGAGTAGTCGTGGGCAGGCAGAGGTTCGGTACACGGGCTGGCGGCTGAGGTACAGACAGGGAGTAGGCAGAGTAGTCTTGGACAGGCAGGAGGTTGGCACACGGGCTGGCGGCGGAGGTACAGACAGGGAGTAAGCAGAGTAGTCTTGGACAGGCAGTAGGTCGATACACAGGCTGGTAAAGGTTGTCAGGAGATTCCTACAAACACAGGGAAACAGAATTAGCAGGATCGACACGCAAGTATCTCAGGGATTTGGTTGTGAGCCGTGACACATACGGATGTGGATCAACGATCCGGCAGGGACGGTTCGTCAGGGCTCCTCAGATATACAGCCGGTGATGAGTCAAGCGGGAACAGGTGTGTGATTGGGGATAGGGAACAGCTGGTACCGGCTCTATTCAAAAGAGTGACGCCACGCCCCTTAATGCGTTGCCCTGACAACCTGGAGCAACCCAAGACAGAGCACCTCAGGGAAGGGAGGACATGACAAATGTAATGATGTGCAAATTATTTATCCCTACCTTTAATTGAGAATAGCACAAAGACTAAGACAAAGAAACTGAGAAATGTTATTGTTTTTGGACATGCCCATTTTGAATTTGATACCAGCAACACGTTTCAAAAAGGTTGGGACAGGGGGGTGTTTACCACTGTGTTGCATCACCTCTTCTTTTAACAATACTCTGTAAGCATTTGGGAAATTAGACCAATTGCTGTAGTTTTGAAAGTGAAATATATTCCCATTCTTGCTTGATACAGGATTTCAGCTGCTCAGCAGTTTGGGGTCTCTTTTGTCATATTTTTTATTTCATAAAATACCAAATTATTTCAATGGATGACAAGTCAAGACTGCAGGCAGGCCAGTTTAGCACCCAGACTCTTTTACTACGGAGTCATGCTGTTGTAATATATGCAGAATGTGGTTTGGCATTGTCTTTCTGAAATAAGCAAGGCCTTCCCTGAAAATACATTGTCTGGATGGCTGCATATGTTGCTCCCAAACCTCTATATATTGTTTAGCATTAATGGTGCCTTCACAGATGTGCAAGTCACCCATGCCTTGTGCACTAATGCACCCCCATACCATCACAGATGCTGGATTTTGATCTGTGTGCTGATAAGAAGCTTCATGGTCTCTCCTCTTTAGTCCGGAGAAATCAGAGGCAGTGACTCCCAAAACATTTCAAATTTAGATTTGTCAGGCCACAGAACAGTTTTGCAATTTGCCTCAGTCCATCCTAAATGAGCTCGGGCCCAGCGAAGGCGGAGTTGGTTCTGGATCTTGTTTAGTTATGGTTTATTCTTTGCATGGTGGATTTTTAACTTGCATTTGTGGATGTGGTGATGTACTGTGTTCACAGACAATAGTTTTCAGAAAGTGTTCCTGGGCCCATGTGGTGACTGTGATGCAGTGTCACCCGAGGGCCCGAAGATCATTGCCATCCAATATTGGTTTTTGGGCCTTGTCCCTTGCATACAGAGATTTATCCGGATTCTCTGAATCTTTTAATGATATTATATACCGTAGATGGTGAGATGCCCAAACTCTTTGGAATTTTATGTTGAGCAATGTTATTCTTAAAATGTTGCACTGTTTGTCCGCACAGTTTTTCACACTAGTGGTGAACCCCTCCACATCCTCACTTCTGTCAGACCCAGCCTCTCTGTAATGGTCTTGTAATACCCAATCATGTTACTGACCTGTTGCCAATTGACCTAATTAGTTGTGTGATATTCCACCAGGTTTAGTTTTTTATCGTTACACAATTTTTCCAGATTTTTGTTGCCTCTGTCCCAACATGAAACGTGTTGCTGGCATCAAATTCAAAGTGGGCATATATTTTTCAAGAAAAAATAAAATGTCTCAGTTTCAACATGTGATATGTTGTTTTTGTACTATTTTCTATTGAACATATGGTTTAAATGATTTGCACATCATTGCATTCTGTTTTTATTTACATTTTATGCAGCGTCCCAACTTTTTTGGAAACTCACATCAGCACCACAATGAGCACAGGGCTCCAGTTCCCAACACGCCACATCCAGGTCCACAGTTTCCAAGTTGTCACGATCATTGTTTCCCGTTTATTGAGTGCAGCTGTTACTGTTACTGTTTTCAGCACTCTTTAGGCGCATCTTGATGCCCAGACTTCCCTCTCCCTAGACACTTCCTCCAGCTCTTCCGGGGGGACACAGAGGCGTTCCCAGGCCAGCCGGGAGACATAGTGCCTCCAGCGTGTCCTAGGTCTTCCCCAGGGTCTCCTCCCGGTGGGACGGGCCCGGAACACCTTCCCAGGAAGGCGTTCCGGAGGCATCCGAAACAGATGCCCAAGCCACCTCAGCTGACCCCTCTCAATGTGGAGGAGCAGCGGCTCTACTCTGAGCTCCTCCCGGGTGACCGAGCTTTTCACCCTATCTCTAAGGGATCGCCCAGCCACCCTGCGGAGAAAGCTCATTTCGGCCGCCTGTATCCAGGATCTTATCCTTTCGGTCATGACCCAAAGCTCATGACCATAGGTGAGAGTAGGAACCACGACAGACCGATACATTGACTGCATTACTGCAGAAGCTGCACCGATCCGTCTGTCAATCTCCCGTTCCATCCTTCCCTCACTCGTGAACAAGACCCCTAGATACTTAAACTCCTCCACTTGAGGCAGGCACTCTCCCCCCAACCTGAAGTGGGCAAGCCACCCTTTTCCGACTGAGGACCATGGCCTCGGATTTGGAGGTACTGATTCTCATCCCCACCGCTTCACACTCGGCTGCAAACCATCCCAGTGCATGTTGAAGTTCCTGGTTTGAGGGGGCCAACACGACAACATCATCCGCAAAGAGCAGAGACGAAATCGTGTGGTCCCCAAACCTGACAACCTCCGGCCCCTGGCTGCGCCTAGAAATTCTGTCCATAAAAATTACGAACAGAACCGGCGACAAAGGGCAGCCCTGCCGGAGTCCAACATGCACTGAGAACAAGTCTGACTTACTGCCGGCAATGCGGACCAAGCTCCTGCTTTGGTTATACAGGGACCTGACAGCCCTTAGCAAAGGACCCAGGACCCCATATTCCCAAAGCACTCTCCACAGGATGCCGCGAGGGACACAGTCAAAACACATGTGGATTGGTTGGGCAAACTCCCAAGAACCCTCCAGCACCCCGTAGAGGGTATAGAGCTGGTCCAGTGTTCCACGGCCCGGACGAAAACCACACTGTTCCTCCTGAATCCGAGGTTCTACTATCGGCCGTATTCTCCTCTCCAGTACCCTGGCATAGACTTTCCCGGGGAGGCTGAGAAGTGTGATTCCCCCCCTTCTTAAAAAGAGGGACCACCACCCCGGTCTGCAATCCCAGAGGCACTGTCCCCGACCGCCACGCGATGTTGCACAGGCGTGTCAACCAAGACAGCCCCACAACATCCAGAGACTTGAGGTGTGATCAATCTGCCAATGTTTTTTAGGATTTCAGTGCCTGAACTAAGAAACATTAAAATGTTAAAACATTTCCTGTCCTTGTCCACCTGGTCATACTTCTGACCTAGTCTAAAATCAAATAGACTCTGGATTTAGCACAGAGAAATGTATTTATTATTCCAATTGGACTCTTAATATCTCACTCGTCACCCCTCTGAGCCTGGGTCCTCTCTAGGTTTCTTCCTAAAATTCAACCTTCTTAGGGAGTTTTTCCTAGCCACTGAAATTCAACACTACTGTTGTTTGCTCCTTGGGGTTTAAGGCCGGGTGTCTCTGTAAAGCACTTTGTGACAACTGCTGTTGTAAAAAGGGCTTTATAAATACATTTGATTGATTGATTGATTAAAACATAAAGCTTCCCTTTCAAACCTGCCCAGCGCTGACATGGGTTAGGGTAGGTTGGTGTCCTTAGGGTTAGTCGTTAATGGTGTTAGTGTGTCTGTGTGTCTGTGTATGTAGAGGTCTGGTGAATAGGGCTTGAATAATAATTTGTGTATTTTGATCAGTGATTATCTCAGCCTGTTTCCTGTGCTCAGCCTAAATATGATTTCAGAAAGCCATATACTGCAGGTCTGCTGTCCGTAGTTGTTACGCTGTCGCTCTATTTCTCTCTCTCTCCGTCTCTGCACAGCACGTTATCTCTACTCCTTCCAGTTTATTTGCTTAATCTACTTTGCACCTAACACCTTTTGAGTGGTGTGATCGTCAGCACTTTTGATGTTTATGGTTCATTTTCAAAACTGTTGTACTGCATTAATGACGCTTCCCCTTCCCCTCGGTTCCTCTCCCCTCTTCTCCCACCATACCCCCCCCCCGTCCCCCTGCTCTCCCTGTCCACTCCGGTCCTCCCCGTCCCCTCCCTCGCATCACCCTACCCCGCGTCAGAGCCAGACTGGGCATCGGTGACTCTGGGAGTGTTTGTGTGCCAGGCTTGTTCCCTACTACATCGAGGCATCCCCCACATCAGCAGAGTCAAGTCTGTGCAGCAGGAAACATGGGAAGCTTCGGAGGTGGAGGTCAGTTACCCCTACCGAGTCAAGGGGAAGCTCCATTGCATAATGCAGATGTGTTGCATGGACAAAAAGACATTCAGACTGAAAGATCGAACACTGCAGGTTGGCACATCTTTTCAAAAATGCAGTGACTGATTTGGGTATTGAACTACCTTGAAGTAGGGTGAATCACGTAGTGCCAGCGGGGAGTTTTTCAATTGATAGGATTCAGACTACTACATTTACAGTAAATTGATTAGAGTTGCAGATAATCCCATTGCAGGAAAAAGCACGAAGACAGCAAACAAGATGCCTCGACAGCGTTTGATTCCACTTTGAGTTTTCAGTATTAACCATGCCCCTTGTACATTGTGCTGTCAGTGCATTCATTGATTTGTTCTGTCTGTCGTCAGCTAATGGCTGCCGTGGGTAACGAAGCCGCTAAGGCCAAATACGAACAGAAGGTTCCGGCGTTCTACTACAGACCGAAACACACAGACTGCAAGTAAGTCCACCACATTGCTGAGGCGTTATTTTCTAATTACAGTGTTTGGCCAGCTGTGTCATGTCCTGTTACAGTACAGCGTTCACTGTTTCAAACCACTACTTTAATGTTACACTCTGCAGTTCTTCTTCCTTTCTGTGTGTGTGTGTGCTTGTGCTTGTGTTTTTATTGTAAAAGAGAGAGATAAAAATAGAGGCAGATGTGGCAAAAGGCAGAAGTGTGAACTGCTACTACCGGGGTTAAAACAGCCGTCTCTTGAGGAATTCAGTTTGAATGTAGAGTCTTGAAGAAATTTGAATTGTCTTGGAATTATATTGTTTGGTGTGTTTAAATGGGAATGTAACTGTCATTGTAAAAAGACATAAGTATTGAATCTAAATTGTTTCAAATGACCAGTTAATGAAATATATGCACATATTATAAAAACATTACTGAAGGTTGGTTTTAATCAGTTCAGTTTGAATTTCTATTTGCCCAAAATGCTGCTGTTTGGTTGTTTGAACTGTGACATTGTTAGTGTAAATGTCAGATGGGCATTTCAATCTAGTTAAATTAGTATTTACGGAATGGTAGTTCCATAAATGATATTAATTTAGGAATTTCATTCTTGAAATGAACTTAAAAATGGAATTGACAGGGGTTCAATTATCTCTGAATCCTAAGATTACTACAGAGAAACAGCTGATGTATGCCTTTTGAAAACAGTGTTGTCTTTATGTCTGTTCCATTACTCTTATCTGTGTGTACATAACCAGAGCATAATTACTTGGAGGACTTTGACAGAAAAATGCTAAATGGGGAAAAAGTTGAGAGACACCTGGGATCGCTCTGTCATTGTTACATAATCAGACCTTTGAGGTATAGTGTTACTGATATGTTATAGAAAGACACCACCTGAACATTTCAGAAGATGAAGAATCACATGTGTCTCTAAATTGTATTCTATAACACAGTAAAGTGAAATGTCATCACCAAAGTGTGCTGGCCAGTGCGGGTAGACATCACGTGATTACACGCGGAAGAAATCTAGATATTTGATATTGTCCTGTATATACTGTAGCAATATCATAGAGAGGACAATAAAGAACGAAGGAGTGAAGCGAAACGATAGAGTGAAGCGAGCTAGATGTTCAAACTGTCAGAGAGATAGGACATTCTGTTGTTGGCATGGTGATGTTCTTTCCTCTACACACACGCAACCAAATATAGATCCCCTATTATTCCTCTGTTTACTCATGCTAATAGTCCCTCTCTTTATACTGGGGAGAGGAGTGTGTGTGTGTGTGTGGTTGAGTGTTTTAAGTCCCCTCTTTAATTATAGTAACCCATAGCTAATCAAGCCGAGTGAAGACATTTTGCCGGTCCTAACCAGTAAAACAAAACAGGCTTTTATTTTAGCCTTTGGTGTTGAGGTTAGGGTTATGTAGACGTTTTGGGTTGGAATTGTGGTTAGGGGTTAGAGTTGGGGGTTAATAGGATTTTAAAGGTGTCCCAAAATGGCTCACAAATGTAGTAAATCAATAGTATTTGTGTGTGTTTCTGTGTGTGTCTGTGTGCGTATGAGATAATAAAATCCGCAAAAGCCAGATGAGTAGAAATGTGACCCGTGTTCTCCCAGCTTGGAAGGCCATGATCCATACACCTACCGCATGGCACCAACACTATAGAAGGTGAAAAGCCGTCCTTTGCTCTTCCTTGTCTTCCAGGCTGCTGCGAGAGCAATGGATCAGAGCCAGGTACGAGAGGAACGAGTTTGAGTTTATTGAGAAACAGGAGCCTTACTCTGCAGGTGAGCTGGCACTCGTACACACAACACACGCACAGCCTGCACACACGCCCACACACAACACAACACACTCACACCCTGCACACACACACCCAACACACTGACACCCTGCACACACACGCAGATACCCTGGACACACTGACACCTTGTGCGCACGCACACACAAACACACACACACGTTTGTTTATATTACCTCACGGGGCCCTGAAAAACTAAATTGCGTGATCCATTGCCCTAATCTTAACCCTAAACCTAACCCTTACCATAACCCTAACCTTAACCTTAACCTAACCTTAATCGAAACCCAACCCTAACCCGTACCTTAACCTCAGTAAAGTAACATTATGTCTAAACATTAACTAGATGTAATGCCTAACCTTAACCATAAATGTAACCAACGCCTGGCCCCTTAAAGAAATCCCAATTATAACTCTAAAATGAATTGTACGTTTGACCTAAACCCTAAACCGGAAATTGACTTTCCCCTCATGAGGTCCTAAAACATTTCTCCACAAGGCATGTTTTTCAGGTTTTACTATATATGGGGACAGAATTGCACACACACTGACACCCTGTGCACACACGCAAACACACACCCTACACACACACTCACATGGAGTAACATGTTTGTACACATACACCCCCCCCCTAACTTAAGGAGGAAATGAGATATTTTTTATATGCAAAGCTGTGAACGCCTAATGTTAGTGAACTGGAAGGTGCAGGGTGAATGTGTGTGTTCTTCCTTTGTGGTTATGTTCTCTCTGAGACGGTGTCAGAGAATGACTCAGGCTCCGGTTTCATTGCATGAAAGCACTCTAGTTCTTATTGGAGCCAGAGTGGACTCTCATTGATTAAAGATGACCTCATGTGTTTACTACGAGATTTGATTTAGGCGCAAGCCCACGCAAACAACTGTAACGTTCAGGAACTCCCAACGTGGAATGCCTCACAATCAGGTGTAGCTCGATTATATCCCGCAGGAATTCTCATCAGTCATTCTCACTATCCTGTGTATCCCCGCACAAGCTAACACCAAGCTATGAACAAGCAGAGCACCCTGAGGGCGACTCCCCACGTTTTACCAGGTGCAGTTAACCGCCGATTTGTGAGGCTGGTGACTCTAACGAACATATCCTCTGCAGCCGAGGGAACTCTGCGTCTTCGTTTCTGGTGGCGGTCCTCGTAGGAGCCTGTTTCATCATAGTGTTTGATGGTTTTGTCATTGAACTTGAAGAAACTTTCCAAGGTCTTGACCTTCATGTCTCTTTTCTTATTTGAGCTGTTGATGACATAATATCAACTACTACAGTTCGGACAGAAGGATGGACTTGACAGTGATGTTGGCCCGATGGCCCCGGGCCAGTATGAAGTCAATTCGGGACTAATGATCGGATTGTAAAATAATAATCGCATCATAAACTTGACATCCTCCAGTTGTTTCGTAATCTGTCACACGCACAAAACTAACACATTTTTAGCTCAGTGCAAAAAAGTATTTACCTGTTTCGACGTCAATGGAACTCAGATGCACTGTAGTCTGTCCTAAGTTCCCGGCTAGAGAGGACAAATGTGGGCCTTTGAACAATGTCACTGACAACTTTTGCAAACAGTCCCTGACCAGCCATGCCAATAATAAACAGCACCTGGTTAGCATGACAGCCTAGCGGATGGCTGACAATCCGTCTCCATGGCCCTTGACTGTACTGCCCAGCAATTTAAATGCAGATGCCCATTGGGTGATGGCACGACTTATAACAACCACATACCTAGTAACTAAGATGGACCAGCCGGTCGCCTTGTTCCCTGAGGTGAATTAGTTAGTGTTTTGTTTAAAAGTCAAATGTTTTGTTGACTTATCTTTTCATCATTTCTATAATTAGAAATGTTGTGAAAGAAATATAAAAAAAAATATATTTTATATATCCAGAATGCATTTCATAAATGATTAATCATGTTAAGTGATAAACGTATTTGGTTCTATGTTGTAACACTGATAAGTTACTACTTTTGGAACGAGGGACAGTAAAAAAAGAATTTGGGCCATTTATAAAAAAAATTATAATAACGTTGAGCCCTGCCAACCCTACCTTGTCACAGCTGAATGGACTGGCTTAAATGCGTTCCACTAATTAGCTTTTAACAAGGCACACCTGTTAATTGAAATGCATTCCAGATGATTACCGAAACAAAGGGTGGCTACTTTGAGGAATGTATAGTATCAAATGTATTTTGATCTGTTTGACGCTTTGGTTGCTACTTGATTCCATGCGTGTTATTTCGTAATTTTGATGCCTTCACTATTATTCTACAATGTTTAAAATAGAAAAACCTAAGAAATACCCTTGAACAAATAGGTATGTCCAAACTTTTGACCGGTTCTTTATGTCTAAAATGAATACTCCACAGTACTTCCCCTCATCCACACAGTGGTGGCCTCTTCAGGTCCTCCTGTAGATGTTCTCAGACAAACACCCCTCTGGAGAGCAGGGAGGTTGGTAAACAAGTGTCCGCTGTACTCGATGGCAGTATTCATTGTTATTGATCTGTGACAGCATGCAAGGTGAATGACTCATGTCTGACATGTATGAAAATGGGCAGATTGAGTTATGGAACATTCAAGGTGCTGGGTGGGAACATGAGATTGAAAATATATGTTAGTAAAAGGGGGTTTCAATTTGGGCCTGGTTGAAGAATAGAAATTTTTCCCCCCACTGTCGGCAAAATATTCAAGGAACTGCAAAATCAAACTCGTAAAAACGACAACGCACTTTTGAAAGTTATTTTGATGTCTGTTGTTCAACTGAAAATATGTTGCCTACATGCGAACCAGGACCCCTCCCCCCCCTTCCCTGATTCCAGTGTGAATAATGTATGTATGTGTGTTTGCATGGAGGGAAGGGATAGATTTAGAGAGATACACTGGAACAAAAATGTATATGGAGTGGTTGGGAGGGGTCAGGAATTAAAATGAGAATTGAAGAGAATGTGTAGCCTGTGATTAATTCCACACACGGTTCTGAGCTGCCTCCTCTTGTAATGACAAAAAGCCCTGTGTGCAAGAGGCCCAGAGATGGCCTGGGAAGGTCGTGTATTGAAAAAGATATAAATAGGGAGCTATGTCATTAACATGTTAAAGAATCCATTTTTATTATTAGGGTGGTTCTTCATTCTGTCTGTCATCTGTTCGTCTGGCTCTTTCGTTAAGTTTCATTACGCCAGAGTAATCTCTCCTTCTCTCTTTCTATGCCTTTGCCTTTGTGAGTTTGTCTAAACCACAGAGATCCTATAAAATGTCTGTGTAATATATCATCCTGTTGTCTGAACCACTGGGCCGTGTCTCTGTCTGTCTACCTAGGGTACAGAGAGGGGTTTCTATGGAAACGGGGACGAGACAACGGTCAGTTCCTTAGCCGGAAATTCATCCTCTCAGAACGAGAGGGGGCACTGAAGTACTTCAACAAGCAGGACGTAAGGCTGGAGTCTTCAATTCTTCCACCTAAACATGCAGGGTTCACGTAATGTCACACAAATAGAAGGGGCATCCTGAGGAATGTGATGTCTAGCTAACTTACGCTAGCGTCTTTCTAGTCGATCATCTCAGTCTAATCAGCTATGGGTTACTAGACATGGCAGGCTTCAGGTTTACATACTAGCAAACCAAAACAAACACCTCAACAGAGTCTGTCTCCTTACCTGTGCGGTTGTGCTGAATGTGCTACGGGCACAACAGATTGTACTGTTCCCGCATTAACAGCGTTAACGTGTACTGTGTTTATGTAGCATACAGTTTGTGTATCTGCCACAGGCGCGGGATCCCAAGGCGGTGATGAAGATCGAGACTCTTAACGCCACGTTCCAGCCGGCTAAGATAGGCAACCCCTACGGCCTGCAGATCACCTACCTGAGAGATAACAGCACCAGGAACATCTTTGTCTACCACAGCGACTCTAAGGTGACCATGGAAATGTGTCTAAGCAGCGAGGTGCCAGAATAGGCAACTCAAAAGGTTTCATTTGTGATGTACACAATCCTTAGCGATATCATGTATGACCAGACAGTATTATGGAATTTCGCCATATTGGCCTTTGTTTCTCATTATTGAGGAAGGTGTGAAGGTTACGGCGCCCTCTGCTGGTCAGTAGACATGGTAGTGAGCTTGAACAGGAGAGTTATTGAAACTCAAGTCTCCTGGGCATGTGTTAGGCAGGGCGGCCCAACCCTGTTCCTGGAGATCTACTGTCCTGTAGGTTTACTCTCCAACCCCATTTCTGACTAACCTGATTTGGCTTTTCATCCAGCTAATTATTAGAATCAGGCGTGCTAAATTAGAGTTGGAGAGAAAATCTAGAGGACAGTAGAGACCCAGGAACAGGGTTGGGCCGCCCTGGAGTTAGACAATAGTTCAGCAGTTCTCCCTTTTGCTACCATTTCAAGCCAAGCCTTTTCCACCAAATGTTTTGGCAATGCGTTGGATGAATCCAAAGCATGCACCGCACTGAACACAGCCTAACTGCTTCTGCGACGCTATACTGCAAGGCCTATGCTTTCCTTTGGAAAAGGACACAAACACAAAAAGCTGACGGTATTGTTGAGGCGTGAGGCAGCTGTCTCATAATATCTGTAACTTGTCTCATTATGTTCTGTGCTGTGGCAGGTTTACTATCTGCTCAGCGACCTAATAAGAAGTGTCGCTCACTGGAATACTTTTGTCTTCTTTCGTAGGAAATGGTTGACTGGTTCAATGCCATCAGAGCGGCCAGGTTCCATTACCTTCAGGTGGCCTTCCCAGGGGCCAGTGACGAGGAGGTGAGGCCACAACATAGATTTTTGAAATGATAATGGCCGACAGTGAATGAACACGAACGTGAAAGCGTGACACTGTTCTCTTGTCTGTTCCAGCTCGTGCCCAAACTGACGCGTAGCTTCATGAAGGAGGGCTTCATGGAGAAGACGGGCCCAAAGCACACAGAGGGCTTCAAGAAGAGGTGGTTCACCATGGACGACAGGAGGCTCATGTACTTCAAAGATCCTCTGGTGAGGGGTCCATGCACTACAACAACTGCACTAAAACCACCGATCTATTCTCAACCTAACTTTCATATAGGTTGAATACTTTGTCCTCCTGATTTCTCCCTCTGTGCGTCTCCTCAGGATGCCTATGCCAGGGGGGAGGTGTTCATTGGCAGTAAGGAGAACAGCTACACGGTGCTCCCGGGCCTTCCTCCCTCCACCCAGGGCCAACACTGGAACCACGGCATCACCATAGTTACGCCAGACAGGAAGTTCCTGTTCGCATGCGAAACGGAGGCGGAGCAGAAGGACTGGATTGCCGCCTTCCAGAGGGTTATCAACCGGCCAATGAGACCACAGGAGTACGCAGGTACAGTCACCCAGGACAGTGTGTTACCCAGGTGTGCTGGACTGGGGCCTCTGTTTGCTGAGCTGTGGAAGAGGACGCACTAGGCCATTGCTGTACGACAGTGATGACCCCCCCCCCCCCCCCCTCTCCCGAGCACCAGGGCTGATGTGTTTTCAGTCGAGAGCAGCCTGGTAACATGGGAATGTCCATGTGATCGCCTGTCTATGTAATCTTTATGTATCTATAATGCCCCCCTGTGTGATTGTAGGTCTGCGTGTGTTTGTGTGTATCTGTGATTGTGGCTCTATACTGTTGAAACACTAACTGACTGGAGTTCTGCTCTTCATTCTGTAGTGGAGGCCCACTTTAAACACAAGCCCTGAGACTGGACGCCGAACTGTATGCTACTGGACAATTCAAGTCCCACTAAGAACAAAACGGACAGTTTTTTTTCTCCAGAGACCCCCGGAAATAACACAAGTCCGTGGGCTCTACTGTACCTGGACAGAGGCAACAAGATGAGAGAGATTGAATAAATCGGAGGAGAGATGGATTACAGAAGAATTGAATTCTTCTGACCTGATGTCCAGACCTGGGGTCAGAGATCATGGGGTCTGAGGGGAGAGAAAAGCATGCAGAAAAATCAAAACCCCTACTGCTGTTCTCCACGTACGGTAGACTCTTCCACAACTCACCCCTGCTCTTAGTGTTGTGAGTGGTTCATCCCATGGTGTATGCTAATGAGTAATGTTCACTGTGTTAGTTGAGACCAGTGTTGTCATTCATTGATTGGACAGTTTTGATTGTTCTGCATAATCTGCATTCACTTAAATTTCAAGATGCTGACCAGACCTGTGCTTCTGGACAGAGTTAAACGCACATCTTGTGGCTGTTATTTATTTTGAAATATAAATGGTACTGTACATATTTTGAATCTCAGTGAATGCTGCTTCATGCAACAGGATTGTAATTTATTTAATATTGATATGATGCCGTACATGTTTGATATCCTTCAAGTGATTAAATGAATGTGTTTACCATGAAAAACACTAGAGGGCACTCTAGGCCACTAATGCATCACCAATAATGTGCATCTTAATTCTGCGGCTGTAATAAACTTGACAGGGATCCAAGCTGAGAACAATCCCACTAACCCTGTTTCCCTTCCTTTGGGCGGTTGTTAAATAAATAACAAAATCACACTATTGCTTTTCATGAACCACTGGGCTTCCTCTCTCTCTCTCTATCCCTCTCTCTCTCCCTCTCTCTCTCTCTCTCTCTCCCTCTCTCCCTCTCTCTCTCTCTCTCCCTCTCTCTCTCTCTCTCTCTCTCTCTCCCTCTCTCTCTCTCTGTGTTATAAATCAGTCTTTTAATATGCCTGTTCTCTCTTGTGTACAGGGTTTCCCGAACCTTTTGTGTATTAATTAACACTAGATGATTCAGAGAACCCTAATGAATGCTTTATTTACATGACCTAAATCTAACATCAGAAGGTGGATCCATCATAATAATGACATGAAAGCGTAGTGTTGTCAGACTTTAGTTGTCCTTTTTAAGGACTCTGTTCTTTACCCAAAGTTATTGTCTGATATAATTCTCAGGGGACCTCATTTCAATATCTAACAGCTCCAAAAGTTGAAAATATCTTCTCTCACAAAATAATGAATGTACGTTTGCTTGTTTATCCGGGACTGTGTGTGTGTTTGTGCGTGTGTGTGTGTTCTCTCAGTGGCTGTGTTGAGCACACTCCCAACTGGTGTGCTACTCTACTGACAGACAGCCAGACAGACAGCTGTTAGAGGTGGTGGTTGGGGAGCTCTGAGACAGCTGTTCGAAGTTTCACCCGGGGAAAAGTTCCAGTGTTAAGCCTGGGATGTGGGGGGCGGGGGGGGGGGGGGGGGGGGGGGGGGGGGCTGAGCAGTTGTGAAGTGTGTAAGACCAGTACTATTCTAAATCAGGGCTGAAGTGTGCTGACGAAGCACAAACACCCGCAAAACAAGCGTGGTAGTGGCTCTGAGGCTCACGCGGGGTCTGGTACCGAAGGGGCCGGTTGTTCTAACCATCAGACTGTGTAACAGATGAATTGGTATAGCAGCGCTAGCTCTGATGTACTGACAGTTGATTCCTGTCAGAGTGGGCATAACAGTGTCCCATGCCTGAGGGTCCTCCCTATGTACATCTATGTAAAATTTAACCCATTGACATCTACGTTCCACATGGTGAGAAATCTTTGAGGTTAACCCCTCATGATGGTGTGTGTGTGTGTGTGTGTTTGGGCTTAGGGTTGGAGGGGTTTTTCAGGATTAAGAGGTTCATGGGGTCAAGTTCACGGTGCTGGAGCCGAATCGTCATAGTAACAGCTGGGACTCGTTCGCACATGCCGCTTTCATTCTTTCCTTCTTTCTTTTCTTCTCCTTCCTAACTCTGCGTAACGTCAGTGTTCTGTGAAACAACTGACTAGGTTTCATGGGTCTGTGTGTTGGTGGTGATGGGGTTCTCGTCTGTTACTGCCCTCTAAGATCAGGAAGTGACCATTGTCTTCATGCAACACTAATAACAGTGTATTTACATTTTAATTGCACTTTAATGACATACGGGCACTGCAGTGGTGCGTGTAGTGTATTCTTCTGCCGGTGTTCCTTGTCAGCGATATATGGGAACTAGATGCATTTCCAAGGACTGGCGCCAAGTGAACGCGCTGTGGTTGACCTCAGTCACCGCGATTACGGTTGCTCTGTTCCTGGCATTGTGAACTATCACAGGCCTCTCCAGAGCGCAGCAGCGCCCCCCTCCCCCCCCCCACCCCTTGGGCCAAGGGCTGGCTCTCACCACTGGGAGAATGAAGAAGGGTCGGCACACCCCTGAGTGTCAGAGGGCGCCATTGTTTGTTGACGTGAGAGAGGTAGAGTATCTGTGGGAACGTCAGTGTCTTGGAACCACATTAGACACTCCATTTACATTCAGTATGTATTTCTGGGAAATGAGAAGCAGTTACTTTGCATTAGCTATAGAAATGGGCGGTTATTCATGCTTGCATCATGGCACGGCACAGGAACAAGAACCCTGTTGTGTCGTGCTGAGAATACCACAGACAAAAGACCTCATCACTCGTGTCTGTAGTTGTTTTAGGTCTAATTTACTGTTGTGTCATGCTGAGAATACCACAGACAAAAGACCTCATCACTCTTGTCTGTAGTTGTTTTAGATCTAATTTACTGCTGTGTCATGCTGAGAATACCACAGACAAAATACTTCATCACTGATGTCCGTGGTGGTTTTAGGTCTAATTAAATATTGTGTCGTGTTGAGAATACCACAGACAAAAGACCTCATCACTGATGTCTGTAGTGGTTTTAGGTCTAATTAACTAGTGTCGTGTAGAGAATACAACAGACAAAATACCTCATCCCTTGTGTCTGTAATTGTTTAGATCTAATTAACTGCTATGTCTTGTTGAGAATACCACAGACAGAGGACTTCATCACTGTAATGGTTTTAGGTCAAAATAACGGTTATAGGGCTGTTACACCGCTACCCCACTTTGTTTCAAGTTAACATTAATGATTTAGTGATGATTCTACTCTAACCCAATCAGGAGGTGATCGATGTTGGTCAAACCTAAAACCGGGCTACAGAGAAGCTACACCGTTAATCTAATGAAAAGTCCCTGAATGGACCCACTCACCCAACAGATATTTTTTACTGCTACAAATAGAATAAAACATTTGATCCGATTTAACTTCCAACAGCTGTCATGGAAAAATAGTTCTGAGTAACATTATAAACATGTTTCCAAAGTTATAATGAAGAGTAATTGAACAGCTCCTAACATATGAGACTTCGAACGAAGTTTCAATGACAAATGATGCTGCTTTCTGAAAGGTACAGTATCTCACAAAAGTGAGTACACCCCTCACATTTTTGTAAATATTTGATTATATCATTTCATGTGACAACACTGAAGAAATGACACTTTGCTACAATGTAAAGTAGTGAGTGTACAGCTTTTATAACAGTGTAAATTAGCTTTCCCTTCAAAATAACACAACACACAGCCATTAATGTCTAAACCGCTGGCAACAAAAGTGAGTACACCCCTAAGTGAAAATGTCCACATTGGGCCCAAAGTATCAATATTTTGTGTGGCCACCATTATTTTCTAGCACTGCTTGAACCCTCTTGGGCATGGAGTTCACCAGAGCTTCACAGGTTGCCACTGGAGTCCTCTTCCATTCCTCCATGACAACATCACGGAGCTGGTGGAAGTTAGAGACCTTGCGCTCCTCCACCTTCCGTTTGAGGATGCCCCACAGATGCTCAATAGGGTTTAGGACTGGAGACATGCTTGGCCAGTCCATCACCTTTACCCTCAACTTCTTTAGCAAGGCAGGGGTCGTCTTGGAGGTGTGTTTGGGGTTGTTATCATGTTGGAATACTGCCCTGCGGCCCAGTCTCCAAAGGGAGGGGATCATGCTCTGCTTCAGTATGTCACAGTACATGTTGGCATTCAAGGTTCCCTCAATGAACTGTAGCTCTCCAGTGCCGGCAGCACTCATGCAGCCCCAGGCCATGACACTCCCACCACCATGCTTGACTTTAGGCAAGACACACTTGTCTTTTTACTCCTCACCTGGTTGCGGCCACATACGCTTGACACCATCTGAACCAAATAAGTTTATCTTGGTCTCATCAGACCACAGGACATGGTTCCAGTAATCCATGTCCTTAGTCTTCTTGTCTTCAGCAAACTGTTTGCAGGCTTTCTTGTGCATCATCTTTAGAAGAGGCTATCTTCTGGGATGACAGCCATGCAGACCAATTTGATGCAGTGTGGAGTGTATGGTCTGAGCACTGACGGGCTGACCCCCCACCCCTTCAACATCTGCAGCAATGCTGGCAGCACTCATACGTCTATTTCCCAAAGGCAACCTCTGGATATGACGCTGAGCATATGCACTCAACTTCTTTGGTTTACCATGGCGAGGCCTGTTCTGAGTGGAACCTTTCCTGTTAAACTGCTGTATGGTCTTGGCCACCGTGCTGCAGCTCAGTTTCAGGGTCTTGGCAATCTTCTTATAGCCTAGGCCATCTTTATGTAGAGCAACAATTCTTTTTTTCAGATCCTCTGAGAGTTCTTTGCCATGAGGTGCCATGTTGAACTTCCAGTGACCAGTATGAGGAAGTGAGTGTGCGATAACACCACATTTAAAACACCTGCTCCCAGTGCTTGAAGTGGGAAAGAAAAAGGTGCCGGTACTCTCTTTCATTTGCATATCATTACATTTGACATTTTTTGCAGTGGAAAAAAAGTGTTTTTTTCTGGTTCAAATCTTTTTTTTTTAAATTTATTATCAACAAATTAATTTAAACAAATGACTGCTTGCCTTTACGTGATTCATCAAGATCTTTAGTAAGTCACGTATTGCCCTCTGGGTAGTGTAGTTTATGTAACGTTGCGTTAGGTCATTACAAATCTCTCTGACACACGCTTTTTCTGTCAGTGGTAGAGTACCAGCTGCATGTGAGAAGTAGCGATACGCAAGAAAAAGTGCAGGTACGCTTAAGAGTAAAATGTAGAAGTGCCGGTACTGCGTACCGGTGAGTACCGCCCCACTTCGAGCACTGCCTGCTTCCCATTCATACCTGAGACCTTGTAACACTAACAAGTCACATGACACTGGGCAGGGAAAATGGCTAATTGGGCCCAATTTGGACATTTTCACTTAGGGGTGTACTTTTGTTGCCAGCGGTTTAGACATTAATGGCTGTGTGTTGTGTTATTTTGAGGGGACAGCAAATTTATACTAGCTGTAGATTCACTACTTTACATTGTAGCAAAGTGTAATTTCTTCAGTGTTGTCACATGAAAAGATATAATCAAATATTTGCAAAAATGTGAGGGGTGTACTGTAATGAGTTGTGAGATACTGTGAGGGTGTGTCCGGCGATTTAAATGTGACTTTGTAGGTAGTGGAATTTTATTGGTGTATTTTTCCATGCAAAGTTTAAGGCGAATTTCAACTGCCCCTGTGAGCTTTTAGCCATTTAAATGAGGTGGAAACTGCATTCCCACCTGTACATCATGACTGTGTGTGGCAAATCAGTGTGCTGGTCCCCTGATAGGTCCCTCTATTCCTCCACTCCTACAGCCTGGCTCCAGAACTCTGCAGCATCATGGGTAAGTCAATGTTGGTTCTGTCTGGCAGCTTGTTGTCGTTGGCGACTCGGCAGGCCAGGCAAACTCCAGTGGACACTAAGCCAGTGAGCCTCACCAGGTCTTTTCCCCCATTCAGGAAGCAATTAAAAATGGGTGGAACCCCAAGTCACCGTCCGTCATATTTGTAGTGAAACCCAGAGGCAGAAATGTATAAAACATTTTGTATGGCCTGAGGGTAAATATAGCAGCCAGGGAGTCTGACACACTACAGGATATCTGTCAAAAAGCAACCTCACATTGGCACGTGTTCGTTCTGTGTACAGACCGGGTCTGTGTTCATAACCATTGGATGGTCACTGCGTTCCATTGGGCCAGTTGGTGGTGGTCATTAATGAATCATTTGTATAACCCACTCCTGTTACTAAGCAATGCAACTTGATTATGTCCGTCAGTAGTTCTTATCGCTGCCTGATACTCCATCACTGTTTCGCTTCTAGTTCAGTTTCTACTCACAAACCAGCCACGTACAATCTGTTCCTATCACCTTTGTGGTCATGTCTGTTGGTTAAGTGCCTGTTGCCAGTTGATGTCTTTGGTAATGATGCAGTTGTTTGTCCGATCAAACCAGGAATTTTAATTGTACTTCAACCCCAGATTAATAGAGACCACAAAGTAATGGCTCATTGAAATTCACTGACCTTCTGTCACATACACAAACACAGATGAAGATCTCGGCATGCGTTCTGACTTTGCAGTACAGTTATTTAATCATAAAGGTGAACATAAAATAGAGTGTGTGGTCCCACACAATACATTTATGAAGCAATCAAGCACCCTCAGTCGCTGGTTATCATAGGGCCGGCATACAAATAATCCAGACGACATATCAAGTATAAACATCAAATAACAAAAACCGACAACATCCATTGGGAAGTCTTTCATATTTTTGAGAAAAATAAGCTTCCTTCCATACAGAATGAGTGTGCTGGAATGGACGTCTTCTTCAGATGTTGACAAGTGCAGAAGATGAAGAGGGCTTAGCAGGCCGTGCTACATGCAGAGTGTGGCCGTACGACTTCAGTCCAGCTGTCCAGTCCATCACAGTGTATGGTAGATCGGTTTACCGATTTTCTCCAGCCCTGAAATCTAGTAATCTTGACTTGTACGTAACAGAATTAAACACCTGTTTCCTTCAGTGAAAATTCTTTGCTACTTCTGAAGAGGAATGGAACTTGCACTGGAGTGTGGCTAAGATATTGAATTACGATGGGTTAAGTAAATTTGTTAGCAGGAATATTCGTTCCAATATAAAATATATGTTATTATAAAACATAAATACAGACATTTAAAAAGGTGTAATAATTCTTCAATCTAAGATAAAGCATTGGACAATATAAAGGAACAGAGGAGGCAGTTACAGAATGCTGAGTAAGTTTGTCACATGGTCCAAATAGAAGTCTAGTCCACATTTTTCCTCACGGAGGACTCAGGCACGACTGTGGGGAGGAGAAAAATCGTTCCACCGTGACAAGAAAACAGCAGGCACTTGGTCTTGGATAGGGTCCAATCTTGAGCCTGGTGTCATGGCCTTACTAACAGAGCACAAGCTGAAGAAGCCCGCAGACTATAAGAAGGCCATGTCAGGCGCCGCAGACAGACTACAAAGTCTACGGCCTGGTGAGTGTGGTATAGACCGGCTGCTCCCAGGTTGCGGTCGGGCTGTGGCTGTGGGGCGGCGGGAGGGCTAGGTTGTTGACGAGCGGGCTGCCGTAGGGGCGCCTGGAGGAGTGGAAGTAAGGGTACTGATAAAGGGCAGCGGGGTAGCTGGAGTAGGCGCTGTAGTAGCTGGGGCTCTGGAAGTCTGCATAATCACACTGGGAGCCGGGAAGGGAGGAGGAAGAGGGGCTGAGGGGGGTTGGCGGGGAGCTGTGGGAGGGCTGGCTGCTGTAGTGGCTGGGACTCAGCTGCTCCGTCTTGATCTGCGCTCTGTGGTGAACGGCATCGCCGTCACTGGAGGATGAGGAGGAGGGAAGGGGAGCCGGCCCCGCCCCTTTGGGACTCCAAGGTGTCTGGATGTAGGGGGCGGGGCCGAGGGACCCAGACGGCGTGTTGGGTCCTCCGTGGTCCGGAGGCGGGGGGGCGGCGCTGTGCCCGTTGAGAGGTAGGTACTGGTCAAACTCGTGGACGTCGAAGGCCTCCATGTTGCTGATGACGTCGGTGCTCAGCTCGGAGATGTCCACGTTGCTGAAATCGATGTTCTGTCGCCCACCGTCCAGGGGACGCCGGCCCTCATGTTTCACCCCTGGGAGCATCTCTTCCTTGGGGGTGGTGGGGGGTGTGGGGGGACCGTGGGGATGGCCTTCAGGAGAGATATCACAGACGCCTCAGCTTCTGCATACTAACAAACCTACCTACACAAATGTTCACACGGTTCAAAAGGACCTCAAGCAGTAAAAACTGTTTAAAATCATACCCAGGTCCTTGACAAAGTCAGTGCTGCTATTGAGGGTTTCAATTTAGAAAATGTACTGGGAAATCCACTCACCCGTCCTCTCTGGGTGTTGATGCCCTTCCCCCATGGAAGGCAGTCTGGCCAGACCAGGTTCAGCCTTGTATATCTGGCCCGGGTGCAGGTGGACCAGATCAGCACTGGAGTCAGAGTCACTCTGGACTGGCTTGGTGCTCTTCCTTCTCCGGGGTTGGTACTTGTAGTCAGGATAGTCTCTCTTATGTTGAACTCTTAGTCTCTCTGCCTCTTCAACAAATGGCCTCTTTTCAGTTTCAGACAGAAGGCTGAAAATATATCACAGGTTGGTTTGTTTGTGAATTATTACATGCCAACTGCTGTATGTCACACGTAATATACATTTCCATAATTTGAAACAGAATTCCATGTAAACTATGGTTAATCATTACCAACATGTTGTGCATTCATTTATAGCAAACAATATTAGATTAACTAATAGAAAAAGTTTTTTTTTAACTTTTCATCAATGAAAATTGTGCACCTTGTTCGTTTGGCCCAAAAACATTTCCATATTACACCTGTGCCATGTTTATAGGGCATATTACTCACGCAAGTTACTATTAGTTTTCCATTAAAAATATAAATTATGTTCTTGCTACTCACCGCCAGAGCTTCCCTAATGTTTTGCTGAGCTCGGCGTTGTGGAGATGGGGGTACTGGTCCGCCAGTTTCCTGCGTGCTGCCTGCGCCCAAACCATGAACGCGTTCATCGGTCGCTTCACATGGGGTTTGTTTTTCACAGACCGGTCTCCCCGTGCGGGCATTGGTACCAGCGACCAGTCATATCCTTTCAGCACCTGAGACACTGCGTCCCTGATGCACGCGGGAAACCGGTTATCCTCCTCGTTGGTGTCCAGTTTTGGTGTAATTTCGTCGCCGGGTGAATGCCCGGGCGCCTGTCCATCCGAGCCAGTTGGAGAGAACGGGGCGTCCGAATCCGAGTCATCCTGCGACATTGAGCTACCTGTTCCATTTGGACTGCATGGATGGTCGTTGAATGACTTGTTCTTTTCCTCCGTCATATTTAGTCCAAACTTGATTTTGTTACTCTAGTTATCAATTGAAATGCCCCAAAAGCGCATTTTACGCACGGAGTGATGAAACAATCAAATGTAAATGGACAAGCAATCCTCGTGATGTTAGCTATTAACTATTACCCTTACTGTTGTGTTGAAGATGATGTCCTCAACCTCTAGTCTTGGTTTGATACAGACACGTTTTGTTGTGCTAAGATAATTTTGTTGGAATGGTTGTATTCTTACTCCACCCCTTGTACCTTATTGGTTTATACACACGCAGCTCCATTGGCTCCTCACATTTGTAGTGAATATGAACCAATGAGTAGAGAATGTGTGTTACATCCTCTCACCCGACACTTCGTTTCGACATACATCTGTTAGTTAACTCAATATACAGTAGTCGGCAGAAATATTGGCACCCTGCACATTATTCAAGTTATGCATTATTTTCTCAAGAAAATTAAAAAAAACCTGTATCACAATATGTATTTATTTAGTTTGTAGCTAAATCCTATAGCTTATGCCATAAATAAATGAAAATATCACCAGTTCAATTATTTATTGTCACTTTGTCGAGATAATGAAAAATTATTCTCATTCTGTTGTTTGTATATTGCAATTATCATAGAGAAAAAGAAAACCAGGAGGAGTTTAGACAAGGTCTGAGGAGGTTATACACAATATTTTAACGAAGCAAATGTATTTTTATTGTGTTTGTTAAACTCTTTCTGGATCTTTTTTTTATGTAGATATTAGACTGCCATTGGATAGAAACAATCAACGTTCCCTGATGAAAAGGAAGCCCTCCAATGGTTATTGTTGCGCTGTCTATGGGATTTTTGGGTGTTATAACTCTACATGTGTAGGCAATTGGTACAGTAAATTAGCTACTGAAGAACTATGTAATTTCTGTGGACATTTTACAAATGTTAACATTATATTTAACAGTCGGGCAGTTACCAGTGTTAGACTATGATGGGATTCAATTCACATTCACATTTTCCCAAAAACACGTTAATCACGTGGTTTTCAGAGTGTCAAACAACATGGCGACTCCCTGTGAAAGTTCCGAGAGCACTTTGAGAAAAAGACGCTTCGAACAATCAAAGACAACGAGCAATTCAGATGGCAACTGCTCAGGCGATGACGAGGGGGCTTGTAAATATGAAAGAAAGAAAAAATCGTTTTCATTGCAAACTGGGACTTATTGGCTCACTCGAATCGTGCTACTACGTTCCATTGCCTTCATCTATTGTAAGTGTCAACACGTAGGCTAGAGCAGGGCTAGGAAACAACTGTTTCAGGTTGATAACGTGAAAAACATGAAGTGCCTATGGCAGTTAGGGTTGACAGCCCTAATGTAGAGAATTAATTCGGTAATAACAACACTGTATACACAGAAATAAAAACAACGGCTCGTCTTTTGTCATCATTAAAAATATTAATGGCTTTGCGTAACGTGCCTTCACTTTTTTTATTGTACTGTATACCAAAACAATCAAACACACACTTATCTTATATTTACAGAAAATACAGCTCGTGATTGTGGGTGCCATGATCAGGGGCGTTGGACTGGGGGGAAAAGGGGTACTAAGTATATAGGGCCCTAATGTGTAGAGGGGCCCTCAAAAATGTTTGAATCTTGAATAAAGTGGGGAGGGGCCCTCAGAGACCGCCTATGTACAGGGCCCAGAATTTTGTGCTACATCCATGGCCATGATTGCCCACAGTAAACTGGGGCATCTTCATAGGTTAAGTGTTGTTTACCAGTCCCAAATAAAGTGCATTCAAGTCTTTGATGCTATCACCCCTTCAAGAGAAAAGTCAGTAGTTACATTTTGGGGACTAGACATTTTGTTGTAGCCGACATCCCGGTCTTCATCAGTCCACGGTGGCTGATTAGCTAACTAACCCATTGTGTGAAAAGTAAAAATTAGACAATCATTATAACCTCACAATTCCCCAATCTCTTTCTCCTCTTCCGCAGTCGTTGCATTCACTGTTGCCTACAACCAGAACAAACAGCTTATAGGTGAGCGAGGCCTCATGCCCTGCAAGGATTACCTGCTCAGTGTGAAGCGCTACGTGGGAGGGAAGATCGATATGTCTGCCTTCGCCTACACACCCTCCATCCTGTGGTTCCTTGACTGGACAGATATGGATGCCAACCTGGATGGCATTTCCCTGGTGGGGATGGTGGTGTCAGGCTTCGTGCTGGTGACTGGCATGGCCAACATGGTTATGATGACCACATTGTGGGTGCTCTACCACTCTCTGGTCAGTGTTGGCCAGCTCTGGTGAGTGAGGGCTTGGTTTTATATAAGCACACAGTGGTGTATGTCCGCCTTGTCTGTGGTAAGGTACAGTTGGGACAGTGGAAGTGGGACCCAGTAGGGAGTGTGAGAAAGGGTTGATGTAGATGGAGATTGTGTTGTGGCTGGAAGATACTGTAAGTCACTCTCTGGGATGGAGAGAGATGTGTAGCAGACAGAAACATACGCTTTTGATTTTGGAGTCCATATATTTATCAACATCAATCAGGGATTCATGCTTAGAAACCTTTAGAAACACACATGTAACATTTTTGTGAAGCATGTTAGGTCACCACTAATCAGTTCAAGATATCTGTTTTTATTTTAACATGTTTTCTCTTCTCTACTTACAGGTATTCGTTTGGTAAGTAAGCTTCTTACCTTTTATATACTGTGCCTTTGGGAAGTATTCAGATTCCCTTCACATTTTCCGCATTGTGTTGTTTTATTGTCCTAATTCATAATTGATTTAATACATATACATGGAAGAAGTTTGGAACCACCATGACTCTTATTTCAGCTGGCTATGTGCGAAACATAACGGGACAAGAAGGGCCTTGGTCAAGGAGGTGACCAAGAATCCAATGTCCACTCTAACAGAGCTTCAGAGTTTCTCTGCAGAGATGGGAGAACCTGCCAGAAGGACAAACATCTCTGCAGCACTCTATCAATGAGGACTATATTTTAGAGTGTCTTGACGGATTCAGAATATTTTGTGGAGGCACTGTTCACTGACGACTACTGCGTCAATATGCACGATTTGTCACTCCACACACCTGCACTTTGTCACACAACTGCCACAGAGCTCTTGTTAATTCCATTCTGTATGTGAAACAATCACATTCGGCCCTGATGTGTCAAGTATGATCTGGGCGGGCTTGGGTCATAGTCAAAGGTTTGGACATGACAGTGCAGTATTGAACTGTTTTAATGTCTGTGGCGTTGGGATTTACAATCCAAAACAGAATCTCATTATTTCTGTTCTGACAGTCGAGGTGGTCAATGCTAGCCAGGTGCCTCATCTGATTTACACTAATTCCTCTCAGTGGTCTCCGCTGATGAATTGGCCTGCTGACAGAGGGATCAGTCGTTGTGTCATGCCGCTCATTACCCCATTATCCCCAGTTCTCAGTAAACATCTGGCCCTGGCTTTATGCGAAATGTTTTTACAGTAAGTGGGTCTGGGATCAGTTTGACCATTTAGACCGTATTAAATATGGTTCTATGACAGCGGGGGGACTGATCTTAGAGCAGTGCTGCTAATATGATAAACTTTGTGAACGCCGGCCCAGAACCTTGGAAAACAGGGCTTGCAGATGTGGCTTGTTCTGCTTCAACTGATCTTTGTGGCCTGGGGCATGATTCTTCAGTTGTCGTCCCAAAGACTTAACTCGCTCAATTCAATCACACACTTGTGAGGTTTTATGGCATATGGCACAGGCCCTCTAATATCCCAAATTCAGTATTTACGACCAATCTAATCACGGCAGGGGTGAGTATAAACTGGCCTGCTGTTAGGGCACTAGTTGTGTTAAGAACCCCAAGTCAATTTCAACTTTCTCATCTGTTATTGACACTTTGGCCTGAAGGACCCCAGTTGAATTTTTTTGGTCCGGTTCTGGGTTTCTCCTTTTTCCATTGCTCGCTGTACAGAAGACCTGCATGTCATTCGGATCCAAGACTCTGGGTAGGTAGCCGTCTAGTATGCCAGTGTAATAAAACCAGAAATAATGATGAAAGGATACCTTGACCTCCTCTTTCCTCACTGCGCACACTGTCTCTCCGCTGTGACTCCAAATGGCACGGTCGCTATACTGTCCACTGGGTTGGGGTTACAGAGATACTGTTTGTTTGGATGGCTGGACGGGCCAACAGCTGCACAGATCACACTGGATCTAGTTTAGGAGGGAAGGAGGCAGGTGGGCCTTCCATCAGAGCCCTCTGCTGCATTCACGTCGGGCCGTTTTTTTGGAATTTGATCGACTGGTGTGCGTGTTATACAAATGTCCGTGGACTCGCATATACCCATGACGGGGCATGTGAACTAACTCCGAACCATTTCATGTCACGACCGGGCCTTCCGTGAATGTCCATGGAGACACGCGCCTACGTATGCAGATAGCCGTAAGGCAGCGTTTGAGGTCAGCGCGGTAGAGTGAGACCAACGCCAGGTATATTATGTTTCACAATGATGTTTTGCATAGACAAGCAGATAACCTTGTCCTCAAGACTTTGCCCGTCATATCTGACCATATTTGATTATTCAAAGCATGTCGACTGCTCACCTAGCTGTTAGCAAAGCTTCCGAGTGCATAGTGCAACAGAGAGTTTTTTTTTTTCTTCATGTGTACGCAAAATGACATGCAAAAGGGACTTTGCATTTTTGTTATCCGCCGTTTAAGGGTCTACCCTGAGCTCTTTGATCTTTCCAGAATTGTCATAACTCAGTAACCTCTGCAGTGAGGTGAGCAAAAGCACCACCGCCTGGCCAGGCTATACACAAGTGCACCTGACTTCTATGTTCAGTGTGGGCTTATGGGGAGTGCCTTGGGTGTAGACTCTCTTACCCAAAGCGTGGGCTAAAGCAGAGGGAGTACTCATTCTGAAATACACCCAGTCCTTGTAAATCGGTCAATTTCACCCTATGTATCCCTGAATTGTAGAGGGTAAGTTGTTCTACAAAATCATAGGTCAATGGATGTCAGTCTGGATAGAAACCAGCTTGTTTATACATCAGAGCGTAAAGCACGTGAGAATCGGCGGGAGATTGAATTCTGTGCTGTGTCTACTGCCCATCAGGGGGCATACATGGATGACCCAACTGTGATAACGACCACTGCGGCTAAACAACATGCCTGTTGGGGAAACGCCTCAGAATAAATCAAACCAGAATGAAGATAATAGCATGCAAGTCAAGAAGTATCTCTGTTGCCAAAGGTGAACCGTCTGAGCTAATACCAACCACCATTACCGTGAAGTGAAGCCTGCCGTTTTTGGCCGCTACCCCACCTGATGTGGCAGCAGACTGTCTGCAGCGCTCCCACAAAAGTGGGAGCACAAAAAGGATTGAATCGCTCCCACATCAGGAAATGTTTAGGAGCGCTACTATTCCTCAGCAACATTGGCCTGTAGGCAACATACGTCCTTGAAGTGCATTTCTCTAGTCTGGTTGAAGAGTTTAAATGCCACAGAGTAAGACTAGAGATTAAACTTAGCTTCAGGACAAAGCATTAAGAGCTGCTGACACGACTTGTCGATCGGACATGAGAAGAGTCCAAGGGAAGCAATTCATCCGGTAAAAATCACAGCCATCCGACACAGGGACATTGTAGGGGCAAGTGCCACGGGGAAGAGGAGGCCCTCCTGGCAAAAATGGCAACAACTTCATAGTAGGCTTGTTGTGGAAGAATCAACAAGATGTACCAAGGCGGGGACACTGAATGAGGTGAGTTAGTGTGGAGAGGAGGAATCGCGGGAGGAACTTTGGTGCAAGCAGAGTCAGCTTCATTATTAATGATGTGCTTCCGTACCACATACCGCAAACAGTGGCTGGACGAAGATCCATATGCCCCCTGTGTTCAGGACCAAGATACAAAATGGTCCACTGCCAATGAACATGAACTACCCACCCGCTCAAATACCTACTCCAAATGGGGGTCTTTAAAAATTTTATTGTAAAGTACCCCCCAAAGGACCCTCCCTTTTCTCTTTAGTGTGGATAATGCTAAGCTCTCAGTGGACATAGAACAGAGAGGTGGCAAGGCAAAAGTTTTCCCAGTGCATGTTGGGTATTGTGGATTTGAGGCAGCTGCCACCAGATTGCTGGGAAATGGTTAGCCAATGGTATTGATGGAAGAGGAAAGCTTAGCTGGGACCCTGAGTGAGCGGGATGGAGATAAAGGAAGGTGTTCCAGAATTGAATGTCTCCAACAGAATTCTCAACAACCCAGTTAGGACAGTGCTCAGGATCAGCAAAGGAAGTATAAAATAAAGTACTGTGGGATTAGAACTGACAGGAAATTTGCTCTGGACAACGTCCTCACCTAAGCACCTTGAAGCTCCATGATCTAGCGCCAACCCCTGTTGGAGTAGACCTGACGGCCGTCCTTCATTGTAATGCTTGGAGTCTGCATCAACAGGGCCCAAGTGTTTATTAAATATTTCTGTTTGCCAGAGAAACCCTGGTTGGGATGGAGCTAAAGGCCGTAATTCATTTTAATACTTGGAGTTTGTGTCAAGTAGTTACTGAACATTTTTGTCTGCCAAAAGAAATAACTTCACCACTCATCCACATCAGATGTGACTGAAGCAGTTTCCTTTTTCTTCTCGTGTAAATGTACACGTTATAATGTTTTTATAAAAAAACAAATGCACTTTTACAATTAAAATTGTATTTGTCACATGGTTAGTTAACAGCAGTTGTCGACTACAACACTTTATGTTTCTTTCCCAAAAGTAGTGTATTAGTTTTGTCTCAACATCGAGTACGTTTTAGGTAAGTGCTTACATATGTGGTCAATTTTTACTTTTTCCCCACATGTTAATTAGGAATTCTGTTTGATAATTTTGCTCATGTCCGTAACTCTAATGCCCCTTGGTCATATAATACCATATTTTGGTGTGCATGAGTTCTCTTTGTCCAACCGCTATGCCACGTCCACAGATATCCGCGTTTACCTTTTCTTTGCAATGAGACGTTATTTTTGATCCTACCCAAGGACCTATCTAAGTTTCAAATGCTACCGAACCACCTGATTGGTTGCAGTAAAACCAGTGTGTTGATTCCCTCCGATTGGCCCCAGAAACCGGTTGAATTGGGTCAGCGCCAGAAAGTACTGTACATGGGTAGAGCACACTGGTATTTCTGCCGAAAATGAGAAACAACAGTAGAGCAGAAGATTTCATTTTGAATTGTGAGGCCATAACTTGGTCCATCTCCTTTCTTTTACATACATGCACCGTTTCTCTATATGCATCTGTTTTTTTTTCTGTAATCCCTCCTGTTTTCTCTTTTTCTGAACTTTCTCTGGCCATTTGACTAATCTGTGTCGCTCTCTTTTTATGTCTCTATCTCTCCCATTGACACTTAGGTTGGGAAAGTCAGCTGCTGGAGACAGGTTTCCTCGGGATCTTCCTGTGTCCCGTTTGGAGTCTGTCCCAGGTGCCCCGGCGCTGCCCCCCTTCACTCATCTCCATCTGGACCTTCCGCTGGCTCATTGTCCGCATCATGCTGGGCGCCGTGAGTGATGAACCCAAGCTTGTATACCGGCATAATTATATATCATATTTTAGACGAGCTCAGCGCACCCACACATACGCTGACACGTGAGCAAATACATACACGTACCAGCCAGGTGGTGGACAAGTAAACATTCTCTCAAATTGACCACACAGTCTGTGGAAAAACACGGATGGAATTGCTAGTGATTTGTCATTCACTGTGTTTAAATGAAAAGTGTCTCCGCTGGTTAATAAAACACCACCCCTTAGACAAACTCTGGCATATATGCAAACCACTCGCTCGGTTTCCATATTGGCCCAACTTAGAGCAACCTACCACTGTTGTCTGCCAAAACGTGCGGGTTGGCTTTTGCCACAATGTCCAAAGTGTTTATGTTTATAATGTCGATGGAGGAGTCTGTATGTTCACTCAGCTACACACAGTGTCAAGGTTATGACTGATTTCAAGTGCTCAAGGCTGTGTCCCCCCCAATGCACTTTCGGTCTAACCAAAAAGCAGGGTAATTGTATTTTCTATTGTGGTTGTTGTTTATTGCCAGTGGTAAAAAGTTATGATTGAAAGCATGTCATCTTGATTCTGATCTTTGGAAGACAAACTAAAGCTGAAACCTTTTAGGATATTTCTGAATGTTTGCAGTTACTTATATTAAAACTAGCAGTTTAAATACAGGATAGTAACTCATCACACCCATGCACAATCACACTGTTGTGTGCATTTCGATGTGTCTAGGTCACTGTAATCTTAACCTTGCTAAAAAAAAAAGAGTTGCTGGTATGACGACGCAAGACAAGGGTAGTTTATGTCTTGGTATGTGACTGACTGATGTTGGACTTCTGTTGAACAGAGGGGATGTAGCCAGTAAACATCAAATGGGCCCAAAGGAGAAAGTTACCAGTTCTAGAGCAGTTTTATGTTCTGATTTGAAAAGCATCTGTTCGTAACCCATAATGCACCACTGCTTTTTCAAAAGAACCAGTTTCTCAGTATCTTATTTCTGTCTGTTCTATCCAGTCATTGTGCTTCTGAGGATATTACCTGTTTCTCTTTGCTTAAGTCAGGCCCTTTCTCACGTTATTTTCTGTCATACATTGTTCGTTAAGCTTTTTTTTTTTTTTTTTTCTCAGTCTAAGTGAAAGTATGCTTTCCTTTCATTTGGAGTGGAGGCTGGAGGTATCTGAGGTCGAGTCCAGGTGGGTAGATAAGTGGTGTTAATGGGGTTCTGATGCACAGAACAGTGTCTGCGTTTAACCTGTGAAATGTAATCACGGCAAACAGGGTTCCAATGGGCTGGTGTGGCGCAGTGCCACGTGACCGGGTGTGGTAGAGGGTTTAACCGGGAGGGAAACCGTCATGGCCACACGACTGTCGTGTCACACCTCACACTCAGGAGGAACCGGAGGCCTACCGGAGGCTGCCCAAGGCACCGATGGAGAGTGTTTGATAGTGCCACGGGTACATTGGGCGTATTCCCGAAAGGGGTAAACCTGCTTTTCAGTGCCGTCCCCACGCTCATAGAATGCCTTTCGGAGTGATCTTGTGGTGCCTATTAGGCATTTTAAAATTCCTTATAAATGATCTTTTTATCGGACGTCCCCCACAGGCTGTTTGGTGGTTTGGTGTGTGTACATGTCAGTGGGTTGCTGTTGGTCTGTTTTGAGTTTGGCCCGTGCTGTATGTTTTCTATTGTGTCAGACGTTTGATAGAACCAGGGAGGTCGTTGTTACGTGGAGTACACATAAAGCGGTGATTGTTTCCCAGTATTAGGAATTATCATTGGTTAGACCACATTGTAGCAGACACAGTTGATCCGGAATGAAAGACTCACTGGTGCTAATTGCGCCCTGTTCAGTAACATATATCTTTAAGGTTTGAGGGTTTCTGTTAGCATTTTAGTGTCTTCCTGTTTAAGACCTTGGCATGGGCATAGGGGTGAACTGTAAGGTGGTTGGCTTAAGTTCTTTGGCCACCATTTCACTCTCTGGGTCTTATTAAGTGCAGCATGTGAGAACCGACCTGTGATGCCTTTTTGGAGGAGAGAAGCATATGCTAAATATACCTGTATTGCAGTCCTCTTTTGCTGCTTGAGCTAGTGTACAGCTGGGGGAGCCTCCTTGGGTCTTGCTGATGATTGGGTCTTTAATATGTTTCTGGGGTTTTGATCCGGACGATCCTGGCTTATCCCTGAGTCATTTCAGTGTTCAGAGCTAAATCCAAACCAAAACCCAATCCCATAAATGTTTTCTTGTCTACTTGTACTCTTAAGTGCACAAGTTATCAGCCATTATGTCATCACTGGATGGTGTTGGGAGATTGTATGATGGTATGTCGGTTAACAAGGAGCTTTTATGTCGCTTAACAAAGAGTCATTATGTTTGTAGATTTAGTATATTATTTTACCTTTCTTTTACCAGGCTAGAAAATTAAGGGCATGTTTTCATTAACAGGCTAGCTAGCAGTCCTATCGGCTGGTCAGATCTCTGGCTAACTGAGTTTTGTCAGCTAATGGAGTTGGTTTGTTTGTGTTGGCTAACAGGGAGTCAGTAAGTTGGATAATTACTCTGTCCTGGGCTGACCTGCTTTGCCTGGGTCATGTTAATGACATCCTCTGGGCCAACTTGTTCATGCCAACCCAGCTTCCTCTCTGCTGCTCAGTTCCTTACTTACATCCCCCAAAACCAGCCACAACACTTTCATTGCCCTCCACGATCTCCACACTTTTATTGAGCATAAATCTCAACGCGGCATTCGAAGAGGAAACGGAGCGGCTTTGCTCACTGTCGTTTGCACGTTTGCAAATGGCTCCAGATAATGTGTATTTGGAGGTCAGGAGATCTGTGGTCTGGTGTGGAAGGATGGAGAGCAGTGCAGTGAAACAAAATATTCAAGCGGCATTTTATTGGAGTCGCATGTGTGGATGGCCAGGATGTTTTTTTTTTTAATGGAGATTGGTTTCTGGGTGTAATGAACGCCTGCACCCACTCACTGTTTTATTCGCCAGTTTGGGCATTAAATCTGTCATCGTATTTTCATTTGTGTAATCTAAAGAAAGAACCGCTGCAGCTACAAGTCACATGGAAGAAGGAACAGTTGAATCGCTTGCAAAATAGTTTTTCACCTTTTGTTAAACACTTGGAAACGTTTCTACATTCCTTTAGAAACGCGGTATCATTGAAGGCCATATTTTAATACCTGTCAAAGAACCATTCTAATTGTAGATGATTCACTGTATGGTCTCTCTAACTCCTTGTTTAGAATATAGGATGATGGGAATTGAAGATACTCAGATCCTCATGACTGAATTGGATTATAGGCGTTTTGGGTCAACACCCGATGACTTGTAAGCAGAAATCCAGAAATTCTCTTATTCGGCCTAATGAATTTAAACAGAGTTACTGCACATCCCATGCCCTGTGACGAGCAGATGTGTCAATATTGACAGTCCTATTTCTTGGCTCTACACACAAAGTGTTTTTTGTCTTTTTTTAAGGACAGAAGTTCGTCATGCTGTTGTTTTGGAATATAAGCCACAATCATTTCCATAGATTTTTTTGTCCGGTCTTCAGAAAAACATAGTATTTAGCCTAATTGTTTTAAATAAGTATTTTTGACTGCTTGACTTCAGGGGATTTTGCAGTTGTCATTGTTTATGCTTTGCGAAGACACACTAGTACTTTAAGCTGTGGTATGGTACACTTCTTGATCCTGGGTTTCCCCCTCTGCGTGTGTGTTATTGGAATTTTCTTTCCAATTCTCTTTCATTTCCAATGGCCATTTTGATTTAATTTCCTGCTGAAATCATAATGCCTCATATCAAACACTGTGGTTTTGTCATTCCTAGGACGTCTTTCAGTCAGTCTCATTCAACCCCTCACTCACGACCAGGATGCCTCTGTCTTTTCAAGCTTCATTCTGGGGCTGAAATGGATGTTGGTGTTGCACAACAGTGAGTTATTATTACCCCCCGAGAACTGTTGTTCCGATCTGTCATGGTGCTCCAAGTCTTTCATTCTTTTCTTCTGGCTTTGCGTTGGCGGAAAAGATCGCAACAGAATAACACTATTATTCAAGCACACTATGGCACATTGTTAGCACGGGTCACTGACGAAGAAGCACATCTGCCAGCATTTAAATCTAATAGTCATGATGGCCCTCAGTTGCTGTAGATGGAAAACAAACCTGTTGACAATGGTGTTGAGACAGCAGGCAAGTGGCACAATTGAATTTATCCTGGGAAGAGAGATGGAGTGTCCTGGAGGGACATGGGTGAGGGTCATTCTGATATGACTGGAATCGCATTTTTTGAGACGGGAAATGCCTTCCCGGCTGGCTTATTCGATTATCTGTAATGTTATAGATACAAGAATGCTCTCTGATAACTGGCAAAAGTAAACCCATGATGTAAGCCGCAACCGTCCGCAAACGCATTTAACTCCTCCAACACAACCATCCGCAAATGCATCGAACCCCTCCGACACAACCATCCGCAAACGCATCATGTCCCTCCATCCCTGCCACTCCAGGGGTATACCAGCCCACCCTGGGGCCTGGTGACACCAGCCGCCGGATCAGAGAGGAATGCTTCTGGCACCGGTCTGCATGGTTCTAGAGAGCTTTCAGGAGAATGTTGCTGTTGGGGTTTGGTGCCAGCGTATGCATGAGTTCAGACTGAGCCCTGGGTTTGGCGGCAAGCAACTGGTCATTGTATTGGTTTATAGCTTAGTGCAAAGGGGAGAGTGAGGTGCGCCTGTTCAGCTCTCCAGGTCACCTCCCCCCAAAAGAAAATGTGGAATTAGGAAATGGATAAAGGCCACTTTTTGCCGCTTGACATTGGTAGTACTTTGGGATGTGCTAGATCCCTGAAGAGGGTTCACCATTTTTTATCTTCATTTATCCCTCTCTGCTGCCCTTCTCTTTATTCTCTGCTGCCTTTTATTTCCTAGAATTGAAGATTAAATCAGGGTCAAATAGTTTAATTACTGCACACAATTCAGCTCTTTCTGCTCGTTCGCCTAAATTGTCCTTTAGCGTTTTTCTCCTCTTAATTTTGTTCATCTGTTCATTTAATGTGGTTTCACAGATTAAAGCCAGCTTCATATCTGTCAATGCTGAAAACTGCCTTTCTTGCTCTCTTTCTGTCTCTCTTTCTGTAATTTACATTCATTGGGCTACTATCCCATTCCAAAGAATCCTGGCGATCCTGTTACATGCCATCTGGCCGAACACATCTCCGTTAAAATGGCCTTGGTAAACGCCAGGTCTATTTCGAACAAAACTTTTATTCTGATTTCTTTTTATCTCGTGAATTAGATTTCTTGTTCTTGTCTGAGACATGGCTTAATGTCGGTGAGTTAAGTCCTCTTTGTGAACTTTCTCCCAGCAACTGTGATGTTTTTAGTTCCCCTAGAATCGCTGGTCGAGGTGGAGGATTGGCAGTTATTTAAAAAAAAAAACATTTTAATGTCGCAGTTGTCAGTTGAAACATACCAAAGTTCCGAAGTACAGCTGATCAAGGTGGAACTGTCCAGTCCAATGCTATGTGCAATTGTATATAGACCTCCTAATTACAATAAGGATTTTAACCAAGATTTCTCAGACTTCCTATCTTCTGATTATTGGCGATTTTAATATTCATGTTTGCTGTCCAGCTAAGCCTATGGTTAGAGAGTTTTTACAACTTCTTGACTTATTTAATCTCACACAGTTATGGAATCTACTCACAAGTGTGGCCATACACTAGATCTTGTTTTGTCATTTGGTTTTCCTATTTGCAATGTTGAGATAGATTATATTTGTTTGTCTGATCATAAACCGGTTGTTTTTAATGCTACCCTTCCATGCCTACTCCCTAAACGCAGACTGCCAGGTAATTTCTCTCGCTCTTTTAACCCTTCCTTTGCCAAACTCTTTTCAGATGCTTACAAGGCTTCTCCCCTCATCAGCAGTATTGAGGCAACCTCGAGCCTGAGCACAGAGGGCTTAGTCACTATGTTTAATTCCACTTGCTCTAACAACCTGGATTCTGTTGCTCCTTTTAAAAGAAGGGGAGCGAAAGCTAGAACTCAGCCCTGGCTAAATAATGTTACCCATACTCTCAGACGAGTGCAGAAAAGCAGAGAGGAAATGGAAAAAGGACAATTTGCAAGTGTCATATGAAATTCTGAGAGAATTTATCAACTCTCTGTTAAAACAGTTATAGCCAAATATTTCTCTGATATTATCTCTAACAACTCTAATCATAAAGTCTTGTTTAGTGTGATAAACAAGGCTTTACATCCGGTTGCTATTGCTTTTCCTGAAGCGACTTCTGAAACTTGTGAAGACTTCCTGTCTTTCTTCACTGGCAAGATAGATGCCATAAGATCTTGCATCTTACATATATTACCATTGCTATGCTTATGACACTCAATTGTACCTTCCCCGGAAAATTTATGAAAATAAATCCCTGAAATCACTCTCTGATTGTCTTAGAGATGTTAAATACTGGCTAGCTAAAAACTTTCTTCAATTAAATAATACAAAAACAGAAGTTTTTGACTGACTGACTGATTGTTAATAATTTAGTTTCCCAATCCAACAATGTACATAGCTATGCAAAAAATCTCAGGATAATTTTTTATTCAGATCTTAATTTTGATAAACAAGTAACTGCTGTTGTCAGAGGCAGCTTTTTCCAACTCCGGGCCATTTCATTCTTTCCTTTAAGGATTTAGAGTTATTCAGGCGTTCATTTCCTCCGGTCTGGACTATTGTAACTCTTTGTAACTCTGTCAGTCTACCTTGTCCCGACTTCAGCTTGTTCAAAATGCAGCTGCTAGGTTTTAAACTGGTACAAAAAACCTCTCTCCACTGGCTACCTGTTAAATATTGGATTTATTTTAAGGTTATTTTCTTTGTTTTTAATGCCCTACATGGATCAGCACCCTCCTATATTTCAGACCTCCTTAGTCAGCACTCTTCCTCAAGGGCCCTTAGGTCGTGCAACAAACTGCTTTTGTGCGTTCCACGGTCACGTTTGAAGTTCAAAGGAGATTGTGCTTTTTCTGTTGCTGCTCCAAAGTTGTGGAACAGCCTACCATTATATATTAGGACCTCTACTAGTAGAAATGTTTTTAAACCTCACCTTAAGACCTTTCTTTTTTCTTTAGCATTTGAGTCTGCAAATGGATAGTAAGTTCTGTTTATATTTGTCATGTCTTATAAATATGTTTAGTTGGCTATATGTTGTGACTGTACAGCACGTTGGTCGACATAAGTTGTTTTCAAATGTGCTTTATAAATACATTTGATTTTGATTTTCTGTATGTCTCTCTCTCTCTCTGTCTCTTTTTGTTTCAGTCTCTCTGCACATTTGGCTGGTTTTGTCATTGAGTCTAATATGTCCTGCATAAAATTTGTTCGCTTGTCTCAGGTCCTCCTTTAAGAAAGTCACTTGTTTTCTTTGTACATTTTCATCTTAACCTTTTGGTTTACTTTTACGGACAACTTTATGATAACAACGCCAAGATTGTGGGTTCACGTCCCATGGTAGGAGGCTGGGCCGGGACCAAAATATATCTCTGATTTAGAGCATCTCGAAAAGTAAGCTTACATTTAAGAGTAGAATATTACAAACAACTACTGACCAACAAACTTGCCACAACAAGCTTGTACCAATGGTGGTACGCAGTGCTCCCTTTACTGGATAGATATTCAGTGAAATATTTTCTGAGGTGGTACACAGTGTTAAAAGTTTGAGAATCACTGCCATAGACGGACTGAGTGACTCACAGGCTTGTTGTCAAGTGATGCTGTGATGTCCTCTGTGATGTAAGGTTTCACTGTACCTTAATGTAGGGAAAGAGAGATGAAAGAGAGGGCAAGTGGAAATGTCATTAGTTCAGAATAATCTTCCTTTCCTCTTTTGTTTTAAAGAACAAACCAAATCTCCTCATGTGCGTGGACAATACTGCAATGTATAAAAAGACTTAAATTGAGTCAGTTTATTCAGTCGCGACCAAACGTAAAAAAATTATAATAATGGCCGCACAGCATACGTGGAGCCGGCCAAGAAGAGCAAATGTTCCTTAGTGAGCAAGTGACTAACTTCCCCTTGTTAAATAGTGTAGTAGTTAGAGAAGCGGACTTGTGAACTAAAGGTCCCGGGTTCGTATCTCCTCGCATGGTTGGTTGAATATGGGGTCACTATTGACTGGTAGTCAAACTGTTTAACAGCCTTTTCACATTTTGCAGTTTCTCAGGATTGGTTTCCAGTTTTATGTTGTTATAAAGGGGAAACCCTCCTACTGTCATGTTCATATTTAATTAGTCATGGAAAATATGTTAGGCTTGAAATTCACCTTAAACCTTGTTGCAGCATCCTTTTAAGTTTTGCATTTGCTGAAAAAATGGGTTGTAGCTAGCTGGCTTCCTGAACTGGATTCAAGAACCCTTGTTACAAATGCCTGTTGGAGTGATGCGTTGTGATGTGTTGAATTGATATGGCATCTGATTGGTTTAGTTGCTAGAAATCGCATGCTTTAAGTTGGGTCTCCACAATTTTTGCAGCCTCTTTCTGCAAGGAAGTTCACCAGGCTTTCTGGATTAGCAAGGCCTGTTTTCTGACTCGGCAGGATGATATACCGCGCTTCTTGGCGTGAAGCTCAGGTTTCCTGGTCATTTGGACCGTGTTGAATTAGATACCGACTAATCACATACAGAATCTACCGTTTTTCAACAGAGTATCAACTGATGTTCAATAGAGAATCAGGAGCAGGTCAGGAGCATGAGATGTTTGAGTATGGTCTAATGATACGTGACGTAGAATGTCACCTGAAGTTGAGCCAAATCATTGACCAGTCTTCTTGCTTTTCCCTGCAGGGGCTCATCAAGATCAGAGGAGACCGCTGCTGGAAGGACCTGACATGCATGGACTTCCACTATGAGGTGTGTGTTTACCATATGCTTGGCACAGTATAGTTAACCTCAATTCTTGTGGGCTGCACTCAATGTCGTCACGTCATCTAGGCTGGCCCGGTCATAACTAATTCCTAACTGGATTAAACCAGCTACATTATAATCGATCTTCCTGTCCTTAAATCCCTGTGGAATGCCATTCGACTGGTGACTCCAGTCCTGTCCAAACCAGCTGGTGACTCCCAGATGCTTCCTGTCGCTAGATCAGTCAGTCAGTCAATCAATCACAGTTATTTTTATAAAGCTCTGTATACTTCAGACGTTGCAAGTGCTCATAGGGATACCCAGTCTAAAACCCAAAAGAGCAAGCAACAATGATATAATTACAGTTGGAACAGTGTGGTGTCTTCTCCACATTTTAACCCGCGGAGCGGGGAGTTGCACTTCTTTGAGGCATTTTATGTAATGACAGGGACCAGGACAATGCTGGGTCTTTCTGGAGCCTTACTGGCTGGTGTGAATATGTCCTTGACCAGGTCCCTGAATGTCCTAATTTATAGTGTTTGGGGCTGAGACATACATACTCTACTGTCATGATGTGAGGGTTTCCCTCCGTGCTCCACAGACCTCGTCAGCTTCCCCTCACCGAATACTTACCTCACCATCACCAGGAGGACATGTCAAACTGACCTTGGATTAGTGATTGTGTGGACAACTCCATTGTATTCCACATTTGGTCTGAGAAAAAACTACAAAGGTTTTTCTGAGACCTGGCACTTGACGCCTCACTTCGTACAGAGGTCACTTAGTGCATTTGGTTTCGTTTCATATGACAGGCCCATGCTTAGTCTACTTTGCACTACTTCATTATGCTCTGTTCACCTGCTGGGTGGATTGCCCGTTAAATGGGAAACATGGTTATTTTCTTTGGTCTGTCTGAGTACCTCATTGCAATGCCTGCCGTTTTAAGACTCTGAGTGTTGAAGGCCGTAAAGTCATGACTTGCTGAAATGCTACAGTTTATTTTAAGTCAACTTTGTCTCCAACGTCCGGATTTGCTGTCTTATAAGGAAGACAGGCGGGATGGCTCAAACATTGAACATTAAAATGCCACGGCTATATTAAACACCAGAAAGGCAGAGGGAGTCATTTCGATCCAGTGAAATGCAGTGTTTCTCTCCTCGTGGGGAAATGCATTTCGCCCTACTGTAAGCCTCAATCAGGACTCCCTCCCTGAGAACTAAAAGACTGCCTGTGGAGCGTGGGGCCAATCTCAGAGTCTGCTGTTGGGGACAAAACAGGGGCATCGATCAGGCCGAGCCTCGTGTTAAACCTCAGCCTACATTGTCAACTGTGTCACTGCTTCTCATTAGAGGCTGATGGGGTGCTGTCATTAGTGGGCATCTCGGTGGGCATGTGCACACCAAAGACTGTAAATGAAGGCCTTGTAGGGTTCTACAAAAAGCATTTGGAAATGAAGATATTTTCCATAGTGTTTGTGTTTTATGTATATTTCCATGTTGTTTAACCTTGAGTTATGAGAAAGCATGCATGCAGGTGGTCAGGACCGTATCTCCATGTAAACATTGACCTGCCAGCTCCAAACCTGTCAACACCCCCCATTTACATTTCACCGCCACGTCTCCCACGCCTCCCACTCATCCAACCCCCCCCCCCCCCCCCCCCCCCCCACACTCTCCTACCGGACGGCACAGGCCCCGGGTCAGATCTGCCTGTACCCCCCCCCCCATCCCCCCAGCAGACACACTGACACAGTGCCCCCTTTCAACTCCCAAACTCCAGGCAGAGCCGCCCCAGTGCAGTGTGTCCTGGGAATGAGGACTGCCGAGGCTGCATGAGGCCGGGGCGGTGGGTGGTTGAGGTTTTGTTTTTGTTGGTTTGTTTGCTGCATGCTGGCTGGCGTGTGTCTGTTTATCTGAGGATACCGGCTTGGTGCCCGAGGCTGTCTGGGAACACACAAACACACACACACACACAGAAGACTTCAGCCCAGTCTGACCCTGCAGTGAAAGAGCTCACTCATGATATTTGTAAAATAGGCGGTCACTTTATTTAGCCCTGGAAACGTTCCTGAAGGAGGGCGTTATAATTATACTCGCTTTCCCCACATCGTTCTGCCTATGGTTTCATGCAAAAATGCTGAGGAAAAGAAACCGCTTTCTGAGCTGTTCAACATCCATGATCAGATTAATTTCAGGTCTGGCGCGACTTGTTGTTTGGGCCATCATTGCAGCAGTTAGAAATCTGGTAGGTTTTTCATCAACGGTTTTATCCATCACCATGCTATTGCGGCCATTGGAGTGACACCAGGTAAATCCATGCAAACACAGAGGGCATATGATGTTACCTGTGACATTCTGCAGTTAATTCTCTACCACAACAAAAACACACAATTTATCACACTCATGCATGCTATGGTAATAGCCAAGCTTTCTTTTGCCTCTTTCTGTCCATCTGTCATTCCTCATAATGGAGTATCGGTGTTGTTCCTGAAGAAAATGCAGACAAATGTCTCTTTCCTTGACCTGGCTCTCTACCCCTGCGGTTGTGCACTTCCTTGGGGTTGTCAGTCTGTGGTCCTCTTTATCTAATCCCAGTCTGGGGGATTGAAACTGGAAGGATGTGGTGGGTAGATGGCACCTCTCTCCAGGCCCCAAACTGAGCAACGACGGTACTGACTCGCCTCTGTAATGTCAACCCACGGAGACGTCCGGTTGTTTGTTGATTCTGATTCTGTCCTTCCTCCCTCTCTTCCTCCTTCTCTTCCTCCTTCTTTTCCTCTATTTAGACTCAGCCGGTCCCCAACCCCATGTCGTACTATATGCACCAGTCCCCTTGGTGGTTCCATCGCTTCGAGGTACTGTCAAATCACTTTATTGAGCTCATCGTCCCGTTCTTCACCTTCCTGCGGCGACGCATGTGCATGGTCAACGGGACTCTGCAGGTATTGTTTCAGGTGAGTTGTCTTTCACTGAACTCAGGTCAGTTTTCCAGTCCCGGTGAAGGCTAGGATTTGTGGAGGGTAAACCGATCCAAGTCCTGCTTCTAAGACATGACTTAAAGTCAACGTGTATTTAACTCTCTTTTACACAACGCACCTAGCCCGAAACTGTTTCTTTTGTTTGAGTGTTTGAATGCTTATTTGTACAAGACAAATTGTCGCTCAGAATGAGAATGTGTTGTCAATAGACTTAGTAAGATAGGGGTTTAATGAATGTCATTAATGAAGGACAATGGTAGTGCGGTAGATATGAGAGGAGTGATCCAGACCCAAGGAGGAAGCCAATTCAGACTACTGAGATGCACCCCAAAAGTACCCCGTGATTAGAAAATGCAGACCCAAGGAGGAAGCCAATTCAGACTACTGAGATGCACCCCAAAAGTACCCCGTGATTAGAAAATGCAGACCCAAGGAGGAAGCCAATTCAGACTACTGAGATGCACCCCAAAAGTACCCCGTGATTAGAAAATGCAGACCCAAGGAGGAAGCCAATTCAGACTACTGAGATGCACCCCAAAAGTACCCCGTGATTAGAAAATGCAGACCCAAGGAGGAAGCCAATTCAGACTACTGAGATGCACCCCAAAAGTACCCCGTGATTAGAAAATGCAGCCCCAATGAGGAACTCCGGGAACTCGCAAGATCTTCGCCCGACTCTGGTGACACCGGGAGCCGCAGCCTGTCTCAGTCTCGGGTCCGAGGCAGTGCCGCAGAACAAGCTGCCCTTACTTCACGCATCGGGTGAAACGGCCGCAACGTTCACCGGCACAACGCAGGATTTCCCACACAGGGATTCCCTAACGCCAATAAGGAATACTCGATTGGACCCCTTTTCCCAGATGTCTGCAGGCTCTTTTAGGTGTAGTAACCTTACAGGGTGGCCACTGGAGTAACTGCTGGTGACACCTTCACAGAATATTAGTGACTGACATGTGCAGACCTACATTCCCTTTTTATATTGGTGAGCCGCCTGTAGTCACTGTGGAGGTCTTTTTTGGGCTGTGATGTCCATCTCACCAGTGCCTTGCTTTGTTTTGAAATGTATTCCACACAGTTTGGAAGGTTTTGTCTTCCTTGACTCCAATGGCAGACTCCTTAAGTAAAAAGCTAATCCACAAAGGAACTGTCGTTGAGATATTTTAAAGGGTATCTGATCTGGTCACAACGCCACCTAGTGGAACATGGGAACTTCATGGCAACTGCAGTCGTCCGTTTGATAGATCAGATGTCAGTTTGATGAATGGAGTGTTATTCTGGAGCCAGCTGTAAATGAGTGAATACAGGAAATTAAGTGTTCTGAATTACTAGCCAAGCAGATGATCCCCATCGATCATCTCATGCTAGCTTTTTGGCAGTACCTTTTCTGGAGGAATCAACTCCTGCTTGTCCTTCCTTCCAATCTACCCTATTTTTCTCCTGTTCCAGGTCGTTCTGATAGTGAGCGGCAACCTAAGCTTTCTCAACTGGCTCACCATAGTTCCCAGTCTGGCCTGTTTTGACGACGCGTCTCTGGGGTTCCTTTTCTCCTCGGGCAGAGGCGCCAAGCAAACTGTACTGGACCTCCAGGCTGAGGAGGCTGCAGGACGAACTCACAAACCCACCAGAGGTACCCCCACATGCTGGAACTCTCCTGAATGAGCCTAACCTCGTAGTGGTCTTTGGTAGAGCTCATACCATGGAAATCCACCTTGTCTATTGATTTTCTATCGAATTCCGGTCTTTGTCTCGGACCAGACACATATTCAACAGAGTAAGAAGAGCAATAGTGTTGTGGGTATTATCCTGGAATTCTGGGTTTTTGTTTCCAGCCAGTTAGGGTTACAGGAGACTGCTATCCTGTCTGGGTGTTTTATGATTGGGACTAATGATGGCTGTCAGAGAGAGGGATGGGAACGTATTACGCCAGCCTTCAGCCTGGCTAACTCTTCACTGGGCCTGACTGATGTTTCTACCAGACTTGTTGAGGCGTGTGTGTGTGTGCGTGCGCGTGCGTGCGCGTGCGTGCGTGTTGGTGTGCCCTCCCCCTCCCCACACATCTGTCTTAGCTGTGTGTGCGTGCACGCCTTCAACCCATTAAAGCGGGCATTGAGTGCAGTCACATGAGCACCCCTCCACCCCACCAGTCCTTCCCATCACCAACGACCGCACCTGGCTGCAGGCACATCTGGAGCGGACCAGCTCATTAACGGGCCTGGGCAGATGGCAGACGGCACTGGGGCAGCGGGGCATTACGAATCCCACTACCGACCCGACTGGGGTGCCCGGGCAGTTGGCACAGTGATACAAAGGAAGGAGTTAACAACTTGGACATGATGGGAGGAGTATGGATTAGTGCTGGGACAGCTGAGTAGAGGGAGGGGGGCGATGACACAAAGAGAGGGGGAGAGACAGCTGGAGATCATGTGGAACAGAGTGATGGAGAGGGGGGGGGGGAGGGAGAGAGATAGAGAGTGAGTTGGAGTGAGCGTGCCGGTACATGTTTATTTGTGAAATTGTTCGAGACGTACCGGGAAAAGGCTGAGCATTAGAGTGCGCGCGTGTGTATATATATATTTTTATATCTAAGTGCAATGAATGCCCATGTGGAGTGTTAAAGCATGAATCGCCTCTCCCTAATTGGTCTCCCAGGACACGCTAATGGCTTCAGTTTTATGTCGGGTAATATATCCGCAAAGTGGGCTTAGCATTCGCTACCTGCGTTATGCAGGCTGTTTTTTAGAAAATATTTTTGTTTTAGAAGTAAATGACTTAAGTCAAACAGCCGGTATTTTGATGTATGGTATTAACATGTGTGGGTTGACTGGTTGGCTTTTTATTGCAAGACAGGTAGCGGGAAATTGAACCATTATGTTACTCCAGTTGTCAGTTGCTAAAGCCTCATGACCTCATGCCAAACCCCTCCGTCTGGCTGTTGCTAGAGGGATTTTGAGCTCCAGACGCACAAACACTTTGACTCTTAAGAAGACTTTCCATCTTCTCATGTCCTTTTAGGTATGCTGATTCGTCGTGTGGTGAACGTGGCGCTGGGCGTTCTGATTGGATATCTGAGCGTTCCCGTGGTTTTAAACCTTTTGAGCTCCAAACAGGTGATGAACACGTCGTTCGACCCGCTTCGCATCGTCAACACCTACGGGGCCTTTGGCAGGTCTCCTCTCCCTCCTTTTATTCCAAGACTTTTAGTATCTCTCCTTGATCTGTCCTATCTCCATGGTCTTGTCTTCCGTATTGTCTCCCAAAACCTCTCCCCATGACCCTAACTCCCACATCCTATCCCAGATTCTCTCCACATGACCCTAACTCCCACATCCTATCCCAGATTCTCTCCCCATTGATCCTAACTCCCACATCCTATCCCAGATTCTCTCCACATGACCCTAACTCCCACATCCTATCCCAGATTCTCTCCCCATGATCCTAACTCCCATATCCTATCCCTAATTCTCTCCCCATGATCCTAACTCCCACATCTTATCCCAGATTCTCTCCCCATGATCCTAACTCCCACATCCTATCCCTAATTCTCTCCCCATGATCCTAACTCCCACATCCTATCCCAGATACTCTCCCATTGATCCTAACTCCCATATCCTATCCCTAATTCTCTCCCCATGATCCTAACTCCCACATCTTATCCCAGATTCTCTCCCCATGATCCTAACTCCCACATCCTATCCCTAATTCTCTCCCCATGATCCTAACTCCCACATCCTATCCCAGATACTCTCCCATTGATCCTAACTCCCACATCCTATCCCAGATTCTCTCCCCATGATCCTAACTCCCACATCCTATCCCAGATTCACTCCCCATGATCCTAACTCCCATATCCTATCCCTAATTCTCTCCCCATGATCCTAACTCCCACATCTTATCCCAGATTCTCTCCCCATGATCCTAACTCCCACATCCTATCCCTAATTCTCTCCCCATGATCCTAACTCCCACATCCTATCCCAGATACTCTCCCATTGATCCTAACTCCCATATCCTATCCCTAATTCTCTCCCCATGATCCTAACTCCCACATCTTATCCCAGATTCTCTCCCCATGATCCTAACTCCCACATCCTATCCCTAATTCTCTCCCCATGATCCTAACTCCCACATCCTATCCCAGATACTCTCCCATTGATCCTAACTCCCACATCCTATCCCAGATTCTCTCCCCATGATCCTAACTCCCACATCCTATCCCAGATTCTCTCCCCATGATCCTAACTCCCATATCCTATCCCTAATTCTCTCCCCATGATCCTAACTCCCACATCTTATCCCAGATTCTCTCCCCATGATCCTAACTCCCACATCCTATCCCTAATTCTCTCCCCATGATCCTAACTCCCACATCCTATCCCTAATTCTCTCCCCATGATCCTAACTCCCACATCCTATCCCAGATACTCTCCCATTGATCCTAACTCCCACATCCTATCCCAGATTCTCTCCCCATGATCCTAACTCCCACATCCTATCCCAGATTCTCTCCCCATGATCCTAACTCCCACATCCTATCCCAAATTCTCTCCCCATGATCCTAACTCCCACATCCTATCCCCGATCCTCCCCTTTGAACTTTGTCTTTCTCTCCCTCCCTCTCTGATCAGTATCACAAAGGAGAGAGCTGAGGTGATTCTGCAGGGTACTCTGAGTGAGGACCCTAAGGACCCAGGGGCCGTGTGGGAGGAGTACCAGTTTGTGTGTAAGCCAGGGGAGTTAACCCGACGGCCCTGCCTCATCTCCCCCTACCACTACAGGCTCGACTGGCTCATATGGTTCGCCGCGTTCCAGGTGAAGTCACTGTGGGACTGTTATCGTCAAGGCTCTGCCGTGAAATGCACCTATTCCGTTTTACTCGTCATTTTGTTTGGTCGGAAATTATGCATTCCTAAGGGCCATGGCAAACGGCAACAGAAGTGCCAACAAGCAGAGATGAGCAGAGAGCTACTTACAGCAAATAGCCACTGTGGGGCACTAGTTTACCTTCGATTTACCTTCAGCCCCACGTGTAAAGTAGTATTCCCCTTATGAAACACTAGTCTTTGCGTCATTGGCTAACATCTCTTCTTATAGTCTGGTGCAGAACTACCTGCTATGTCATTTCCTCTGTCAGGGCTAGCTGCCCACACTCCTTAACTCCCGCTGTTTACACCTGTTCTCTACAGCTCTCTCAGGTGCAGTTCTGGCCAGAGGCTTTACTGTGTGGCATGCTGTTTTAATGTCCCGTTCTCAGGGCCTAGGGTTTCCTTCTGGTTAACATCCAAGCCCAGAACCGGGAAAAATCCCGGCCAGACATTTTGGCAAGTGAGGGATGGTTTATGTGATCGGCTCAATAAGTTTAGAATTGTAGACTTCTTCGGATTGAGGTCTTTGTTCGATATTACAGTTGCTTTCACTCCCTGTTTCTCTCTCTCTTCCCCCAGACCTATGAACAGAGTGAGTGGGTGATCCATATAGCAGGCAGATTGTTGGCCAATGACACATCAACCCTTTCGCTGTTGGAACACAATCCCTTCCAGGGCAGAGAGAACCCCAGGTACGCTAACATGGACTAAGATAGAGGAGAATTGCAACTGTTAGTTTTTAAGCCCATAAACTAAGTTGTCCACTATAGGATGGTCCATTATTAAAAGGGAGTAAATCAGTTTGACATGTACTGTGTGTGTTTCCATAGTAAATACAGTTAATTTGGTTTTGGCTGCTAAAATGGCCAGTTGTTATGTTGGGAGACAGCTGCATGAAAGGCGTAACCAATTAGGTGTGAGTGTGTGTGTGCGTGTGCGAGTGCGTGTGCGCGCAAGCCTCACGTTCTGTTTACAGAACCCAAATGTGTTGTCATCTAGCCTCCTCTAGTGGAAGGTTTTCTTTAGATATAAATGTCTGTCTGCTCCTGGCTTCCCCAGGTGGGTCCGAGGAGAACACTTCAAATACAAGTTCAGCCCGCTCGGCAGTGCCAGCGCTGCCCAGGGAAAGTGGTGGCTGAGGAAACGAATTGGACCATACTTTCCCGCTGTGGACCTGGCCTCTCTCCGGGGTTATTTTAAGTCCCGGAACTGGCTCCATCCTGACCTTTGACCCAACGTGTGAGAAATCACACAACATCTTTTCAATGAGCTATGGATGTGTGAGGCTCCTCTCTTATCATTCAGGGTCAAAATACGCTGTGGAAGCAGACATGCTGACATGGTGTAGTTATGGGAGGCCACCGCTATCGAGATTTCATTCCATCCTGTAAAGATCTAAATCTGCTAAGCTTATCTCTAGCATGTCATGTGGCCATCTACTGAACGATGACTCCTTCCTGTGGTTATGACTTTGCTACTGTCTTTGATGTTCTGTTACACCTGTCTAGTATGGACGGTCACGTTAAGCTCACATTGTGATAGAGCAATAATCCGTGTTGTTGTCTTTTGGTAATAAAAGGTATATTTTGGAACAATGTTGTCCTTTAATGAATGCACTGAAGCCTTGCAGTAATGGTATAGATTCCCCTGAATGTTGTGTTATTTGGACGTCTGACTGGGATCCAGTATATACAAGAAGGGGAGATGCCGTCGTCTTCAGTGGGAACCGTCTGTCAGGTGTCAGGTGTGTTCAGACTTGTGCTAATGGTAATGAAGGGGAACCCTGTGGGCACGATGCTCCCAGCATCCCACAATGCACCTTTTCCCCAGCATGGCCATTTTTAATGGTGGCCACCTCATCACAAATGTCCAAGCCACCTGCAAGGTTTGTTTTTCACCACAGACTGTTGTAAATCCTTTTCCGTATTCATGTCCAGCTATTTCCCCTCACTTTATCTGCTGGTTTAGGGGTGTTTGGGCCAAAACCACATTTAGAATGTTAATTGTCATTAATGTTTCCCCTGGGGGAGGTGGTGTGTACCCTTGGGGGAGATGCTTTGTTACCCCTGTTGGAGATGATATGTTACCCCTGCCCCTGGGGGAGATGGTCTGTTACCCCTGTTGGAGATGATATGTTACCCCTGCCCCTGGGGGAGATGGTCTGTTACCCCTGTTGGAGATGATATGTTACCCCTGCCCCTGGGGGAGATGGTCTGTTACCCCTGTTGGAGATGATATGTTACACCTGCCCCTGGGGGAGATGGTCTGTTACCCCTGTTGGAGATGATATGTTACCCCTGCCCCTGGGGGAGATGGTCTGTTACCCCTGCGGGAAGTGGTCGTGTTACCTCAGGGGGAAGTTTTGTTACCCCTGCCCCTGGGGGAGATGTCCAGTTATTCCATCTAGTTGTGGAGATGATAGTGTAGCTCTCTGGGTGGATGGATGGGCGGAGCTCTCCTTTAATGTGCTCACATTTAGACTGTGATCTTCTGCTGCCTCTAATGAGACCGAATAGCCTGCCTCGTGTTCCTCACAGTCAAATGAAAAACAAAGTACAAGCAAGTAAGTCTAAACCTTTCCCACTGTCTCAGCATAACGATTATATTAAAACGGAATTGTCACAGTGATCAGTTTGCAAATAAAAAGGGGTTTACATGCACATGCACTAACTACTGAAATGAAAATGGATCAGACATGATAATAACCTATCAGAAAGCTAACAGTGAAGATACCATCATGTTCCAGAGGCAGTGAGCCTAGCTATTTCTGTCATTGACATGTTGACATAACCATAGTAACCAAAGTTTTTTATGGCATGTTGGGTAGGGCATCTGTGTAACATTTTGCCAACTGCTCTAGAACAGGAAATGTAAATTCAAAGAATTGTAATCTGAAGTCGATTGCAATAAATGTATTTTGTATCTGAATCACTCATGAAGTGGACATGACATTTGTTGCTATATGAAGTACTTGATATTAGTTGCTAGGAATACACACAAGCTGGTCGTAGGCTTATGTTTATTAAGTGATTATCTCTTGGGAAAAAAACTGTCAAATGGGGGCCTATTCAATATGGATAATGTTTGACTAATTAAAGTGGTGTGAGTTGTTCACAATTGAAATACTCCAGCTATTCTTGCATAGTAGGTTATGATTGTGAGCCTACAAAAGAAAAGAAATCATAGGAAACATTAACCAGTTTTCCTTCAACTTTGCATGACTGTTTACAGAATAAATAACATAAGTAGTGTTAAAGGGACATGTGCTAAGATTTAAATTAAAAAGATTACATTTCTCATTTTCACAAAACTCACCCTGTGTAATGATATATAAGAGTAAATCTTTCTATGTTAGTGAGGAAATTGCAATCAATGGGTTCAATGTGTGCAACAAATCCTTGGATATTACATTACATGCAATGACACCAGTCTACTAAGGCATGATGGCAGGTGAAATTACATCACATTTCATGGTAAATATGTTTAGGTTATTAAAAACGGGTGGGGGATTATGTGGGAAATGACAAGATTGCCATTAGGAATACGAATAAATGTACATGGTTTTCACAATACTCTAGCATTTCTAGAAAAGGTGCATTGTCTGTGATCAAATTAGCCAATTGACTTGTGAAAAAATAATTTCAGTTGAAAATTTATATTTTAAAATCAAGAAATCAATGTACTAATTGTAATTAAATGTTTAGGCTGGTTTCATTTTAATCACATCTATCAGTGTTAAAGTCTTGTAAAACGTTTCACTAGCACAAACAATCCCAAATGTGTTTATTTCCCCATATATTTGCTTTTCTTTACTAAGACAATCCCTCTGACAGGTGTGGCATATTAGTAGGCTCATTAAACAGCATGATCATTACACTGGCGCACGGGGGATCATAACCCCTCTCCAATATTACAGGAAAAGAGTGAAAATCCTGGAATCCACTGACCCTGACACCCCCAATAAACAATCCAAATCTACGACGTTGGTGCCGTTCCTATAGGAACATTTGGATATCCATGCCATAGCCTAGAAATGTTTTTTTTTTTTTGCGGAATTTGACTATGGGGACGGTAAAACACATTGCAGTTGGCCTACTTTATAATTTCTTATTTTTTCTTCAAGTTGCCCAATTTCCCAATAAAGTATCCAAATTTGGCAGTATAAAGAGAAACAAATTTCACCCATCAAAGTTTCTTTCCTATTTCTATTGTATAATGTATTTGAGATCTTAGCTGTTGAGAACCAAGCATTTCAATGTAGTTGGGGTGTTTACTGTTTTTGCACGATTGTCTTACTCAATAAGTAACTTACGCCCACTTTAATAAGCTTACCTAAATGCAGTAGTGTAACGCGTGTGCGCCACGGTGTAAAACGAACACGTAGTGCATACAGGGGGGAGGGAGATAGAATGAGTCTGTTTACATTTCTGGATCAGCACAGTTTGAACTGGCAGGGGATATTTCCTGGGCTACTCAACAATTTGAATGCGCTCCACGGACAAGCTATAAACTTGAATACGAGCTTATCAAAACTACGGGGACATGTAGCCTACAGTCGCGATTTGTGGGTACAGGTGAACGTTTTTGCATTCAAATTATAATCAACACACAAGAAAACGTTCAAAAGTTAACCATGTCCAGGAAAAAAAACGTGAAAGGCAAAGGGAGCTCCAAAAGCCCAAACGCATCTCCGAACAAAAGCAAAAGTGGAAACGGGATCGGAGCGGCAGCCACATCCAACGGAGTGGTCTATCCGAGCCGCCCCTCGCTCAGCAATAGTGGGGAGTTTTATGATATCGCTTTTAAGGTAACGCATTTTAAGCACAATATTATCCTATCCTCTGTGATGACATTTCGGTCACAGGCCACTTCGGTGTTGATGTAATGACAGGTGCATACAGCTGCGAGTATTTCTTTTGTTCTGTCTAATGAAGATATGCTCAACGATTAATTATATATTTTGAAAGATTTTTGTCCTTTTTTTGGTCGTGATTAAGTATTGTGTTCAAACCATGATATATTAATGTATTTGACTCTGCGCACGGCATGTACGACAATTAATCAAGAGGATATACATCTTTGAAGAGAAGGGAATTGATGGATGCCTGGCGCCAAAACAGCCCTGCTGATACCATTAACCAGGAGGTGTTTGGGCTCGAGGGTACCATCCTGAAGGAAAAAAAGAAATATGGGGAGAATAAGAACGCAAGACCTGTGGATTAGAACTGCGAGTTTCTGCCGCCTTGTCAGGACATGGTATCTGTAGGCTATAATGTAGAGATAAATGGCCTACTAATGCCTCCGCCTCGTGGGTCGTTGTCCCTGCAGGCGAAAAGCTTCCGGACAGATTTAATATTACAAATGGAGTCAGGGAATAGCCTGACTCCATTTATCCAGCCGATTGATTATAAACCTGCTGGACTCCCGCGCGGTCAATGGCAACCACCGCACGAACGCAATCAAAATAAATTGAAGGAACTTTATTCCAGAGACCCTGCTGACCCTGCTTTATTCCAGAGACCCCGGTGGTCATACGGGCGCCCTCCCTCCCAAACAACTAATGTTTTGCCAATCTATGAGCAGATTAAGTAATACTGAACTCCTAGGCCATCACTGCAGTCAGTCTTAAGGAGGACCCTCTTGTTTATATATTTAGGCCTACCAGTCAAAAGTTTGGACACGCCTACTCAATCATGGTTATTTCTTTATTTTTACTATTTTCCACGTAGAATAAACAGTGAATGCATTTATATTTTAGACAAAGTAGCCACCCTTGTGCCTTGTGAGGACAACTTTGCACACACTTGGGATTCTCTCAACCAGCTTCTTAAGGTAGTCACCCGGAATGCATTTCCAACAGTCTTTAAGGAATTCCCACATATGCTGATAACTCGTTGGCTGCATATATACTGTTCGGTTTATATACCATTCTGTATAGCATGAAAAGCATCGATGGTGTTATCAAAACTCTGAAAATGTAGAACCAAGACACATGTCGTCTAATGATTGATGTGTTTGTTTAGTTACATTATAGGACATACTAGTGGGACACAGCTGTGTCAATAAGGATATCGGATACAAGTGTGCACCATTTCCAACGCAGCAAACACGCCCACTGCTATTTGGTTGAACTGTCCCCTGCCGTAGGTGGAAAAGTGCAACATTCCTCAATACTTAAGTAGCGTGCTTCTCAACCTAAATGTACATTGACGGTTAAACAAAATAACGTCTCAAGTCAAGTTCTATAGTCTTTACAGCAATAATGAGTGAAGAACCCTGGTGCGTTAGTCAGTCGTGCCCTCTCTTCAGCGGTAGCTCTGTGGTTTTGTATGCGCTGAACTCTTCTGTTGTTGAAGTTTGTAAATTAACCCCCCACCCCCCCCGCACCCCCATAAGCTACAATTCCCATGCCTGCAAATACACACCACTCTGTGACACCCGTTTATAATTTCTTAATTGGTGTCATTTATTATGACCTTTGCCTTTTCTGTCATACGTTGTGTGTTCTTATTGTGTTGTATATGATGGATTGTGATTGTTGTCAGAGATGGGGTTTACCTGATGGCTGTGACAGACTCATCTTGCCTGGTTAGCCACCCTCATAGCTCCGGCCAATCAGCACACGCACAAACACTGCATCTACACAACGATTACTCCAGATTTGCTCTAGATTTGCCTTTCCCTCCGACTCCGAGAGGATGAACACACTTCTGCCATTGTAATTGATCACAGGAACTGATGTTTTGGGCCTAAGCAGACCTTTATGAATCATGAATATTATTTGACATCAGCAAAATCGACATGGCGGTTTTAAACTTATTAGTGTAGTGATTGAGAAAAACGCAAATTTAATTTAGAATGAGTTGTTAGGCCAAGACTCAACACCCAGACTCTGACAAATCACCTCTTGGTGTGGACTGTGGAGTGGAGCTTTAATGTTTAATCACCATTCATCTGAAATATCTCTGTTCCTCTCTGTCTGTGTGGGTGTGTCCCAGTGTCTCTCGCTCGCTTGCTCTCTCTCTCTCTCTCTCTCTCTCTCTCTGTGTGAAGGCTCTACGTATTTCCTAAAATGAGGCTAATAATGCCAAGAACATTAAGCACAAGGTCACACGTGTCTCTGCAGGTGATGTTGGTGGGAGACTCTGGTGTAGGGAAGACCTGCCTGCTGGTTCGCTTCAAGGACCGCGCTTTCCTAGCTGGCAGTTTCATTTCTACTGTGGGCATTGACTTTCGGGTGAGTGCATACACACTCACGCATTCATTCATTCATGATCTTTTATTTTCAGTGTTATTTTTCAAGGCTTTTCTCACCAGAATAAAAATCATAAGGATAGAGATGAAGTGGTGACACCGAGATGAAGGGTGGAGACAGGTATTGAACGATGATATCTGGCGGGGAGCCATATATACACTGTATGTGGACAAAAGTATGTGGACACCCGACCATCACGCCTGTATGAGCTTGTTGGACATCCCATTCCAAAACCATCCAAGGCCATTCCACGGCCCCTCCTTTGCAGCTATAACAGCTGCCACTCTTCAGGGAAGGCTTTCCAGAAGTTTTTGGAGTATCTCTGTTGGAATTTATCCCAATCCCTCAAAAGAGCATTTGTGAGGTCAGGCACTGATGTTGGACAAGAAAGCCTGGCCTGCATTTGCCGTTCCAATTCATCCCAAAGGTGTTCCATGGGGTTGAGGTCAGGGCTCTGTGCAGACCACTCGAGGTCCTCCACATCAACCTCATCGAACCATGTCTTTATGACCCCACTTTGTGCACAGGGGCATAGTCATGCTGGGACCCCATACTTTTGCCACAAATTTGGAAGCACCCAATTGTCTAAAATGACTTTATCCTGTAGCATTAAGATTACCAATCACTGGCACTTAGTGAACCCTGAAACAGCCCCAGACCATTATCCCTCCTCCACCAAACTTTACAGTAGGCACTATGCATTCTGGTAGGTATTGTTCTCCTGGCATCCCTCGCACCCAGATTTGTCCATCAGACTGCCAGATAGTGAAATGTGATTCATCGCTCCAGAGAACGTGTTTCCACTGCTCCAGAGTCTGACACTTGGCATGTGATGCAACAGATGATAGGTGATTTTGACACGCTAGCACTTCAGCACTCAGTCTACCATTTTCTGTCTTGGCTGTTGTTGCTACTAGATGCTTCCACCTCCACTAGCATTCCACCAATTATAGCACTGTTTTACTGTTGACTCTAAAATTTCATGAACTGACCTGTGGCAAAGGTGGCCTCCTATGACCGTGCCATGTTTTAAGTCACTGAGCTTTTCAGTATGACCATTGCACTGCCAATGTTTGTCAATGGAGATTTCATGACTATGTGCTGGATTTTGTGCACCTGTGAGCAATGGGGATGGCTGAAACGCCTGAACTCAATAATTAGTAGAGGTGTCCACATACTTTTGGCCATATATTGTATGTGCGTGGTGCTGGGTTGACCCCGGCTCCCTGAGCAAAGTTGAATCCCGTCAGGCACCAGGTTAATTTATTTATGCAAAATAATGGATAGGTGGACCTAAAATTCAGTGGCTTTTGAAAGTTACTTACTGCACACTCGGTTGTGTTATGGAAATATATTTATTAACACACAGTTTTGCCATCAATTTATACACAGCATTTCATAATGACAAAGGGATATTTGCCTACTGAATTTGACCATGCTGTTTGTTTTAGGATGAAGTAGAAACAATCTCAAACTTCAGGTGAAATTTATTCAGAAGCACTTGTGAACACCAAGGCATTAACAAAATCCAAAAGTGGTTTATTGAAATTGTATTTTTAAGGTGAATTCTCATTGAACTGACATCTGCAGCATTTTTCAGTGAAGCAACTTGGGCCTTAACTTTGAGATGCATTGCCTTAACACCTCCAACAACACGTTAGGCCACTTCTGGTTTCAAATCCAGAGACTGACGGGGCAGACTGCTTAGTTTCGTAGGAAAACCAGCTGTAGGATGGAAACTCAGTGAAATGCAAATGATGAAACATGTATTGTAAATGGAAAAACTGCCCATCTCACCATGCACACACACATAGTGGATAGTAATTTTAAATGTTATTTCAACCATATATCTAATTATTATCTTGACTTTAATGTGATTAAATGGGGTTTTTTGATGGTGTAAGGCAATGGGGTCATTAAAAATCATTTTATTGATTGGCTAATCATAATAGAGGCTCTCCTGAGTGTAGCTTTGAATGGCCATAGCTGAGGCAAGCTTCTGAACAAAATCAGGGAACCATGTATATCAATACCGTCTCACTTTAACATCAGCAAACATCGTTAAATGAGTCCAAATCTTTCTCTATCAGCAGCAGGACAATAATCCCTACCCAGCCGTATAAACAATGATGTTACCTTCTACACTGAATAGTTTACCCTGGTTCCAATCTACCTCCTGTGGAGACAACTGTACTGAACCAAACTGTATCCCCAGTTCCACCTCTGGGGTTCGTATATTTCTCCATTAGCGTTAACTAGTAATGTCACCAGACCACCAAAGCTGAAGGGTACAGATGTAACAGTTGTCAAAATGCTGTTGCAAACTGTCTACTTCCTCCACTGACAGTTTGACTGGCCCCACACTGGACGTGAAATGCTTCTTCCACTGACGGTTTGACTGGCCCCACACTGGATGTGAACTGCTTCTTCCACTGACAGTTTGACTGGCCCCACACTGGATGTGAACTGCTTCTTCCACTGACAGTTTGACTGGCCCCACACTGGACGTGAACTGCTTCTTCCACTGACAGTTTGACTGGCCCCACACTGGGCGTGAACTGCTTCTTCCACTGACAGTTTGTCTCACTCCACGCAATTTGTCTGACCCCACACTGGGCATGTCCTCTGTTTCCTCCACTGACTGTACCTTATTCATGTCACCTATAGACAACAGATGCATGTGCTTAAACAAGGAGACTGGACGTATGCACTGACGTTGAAATCAACTCCTTAGCCCCACTAGAACTCCTGGGAGAAATCCGCTAAGATGTGCCGTTTTAGTAGCCCATTCACATGGAAAAAAGGACGCCGTATTTTTCCAAAAACTCCTTTTCCGTAGCTTATTCATAGACAAAGGATGCATTTTCTTAAACTATGAGTCTGGACCTATACACTAGTGTTTGAATTAAAACCTTTTTGTAACCTAATCATTTGGTGAATTCTTTTTGCATTTTTCCAAAATCTCCTCTCGGTGTTAGGCCTCTTTTGTTTATCAGTTCTTCTGGTTGCCTTTTCACTATCCATTAAGTGTAATTGATTGTTACATTTTTTTATTTGTAGTTATGGTTACAGACTTTCTCCACCTCTAATTCATTACAAAAAATAGAAAAAAAATAATTAAACCAAGTTGAAAATGAATTTGACAGACAGCATTTTTTGTCTTCCAATCTTTTTCTCGATAATATCGTTACCGTGAATAATTTTGTCCACGATAATCGTGTTTTGAATATCTGATATCGTGACAGCCCTAGTACAAAAGGTACCAATTGCATAGCCCCATTGGCGACATTTCAAGCTAGCTGTGGAGTAGACCTATGGTACAATCTGAACTCTTTTACAGTGTAGAACTGAACATGTGTACGCCAAGACCAGACCAAATAACATCTTTACACACACATCTTTGTGAGGATATGTTCATTAGTCATTACCCTAACCTTAACCTTAACCCTAACCTCAGTAATTTAACTTTCTTGCCTAACCTTCAACTAGTCAATCACCTAACCCTAAATCAGGCACCCACATGGACGTGGATCTCACACCCTGACAGAAGACAAAACACCCCACAACTTTTTCTCCTCTTTTTACTCTGGCTTCTTGTTGAAATGTAATGAGTAAAGTGAATGACTCCCAGGCCGTTTCAGTGAAGATGGATGCCGGATATGACACTCATTCACTGTATTTCTGCAGAGTTTACATAGCGAGCCATCAGTCTGATGCCTTTAGGATAGGAGATTTGTGGCATGTGTGGTTTGTAGATTTGACCTATTGTCGTATGTGTCATGAATGTGTTTGGGTTGTGTGGGAGCTTTTGCCATTTAGTAGCCTTCTGTGGAGATGTGTGTTTGTGTTGGGCGGATGAAATGGTTCTATAGTGAGTGAAGGGGAAGGAATGGGAGGAAGAAAGTGAGATGGTGAAAGCTCGACACTTTTAGACCAAACGCTAACAGGCACATGAACAATGCACTCTAATAGGAGGTAGAGAGGAATAGAGAAAGAGAAGCCAATTTAGCTCAGCTCTGAGGCTCAAAGTGGCCCTCTCTCAGCTGTCACCTCTGAGCAGATGGCGGTTCTTTCTTTCTTTTCATTCTTTCTTTTCTCTCTCTCTCATCGCGCGCTCTCTCTCTCTCTCTCCCCCACCCTCTGGTCTGGTAACTCCCTGGAGACCAGCAGCAGCACACTAGTTAATCAATAAAGGACCTACGCATCCATAACAGAGACCGGCGAAGGCAGGACTCTGTGTCGTGTAGCATGACAGGACTAACTGACCAGTGACCAAACAGTGCCAAGGGAAATGGCAGTGTGGCGACGTATGGTGTTGTGTACATAATTAGATGGAGCTGTTAACTCATCTGGGCCGGCAATGGATTTGAACCGGAATGGTCTCATTTTAACCCTCAAGCTACCGATCCAAATGTGATTCATTCAGTTCCTCAATGTATTTGTTGTCAATAAAGCTAAATCGTTGTTTAGTTTTTCTGTATCTTTAAAAGACAATGCAGGAAATGAATCTGCACCATGAGTGGGTGAAGGTGGAGCTTCATCAGTGAGATTTAGCACATAATCTGCACACCTGGCTCCCCATGTTATTTGGGGAGGGTAAACTTCAGCATTGCTAATTTGTGATGTGTAGCACTGTCGCTATCACTATAGTAATCAACACTGGCATGATAGTAATCAAAATGTGTGATGTTTCAAGAACGATGTGATTGAATTGAATCAGTGTCGTCTTCACCTCTGTCTGGTGGCAATTCGTGATGGTCCAGGTCAGGGATAGCACTTTCTAATGTGACCGCCAAAGTGTCATATTCAGTAAGTAATAGCCGTAGCCGCTAAGCTATTCATGTTCATGACACGAGTAGTAGCCGCAGCCACTTAGCTACAACTGTTATCAGGGGCGCCGTATAGGGGGGAAAAGTGAGGACAATTCCGAAAGCCCATTACTGATAGGGGCCCCAAAAAATAGGTAACAGCTGCGCAGAGGGGGCCCAATTAGATTTTTGTTGTCATGGGGCCCAAAATTCCTGGCGGCGCCCCTGACTGTTAGGGACACTCACGCTATTTTCCTCCATCTTTCTTTTTGATGTCCCGCTCACATATGACCTTTATATATTTTTTAAACTTTAAACTCAATCTCTTGTGTAGCATAGCAGGGTCAGGCTGACTGAAACATAAATAATGTATTAGAATGCATGATTTAATTTGAGTATAATTTTAGGGAACACGATCAAAATGAATAAAAAATTTAATAAAAAAATCTCAGGAACCTAGCCCTTCTGGGGTCATCGGTGACTGCCTACCTTGCTTAATGGTAGCGACCGCCACTGTTTTGCCTTGTTTGTCGATTATGTAGGACTAGCTAGTTCTTCAAGTATGAAGTTAAATATGAGGAGGATGCTGTAATGCATCTATACACTTGAAAACGATGTCAACTCCAAAATATAGCGCATACGTTTTCCAACGCACTGAAGCTTCCTTTACCTTTCATCGTCTTTAGTATGGTAAAAGACAAACCTATCTACCTCCATTATAACCATTACCCTAAACATAACCATTTAACTAAACATTGCCCTTTTCCTCATGGGGATCACGAAACGTCCCTACAAGGTCAAGTTTTCCTTGTTTTACTATCCTTGAAGGTGCAGTAAATCCTGACCAAACAAACAAACACACACACATGAGACAGGGAAGTAAAAGTCAAATGGTGGAGGTGTCATTATTTCCTCATCTTCAAATTGTAATTAATCTGCACCCAGGCTTCATCAGAGAGGTGCTATGGTGATTAGAGCACCCCTCAGGTTTATTATGTCCTCTGTGCTTTAGTTGTTTCAAGTTTATTGGTCACAGGTTAGGCACAGTTAATAGCAGGTGTAGAGAAATGCTTGTATTTGTGGCTTGTAGCAATGTAGTGGATATAAAGGACAATCAGGTCAAAAGGTGGAATTAAAAAATATGTAGTAACAGTGAAATCAATAGAATATTATGTTCCCAAAAGTCAGTTGTGTACATCTGTTAGCCAATTTGGACAGAATGCTCTCAATAGCTCTTAATAGTTAACCTGTAGAAGTTAGTGTCTTCGGGTCCATGCTGAATTTACTCTTTTTCCAGTACTCCAAGTTGTCTTTGAGGGAGGTTATTCTCCTGACAGCATTGCTTGACTGGGCTCTCAGAACCCTTAATGACAGCAGAGGTAAGGGCCACGGAGGTGTTTTAGTCTCGCTCAGACACCTTGGCTTTCTTGGGTGCTGACATGATGGTGGACCTCTTATCTCATGTGGTGTTTGACTGTGTGGTGTAAACACACTTGGAAGTACCACTGTTTTGATTGTTTCACCGTTTTGATGGATCCCTCTGCAAGAAACGCGGGCCCCCCGGCGTTGCATACATGCATCTAATGGTAGGAACTCCACACAGATGGAACAGAAAGACCTACATTCCTGCACGTTATTGACAAAGCCCACCGAGAGTCCCCGGGTCCTGGCCTTGTGATAAAAGAATCCTCTGGATGAAATGTGATTTTGTATTTTGCCACGATCTTGTCCTCCTGTGTTCTGCTTTCATTTCCTTTTGTTCATGAACAAAATGCTCTGAGGCGTTTGTTTTTAAGTAGTATGTCTCTTTTGACATTGTGTATGCATGCAAGCACACCGTGAAAAACATGCATTTACAAAAGGAATATTAACCAGAAATCCATACAGACCAATTACGGTCCTCTATACATGCGTGATGCATAAGACCCCGGACTTGACCTGAATGCCTTCAGAAGGGTCCATCATCTCCTTGTAACTAGCCTGCAGGGCACCCGTTATGCTTTATGGCACGCAGCTCCACAATTACCGTAGGCCTATGTGGTATCTAAAGGAAAACAGAGGGGGGTAAGGGAACACCCCAAGCCAGCCACCCAGCTTCGTATCCCCCTTCTTAGTCCTGCAGGATCTACGACACCCTACTGTGTTGCTGTCTTGGTGCACCAGGAGCCAAACCAGTGAACCAGACAACCGTCGGGCTACTTTGTGCAGTCCGCCTATGATCTCTTGTGTACAACAATTTCTCTGCTGTTGGTATGCGTGTGTTTTTGTGCGTGCGCATGCACGCGCGTCTGTTTTGTATGACCTTATTTCACTGCATTCTATTCTTAGAACGTAAATGGCATTCCCGGAGAATGTCATGTTAGTTTAGATGACATTTATTGTCTTGTGGTCAGTTCGGCTCTGAGTTGCTGCTTTTCAGGGAAGATGACTTTATGCGCCACAGCCAACGGTGTGGCGTTATCATAACGTTGTTCATCTGCATTAAGTGCGTTATCGGTGCCGTCCTTGTCATAGCTGTCATTTGCCGTTTTCTCCTCATTGTTACTTGACTTTTGCACTGTCAACGCCTCGCCCATTCACACGGCGTACATTTCCTTTTATTCTCAACATTTGTTGGCTCCTTCCCACCCCTAGCGGCGCAGCCTGTCAGCTTAGCCTCCTTAATGTCAGCACAAACCGAGTGTGGCCTTTTTCTTTATCAGACAGACAAACAGAGAGAGTACACAATTAACGACAGCCTCTGATCCAGGGTCAGTGGTGCGGGCTGGCAGAGCAGCAGGGTCTCCAGTCTTATCTTTATTAGACCTCTGCTGCTAGAGTTGTTCTCTGTCTGTCTGGAGACTAGTTGCTCTAAAGCAATATGTATTTGTGTTGTTTTACCAAGGTTCATTGTATGTATTTTTTTATCCAGAACCAGGCTAATTGTTTTTCTAAGGCTTCAGGAAAAGAGATTGACAGCTTTAAGCAATAACGCATTCTGAATTCTATCTTTCCACAGATTGAAGAGTTAAAAGATTTTCCCACTTGAGAATAGGTTTGGAAGCCTGAGATGTGTGAAGAAACACACTCCCAGATCACAACAGGGAAAACGCTAGAACATGCTGAAAATCAAGGCCAAGTTTGCTTTATGATTATGCAAGCATTCATTTCTATTCAGATTTATGTATTTGTTATTCATACTATTTCCTCTCCTCCTGTTTTGGGAGGTACTTTATTCCTTTATATTATTCACCTAGAGTTATGGACAGGCAAAGGTGCTGCATAGAACTGGACTGAATGCAGTGATTCAGGGGCGTCTTACACACACACGCGCGCGCACACACACACACACACACACACACACAGACAAACCGGATACACTTAGACAGAGTGATGGCCTTCCTTTAGCAACCTCATTATCGTCTTGGTTATGTAATTTCTCAAGAGCTCTCCTGGTGCCACAGAGACTGCTGTAAGTGCTGCCTTACCTTGACAATGCCTGGCTGTTATGTGAAAGGTAATACCATAAAAAATAGAATCAATTGGAGTCTATTTGTTTTGCATACAGTAGAGTGCATGCATATTCACCCTCCGAGGCCTTTTCACATTGTTGTGTTACAATCTTGCATCAAAATGGGTTGAATTGCTATTCTCTTCCATTGGTTGGCAGCTGATGGAAAACATTTTGAACGTTTTGTTTTAATGTAAAATTAAATGTAATTACACAAAGAACTGGAATGTGTTGTTTATCTGGAAATAAAATTAACCAGAAAAAATATGCTTTGTGGATTGTAGTTGGAACATCTGCTAATATCAATATTTTTGAAACCTCAGATTTTGGGCTGGATGTTAAATGTTTTTTATATGTAAATAACCTATAAGCTGAATCACTATCATACCTCAGTTAGAAATGATAAATTCTGAAACTGAAGGTTTTTAACTGATAGGAACTTTCACAAGAACACCCATTTGATGAGAAAGAAACTGCAATTCTTCCAAAAAAGCAGCGGACAATTTCACATTACGGTGCCTACAATGTTCACACAGTCACTCTCTCCTCATTTTGTTGTATCACAGACTTCATTTCAAGTGTTTTTTTCCCCCCATAATGACAAAGTCGAAACACGTTTTTATACATTTGTGCCTATTTATTGAATTGTGGGGATCAAGTCTGGGCTTTGGCTTGGCCAAGGACATTGTCGCAAAGTAGCTCCAGCGTTATCTTGCATGTGTACTTCCGGTCAATATAGCGCTGAAAGATGAATCTTCTTTCATTTCTAGGTCCTGTGCACTGTGGATAAGGTTTTCTTCAAGGACCTTATGCATTTAGGTATAATAGTTCTGGCCTCATCCGACCAGAGAAGCTTTTCCAACATGCCCTCAGATTTCTTCAGATACCTTTTACTCCGGAGAAGCTTCCGTCTATCCACACTACCATAGTGAACTGATTGATGGCGTGCTGCAGAGAGGGTTGTTCTTCTGGCATCTTTGAAAAGCAAAGCTCTGAAGCTCTGTTAGAGGGGCCAGTTGTTTCTTGGTTATCTCCCTGCTACTATTAATGATATCAAATGATAATATCATGAATAGCAATCCCAATAGGCAATGAGCAAAGTTACGCAGTACCGTTCCCCCCATGAAAAGGAAATTCAGAGCCAAACAGGTGAAGGCGGGGTGTGGTGGGTGGGATCGCACACGAAAGTTAGTGAGACTCGTTAGTTTCTTCCATCCTGGCTTTGGAACTCAGTCCTTGGTGTCTTCTCTAACCGCTAACCTCTTTACCCGGTCACTTGGTTTTGTTGGATGGCCTGCCTTCAGTCAGAGTCGTGGTTATATGTTTTTGTTATAAGGAGATTAACATGCTCTGGGGATGTTGACACGTTGGGATATTTTTTTTATAGCCCACTCTTGGCTGGTCCTTTTCCAGAACCTTCTCCTGGACGTGTTTTAAAAAGTTTCTTGGTCTTTATGGTGTGGTTTGGATATGCTCTCTCTCTCATACCCTGGGGCCTTCCATAAACGGGTGAGTTTAAATTATGCAGACGTCTTTTGGGGTTGAATACAGTCCACTGTGGAACAACGTTTGGCTGGCTGGATCTTCCCTGTGGGGAGGTTTCATTAAGGACTGTAATGTGAGATTGGAGCTACATTTCATAAGGGACCTGTTGTTTTCATATTGGTTTTCTAAGATGCTTGTAGCTTATATCTCAGGACAGCTGCTTGGTTTCTTCTAAGACTTGTGCTCTGTTAAACATATTTAAGTACAAAAATAATTAGTTGACACAAGCAGTGCCCAAGGGAAGCAACTAATATTCAACACGCAAACAAATAGCCTATGATAAAACACTTTAAACAAAGTCAGTTAATAACAAAATAAAGTATTTTAGATGATGTTATGTACAGTGGGGAGAACAAGTATTTGATACACTGTCAATTTTGCAGGTTTTCCTACTTACAAAGCATGTAGAGGTCTGTCATTTTTATCATAGTACTCTTCAACTGTGAGTGACGGAATCAAAAAAAAATAATCCAGAAAATCACATTGTATGATTTTTAAGTAATTAATTAGCATTTTATTGCATGACATAAGTATTTGATACATCAGAAAAGCAGAACTTAATATTTGGTACAGATCATACGTTTCCTGTAGTTCTTGACCACTTGTTCTCCCCTCTACTTGTTCTCCCCACTGTATATGTATCCACTCTTTACATGGACTGTACTTTATCTCCCTAGTATACAGATGTTATTGAACATGTTAAAATTGAGGTTGTAGCCAATGACTAGAAGTATTGGAATGGTCTTAGGAATTTGTTCCTGCTCCCATTCACAAAGACGTTTTTTCCTATTATTTATGGAAAGCAGAGAAGAATCATTCCCTAGCATATCATAACAATATTGCAAGCTTTGTCAGCTTCCCATGTGAAATAGACGCTTATTTGTAAAAAATGATTCCTTATTATTATTATTATTATTATGAATTATTCTTATTCTTGCAAGTGTAGCCTACAACAGTACCCCAGTTTGATATGCTCCATAACGTCTGTACTAGGCTTTTGAGCAACTGAGAATGGAAGATTGTTAAACCCATTTCTATTCCAAATCACTACAAGTGAATGGCAGCCTGAAAGAGTTCTGTCAAATAAAACCATAACAATGTCTGTTGGGTACGTTTAGTTTAGGGTACATCTAGATGTGAATCTTTGCAATAAGTTTGTATCTGCGGGGAGTGAGAAGGGTTTCCCCTCCCGCGGGTCCAGGAAGGCTCCAGTCCGGGTCTTTGTGGTTAGTGTGCAGTGTGGCGCAGTAGACCTTATTGTTTGGCACACGCTCTGTCCAAAGGAATGCCTTCAAACACACAGCACATGTCACGCCCTGGCATCAGGTGGGTCCTGTATTTTTTGGGTGTCTCTGGGAGAGCATGGTGAGACAGAAGAGGAAGGACGTGTTCAAGGCATCTCAAAGGTATTCTGAAGCAGAAGTCATGATTCTGGTTTCATAGCAGCGAAGAACCTGAGACTGCTGTGGCACCCAGAGTCCTCCTTTTTGTGTTGCGATACATTTATTCAGTTCAACTTAGATGTGCTATTCCTGCCATATTGGCTGTCAAGGCCAGTCAGTGACTCCAATGAATGTGGGCGTGTCAAAATGGCAGCATGCCCAGCACTCGGTCTTTGGCGGGAGGCAGGAGTTCTTCGTAGAACGGTGTGACTCAGAGACTGCCGGCCTCGCGTGTGTTTTCCCATCGTTGTCCTGAAATCACATGGGGCTGTGAATGCGTGCTACCGGAGAATGAGAATGCCTGTGTTGCGTGTGGCTGTCCCACAGGATGTGTTCTGTGCCGACAGTATACCTACTGAGTCTGTCTGGTTGATTCAACCCCAGTTACACAGAGGGACAGACACACACTCCCACCTGATCTGACAGGATGTTTTGTAATATGAGCCCCCCCCCTCTTCCCCCACGTCTCCTCACCGTTTGGCGAGTCAGGTTAATTAGTCTTTCTGGGCGGACATTACATGCTGAGCCTAAACACGCAGGGCTTTTTTCCCCCCGACAGATTCCTCATGCTGTCATTGAGGTCTGAAGACAGCGTCTCAGATGACGTGTACTGGGGTGGAATGAGCGGTGACAGGACGCCTGGTTCTGTTGGTTCTTCCAGCTCCAGAGACGAGAACAAAGAAAGAAACTGATGAGCTGCCTGTCTGATGACCCTTCCGCTGTCACCATCTCCAGCCTTTTGTCCGGGAACGTACGGTGGGCCTCAGCCCAAATGTACCTCCTCTTCCATGGCTTCTCATTTGACTCATCTGTGTTTTGCACTCTTGGTAACGAACCACACACACACACACAGACAGCCAAACTCAATAAAGCAGAATGGACGTCAACCTCCAGACTCCAGATTTAATCGGAAAGGGAAGCTTTATTATGGGCATAGAGCTCAGAGTAGACGCATGGAGGGGTGATTGAGGTCTATGGAGCACAGAGTGGACAAATGGAGGGGTGATGGAGGTCTATGGAGTACAGAGTGGACAAATGGAGGGGTGATGGAGGTCTATGGAGCACAGAGTGGACAAATGGAGGGGTGATGGAGGTCTATGGAGTACAGAGTGGACAAATGGAGGGGTGATGGAGGTCTATGGAGTACAGAGTGGACAAATGGAGGGGTGATGCAGGTCTATGGAGTACAGAGTGGACAAATGGAGGGGTGATGGAGGTCTATGGAGTACAGAGTGGACAAATGGAGGGGTGATGGAGGTCTATGGAGTACAGAGTGGACAAATGGAGGGGTGATGGAGGTCTATGGAGTACAGAGTGGACAAATGGAGGGGGGATGGAGGTCTATGGAGTACAGAGTGGACATATGGAGGGGTGATGGAGGTCTATGGAGTACAGAGTGGACAAATGGAGGGGTGTTGGAGGTCTATGTAGTACAGAGTGGACAAATGGAGGGGTGATGGAGGTCTATGGTGGGTCTGACTCTTGAGAAGAGAGGTGCCTTGGAGGAGGGAAGAGTGAGAGCTGGCAATAAGAAACAGGATCGTTGATCGATTGCATAACCAGTCTAACTGGTCAGCATCACCAAAAACAAAAAACATTAAAGCAAGTGTCACTGATCTTCTAGTGCACATTGAAGGTCTCTCTATCAGTCCTTATCTCTCAGTCCTTGTCTCTCTGTCTTACTCACACAGACACACTGGATCCACAGTGAAGCCAATATCTCACATCTCATCAAGCCATTTTGTTTATTACACTGCCTGCTCAATGAGGAAGTAATCACCGGTACCTACACGCTTAGATTTCAGGTGCCTGACCCACTACAAGTGTTCCATTTGTAACATTAAATGCCAAGAGAGAAATCTTCTTACAATCTCTTGCATTTTGATGAGAGTACAAAAGGAGTTTGACCTTTTCTGGTCACAAAGATTTAGAAGCCAGCAAATAATCACTGTTATGACCTCTATAATCACCATGGTGACTTAAAAGGTGACCCCAGCACTGATTGTCTGACCTTTGTATGAGGCTTTTTTTTTTTTATCCTGTGAGATTTTGCCGTAGGCCTGTGTTTGATTAATGCATGAAGCAGGTGAAGTGGAGTACTGAGGGAAAGGGCATGCTGCTCTCGAGGAGATGAGGCTCATTCATTATATATCTGTGGGTGGGTGTGTAGACTGGAGGAGCTATTGATCTGTGGTGGAATACTGGAATGATATAGTCATGCTTTTGAGGTGTTGTACTGTTAAGGTGTTATCACGGGGCTCTCTTCTTGTGATTGGGTAGGAACCTTGCGAATGTGTGCAGGCAGGTGGAACATGGTGCATTTTTCACAATGTGTCTATTTCTGTGACTCCATATTGTTAGTGCTCCCTCACATTCATTCATTATCTCCTCTTCGCTCGTCTTCTCTTGTGGACTTCCTTCGCAGGACAGGCCTCTTCCCGACGTCTCCTGTCGCTGGCATGTTGTCCCTCTAACCGGCCAGCTAGTCCTTGGGTGTGTGCGCGGGTTTGGGCCCGGCAGGACAAAGTCGGAACTTGGCGATGGCGCTGTTTGTCTTTTGGTGCGGTAGGCAGTGTGTTGTCTCCTTGGGGAAGGATAAACTACAGATTAAGTCTGCCGTTTAGCATATTGGTCAGATTTGTTAATGGAGCATGCATCATCTGGAGTAGAGCAGCTCTACAACAGAATGTCAGTCCTGCTGCTGTGCCCTCTTAATCTCACTCGTCTCTACGGTGGTGGCTGTCAGGAGGCTGCTACCACGTCCAACTAACACTCTGTACGGACGGAATGAAAAAGTGCAAGAGGGAGAGAGAAAGTAGATAGGGAGATATTAGATAAACTGAGAGATGGAGAGAGCAGTTGAAAATAGGAAAGAATCGATGAATGTAAAAAAATTAAATAAAAAGAGGTTGAGGTGTAAGAGAAGAGAATCCAAGATAACCTGGTTGAGATGGTGTGAGAGATAAAGGGCCAGAGTTGGATCAATTCTTAAGACTGAATACAGTTGGAGCGTCACAGATGAAAAGAGAGGGTCTGGGCAGATTTTGAGATGAGAGAAAAGCGAGGAAGGAGAGAAAGACAATGCTTTAAGAGGACCAAAAGAATCACACAGGGAGACAAAGCCAGGATAAGGTTGTTCAATTACTGGTCTCAGGGTTTAGGAGACATTTCCATAGTGGGTCGGAATGTACCAGAATCCAGAGGGGAAAGTCTCTGCATGGTGGATTCAATTTAAAGAATGAACTCACAAGAGTGTTTGACCACTCTGTGCATATTTACTGGGCCAAGATGTGTTCCTTTTTAAATATAATTTGTTTTCTTTTTTATGATTAAGTCTCTATTATGGTTTAGGCTGTGGATAAAACAGAGTTAACGCTTAACTGTTTGACTTAACTTTTATTTTGACTAGTTCCTTCACACACATTTGTATCCCTCCTCTTCTCCTTATGTCATGACTTTCTCCAACCCTCCACCTTAATTACCCCCACCCGTCACACCCCGGCAGGCTGCCCTCCCATCCCCCAGCCCGCGTGCCCTCCTCTGCCCCAACCCAACATTATTACTCAACAGCCCCCCTCCAGCTGTGGTAGCCTTGGCGCTTTCCTCGGCCTGAATCAATTATCTCGCTGAGTGTGCATTTGTGTTTGGTTCGTGTTATGTAGCCAGTGCATTGGTGGACAGCGCTAGCCTCGAGAACAAAGAGTGCATGTGTGTGCGCCTATGAGTGTGTGTGTGTTTATGTGCACACGTGTGGATAACTCACAACCAGGTCCATTTCCTCCTGGTTTGTTGGCACAGTACTGAGCTAATATGGCGGCTAGCCTCAGGTCTCTCTAGGTCATACAAGGTGAGGGTACAAGGTGAGGGTACAAGGTGAGGGTACAAGGTGAGGGTACAAGGTGAGGGTACAAGGTGAGCTGGAATAAAAACAGCAACCTTTGGGTGTTTTCACTGATTGGATTCCAGCTGAAAATCATTTTTGACTGTCGCAAAACACGTTTTATAAATCTAATGCTGAAGTGAAGTGCTATTATAATCTTCCATGTCTGGCCAGTGGTAATTACTCAGAATGTTCGGTTTTAATTATGTCTGGCTAATGTCTGCTTCAGTGCAATCTATGTGATTTATATAAATGACTGTACCCCATACAGTCAGAACAGTGTTGGAGATTTACAGTAATTGCGAAGTCGGGAACACTGGAGTTGTAGGCACAACTCACAACATGGAGGTTGCTACCATGGAAATTAATCTCCTAGAATGGAGGAAACACACCAGACCGCATAAATGTAACTACACCCTCTTGGGTACTCTCAATATCAGCAAGCCTAATCACATCCATTGACTTAAATGGGGATGTCTGTTCCAGTGATTGTATTTCTATGGCTTCAAACTCCTCATCCATATTCATAGGAGGTTGGATTTGATTATGATTGACAGATGGCTGTATGTGGCTGTATGTGTCTTTAAAAGCCTCAGCCATTGTGGATGTTGTCTAGGACCCACCTGGCATTCTGGTTGGTCTTTGGTGAATGTCAAGGCTTTCGTGTTGCCTTGCTGTTTGTGTGTTTGTGTATGTACTTCTCTGTGTGTATGTGTGTGTACTTTTATGTGTGAGAGCAGTTATGAGTGATGGAGACAGTGTGTGTGTGAATGGTGAGTGCATAAAAGAACAGAATGCAGATACCGTGTGTATGGAAATTCACCACCGCCTTTTACAGTTTTCAGTTGCCTTACAGCCTGACTTTTTCTGGCTTTATTTACACACAGTAACCCGTAATATTCAAGTAAAAATAAAATTCCCTACCCATTCCCTGCCTCGTGCCAGGCTGTTCTGTGTTTAGTATATTTGGCAAAAGATGCAACACTAATGCATTGTTAATGTATAATACCTGAAGAAAAATGAAACATGTTTTACAGTCGTATTGTGTGCATACTACCTATCAGTTGAGGTAGGAGTGGGACATCGTATTGTGTGGATACTACCTACTAGTTGAGGTAGGAGAGGGACATCGTATTGTATGGATACTATCTATTAGTTGAGGTAGGAGTGGGACATTGTATTGTGTGGATACTATCTATTAGTTGAGGTAATAGAGGGACATCGTATTGTGTGGATACTACCTACTAGTTGAGGTAGGAGAGGGACATCGTATTGTGTGGATACTATCTATTAGTTGAGGTAGAAGAGGGACATCGTATTGTGTGGATACTATCTATTAGTTGAGGTAGGAGAGGGACATCATATTGTATGGATACTATCTATTAGTTGAGGTAGGAGTGGGACATTGTATTGTGTGGATACTATCTATTAGTTGAGGTAATAGAGGGACATCGTATTGTATGGATACTATCTATTAGTTGAGGTAATAGAGGGACATCGTATTGTGTGGATACTTTCTATTAGTTGAGGTAGGAGAGGGACATCGTATTGTGTGGATACTATCTATTAGTTGAGGTAGGAGAGGGACATCGTATTGTATGGATACTATCTTTCAGTTGATGTAGAAGAGGGACATTGTTACGTGGCTGAAGAAGACGCAGACTCTCTGTTCAACCATAAACTACAGGGGCAAGTCCGCTGCAATAAACACACTGCCATTTGTCCTGTAATTTCTTCAGCCTGATCAGGCCGCTGGTAAGGTCTGCTTGAATGTGTTCACATCTGTACTGCAGTGGGCAGGGTTGGAAGAGGGTGTATAGGAAACCGAAGTGGGCTTTCCTCTCCTCCACAAACCCAAACCACCACGACCGCCGCTGTCCCGAACCTCTGGAGAAAAGGCACCTGTACTGCTGGCGTTTTTCCTCTTGAAGCTTCTCTGAGGCATGTTAGTATACATCTTCCACTGGCAGATAGTAAGCAGCTCGACACCTTGGGTACGCCTATATGTGTCATCCTTAGGGATAGAAACCTTGTATAAAGCTTTTTATACCGAGCGAATGCACATTGCATATGGCCAATCTACTGCATCAACTCACCCATTCCATGTAATATGTATGAAATGCATTGGCAATGAGGAGGGGTCATTTTGGCTGGATCTACGTTTGGTTTCTTACTCAAGAAGTATGTCATTGTATGTGTTAATGACAAGAGGTGGGATTGTGTTATGCTGACAGATCTCCTACCTCTGTGTGTTTCTGTCAGTATCTTTCCTCTCTGTCTGCTTGGATATGTAATGATAGTTTTTAGGTCTATATCTGCTCGACCAGCTTGACTAGGTTTTTTTTTTTTAATCCAGGCTGCAAAGGGCTTGTGTCAATTGTAATACTATTTTTAGTAGGAGCAAAAAGAGAGTACCAAGAAAAAAAGCATTAGACATCATTCAGGAAAAAGTCACCTCTCCACCTCATCTCAACACATTGCTTTGCTTGTCCAAACAATATGGAAAAAATATCTATCTTAAGATAAATGCAGTAACTGGAAATTGCTCTTGATAAAAATGTCTGTTGATTGAATAACATTAATTCAATCACCAGTATACTGGTGACCGCAGTGATCAAAGTCTACTGTGTTACACTGTGTAGCGGTACACAGCCTGACTATGTTAATCACATTATACCAAATGTATGGTTAAAGTTGAAAAAATACATTTACATACAAGAATCTTCACTTCCTAACGTGTGGTCGCAATCTTCTTACTGTGATACACACATCTCTTTCATTCAAAAGGAATCAAAGAGTCTTCGGTATTTTTCATGTTTTGCCAAGGACATAATTCGCTTATGTTCATGATTTTCTGTTAGAAAAATTATATTGCTCTCCTTTTATCTTTCAGAATAAAGTGTTGAACATTGATGCGCTGAAGGTGAAGTTGCAGGTAAGACTAATAGCTATTTTCATCTTATTGATTTTTCATTTCCGTGTTTTAATAGAAATGTGTTTTTTCTTTTACTGACTGTTTTTCTGGTTATACGTCTGTTGGTGCTAAGTGTTTTTCTGCTTTCTTGAAGTGGGTTCGGTTTCAGTTTCTTTTAAACAATGACTGAGTTGAATAAAATAATAAAATAAATATAATGACAATTAATATAATGGCATGAAATTATTTGTGGGCCAGGTCGTTCAGAATTTCACAATATCCAATTTGTCATCAAGTCCCGGCTTCATTGCCGCATCTGCCACACACTTGGGACAGTTGATGTCAACACACGTGTCTTCTGAAACACATCTGGTATCATTTTGTTTCTTCTCATGCTTCTCGCTAAACCAGGAAGTTTAGAACCGGAATACTTATGCACCAGAAGGAACACGCTTTCTGTCCTTCTACCTCGATGAAGCGCACAGGTGCCCAATCCACCACAAGGAGTCACTAGAGCACAAGGAGGCAAGGCAACCATATTCAGTTACTAACCCCCCAAAGCTCGGACAATGTTGTGTAATTGCATTGGCCTCCACACGACCTCTGGGCTGATCCACAAGCAGGATTAAACCCTGGTCTTGCTATGATACGGCTAACATGTATTCACATTGCTTTAATACAAGCTTTCAGAGTTAATATATTTCCTTGTTTTAATAACCTTCATTATATTCAGTTGTTTGCAAGGCAGTTATCATTATCTATACTCTGTAAAATTGTGGCCACTTTAATTACTGACAGTAGGATTCATCAACCTGAAACTCCTTTGGGTTTTTGGTCCAAAATGACTCTGTGGCATCATGCAGTCCCTGCAGATTATTTTGGACGGCTCATAACCAAATGCTCTCTATTGGATTGAGATCTGGGGACTGTGCAGGCCTCTGGAGTGAAATGAAGTCACCGTCATGTCGGCGGAACCAGCATAAGATAATGCTGGCTTTAGGACGTGGCACAGTGTCTTGCTATAAGTACCCATTCGTAAACAGTGTCTCCATAAAGGGATTCATATGGTCCGCAATCAATGTTTAAATACGCTGAGGCAGTTCTATCTAGATTCTCTGTGGGGGAGCCATGCCATTTCTCCTTGCGACGCAGAGCTTCAGGCTCCATCCTGTGTCCACCTCCCTCTCGGAGTAGCACAAAATAACTCCTTCTGCGTTAAACATTTTCCGCACCAAAGACTCGGTTAATCGCCCAGCCCTATTGTTTTTCATTATCTGTCGCTGTGTGTTTGGGCTTGTGTGTGTGTGTGTGTGGGTGTGTGTAGGTGTGTACCATCATATATACCAGCTCTATGTGACGTAGCAGATGCCAATACTCCGTTGTTCCTTCTGTCTGTGTGTAAACACTCCGTCATGCCGCCGGCAGACAGGCGGCTGAAAAGACACTTTACTTCGCATTGCCAATTGCATTCTAGGGCACTACTTTCAAGGCCAATAGGGTTTGAGTCAAAAGTGCAGAGCTGTTAAGGAAACAGGGGGTCATTAGGATGTGGTCTGAAAACACTGTGGATTTGACTCTGTCCCTTAGTATTATTCTGTTCAGTTTGTCAGATAGTCAAAGACTGTTATCAGCCTGTTGCTATAGGAGATAGAGGCTGTTTGTGTCCATTGCTGAAATCAAAGGCACCAACCCCTCTTTAATTACTTAAAACCTGATTTTGAGTCCTACCAACTGAAGGCAATCAGCTATTTGAAAGTACCAGTTTAATATAGACGGAACATGACCCCAGTTCTTCCACTCATCATGTGTGGGATGTGCTGGCAATCATCCATGTGACGGGCTACACCTGAATGAAAACGAACGGACAAAGAAGCTGTTGGAGGAGATGGTATTTACATATCTGGTGTAGTGTTTCTGTGTACGTGTGTGTGTAATGCATACTGTGTGTGTGTGTATGAGACTGTACGTGTGTGTGAGACTGTGTGTGTGTGCCATCACATGTACGAGAGGGTATGTGTCTTCCTTATTACACAGGGTAACACCGAGGAGGTCTGGGCCTAGAGAGGAGGGGGGAGGGGGGAGAGAGGATTGTTTAGAACCCCAGACACTCACCCGCTGCTAATAATATATATATATATTTTTATATATAACAGTGGAAGCATTTTTTTGTGCATTTGTGTGGTTTGCGTAACTGTAATTGGGGTAGGAGCAGGCAGTCGCAGTGTAATGGAAGCCTTTCATCTCCAAAAGAGACACCTTTCAGGATATCCAAAATACAGCTGTATTTAAAACCTTCGTGAGACATCATGGTAGAATGAAGGGCTGCACTGTAGAAGATACAAGAATAACATGATCAAATACCGGGATAATGTTTTTGGATCTGTGAACCTTAAAAGCATGTAAAAATTGAAATGCTAAAAATGGCCTTAATTAGCATACAGGCCCTAAACATCAGAAGCGATTTGGAATACACTTCCTTCATGATAATTTCGCACTAGATTGAGGACAGTTTCTGCTGTAAAAACAATGGTAAAAATGTAGTTACGCGGTCAGACAGAAACAATATGTATTTGCGCTATGCAAGGAGTGCTTGTTGTTGCTGTTGCGAATTCGGTCATTGTTACTATGAGTAGACTACTTTGGCATTTTCCCATATAGTCATATCCCTCATCATACCTCATTCTCAGTTCCTGCCAGTCGAGTTGCTGTAGGCCCATTGATTAGTGGGCGAGGGATGATGATGTCATATGTCTTCCTCTTCAGATCTGGGACACTGCCGGGCAAGAAAGGTTCCGCAGCGTCACACACGCCTACTACAGAGACGCTCATGGTAAGCTGTGTGTGTATTTAAGGAGCCATTCATCTGCTCCTCCGCTCATAGACATTCCCTGCTGACTGCTTGTCAAGTGGAGCGTGTGTGTGTGTGTGTGTGTGTGTGTGTGTGTGTGTGTGTGTGTGTGTGTGTGTGTGTGTGTGTGTGTGTGTGTGTGTGTGTGTGTGTGTGTGTGTGTGTGTGTGTGTGTGTGTGTGTGTGTGTGTGTGTGTGTGTGTGTGTGTGTGTGTGTGTGTGTGTGTCGTGAGGAGACGACGCATGGCTCGGTGACTGAAGGCTAACTGCTATGTGGTTACCATCCTGCCCGTCAAACGGTGGGAGACAGACAATTACCTGTCTGTGTGCTATTTCTGGAGCGGACCCGTCAGGCCCGGACGAACGTGAAGCTGTAGGCCGTTCTGAGCAGCGGTGGGAAAATGCCCGCGAAAACCAGTCTGCAGAGCCCGCGGATGGCGAGGTGGTCCAGTCCGTTGCACCGCTCTAATGACACCCACAGACGGGCCTCGTTATCAGCTGGAGGGCGGTTCGGTCCAGTCGCGGATGAAGTGTAAACATTCACTCAGTTGAGAAGAGGCTTGATTGTTTTGTGTGTGCCAGCTATGGCGTGTTGTGTATGTGCAGTCAGGGGTACTGTGGATATAGAGTGGACAGTGAACTTGTGTGTGTGTGTGTGTGTAGAGTTTTCTTCTACCTGGCAGAAGGCTGATCTGGGCTGATCTGTCTGTATAGTTCATTATATCCTCTACAGGATATAACAGGGAGGCCTTTCCCTTGTCTGATGAACCTTTTTGTATAAAGCTCATTCAAAGTGACAGTCATAACTGCAGGGGCACTTCCTTTTAGACTGCGGGTCATGGAAACTGTCACTTCCTGTAAACCGGTCTACAACGATTGTTCCCGCCCCTGTTGGGTTCTTGCTGGAAGCTGAACGTGCTAATCGGGGGTGTTGTGAATGCATCTTTGGCTAAGTGACTTGCCTGAGGACACACATTGTCAGAAGTGCCAGAAATGACTCTGCCGTTCATATCCTGAGCATGTGCCTTTTCCATTGAAACCAATATGATTTGGAGGAGACTGCATTCAGCCCTGTAATAATATATAGGCTATTTGGCTAGGCCATGGCGGTCAGTAGGTATGGAGTGATTTTTCTTAAGGATTTAGCCAAGTTTTGAGGCTCAACATAGGATTGTATTTGTTAGAGGAAGGCCGACCGATATAAATCTAGCATGAGTCAGTCAGAAAATGTATTGAAATGTTACGAACCAGTGGCTTTTACTCATATTATTTTATTGATAGCCTACAGTTTTCCTCTAATATTTTAACTGAATAGATGCCTCCTTTCCTTCTGGATCAAGCCATGTCATGTCATGCCAGTGATCGATCTACAAATCAGCAATTAGAGAGAGCTTGTCTCAAAGAGAGCATATTCCTGACATGTGTGGCCATCGGTATTCAAATACTAGGGGAATAAGAAGAGAAATGTGAAGGGGAACATGCTGATCTTACATATTACTGCCTTATGTCAGATGAAACATTTGTTGAGAAAATGCATATTGTCTCCCCTAATTTCTTAGCGGTTGATGCTCAGCTGCCTGTATTTCTCAAGTCAGATGTGGACACAATATACTGTACATAACACATACATACACCAGCCCTTTTCATCAAACACTATGGCCACATTAGAGGCCAGCCAGCTCAGAGAAGGACTAAATCTCAGCTGACAGATCAGTCTCTGTGAAGCGCAGCTTCCGAGCTCCATCCATCACAGATTTTAGTTTCCAATGGAACCAACTGCACGGAACGGTAGTCAGTTTTACCGGACTAATCAAACCGAATTGCACCGAATCGATTCAAGTGATTGTTTCTGTTCACATGGTACACATGCCTAATGGTCGATCGTTTTGGGCATCAGATACACACATGGGCATAACGTTGGCATCCTCTTCTCATTAGTGCTTAGTCCATGCTGACTTGTGCTCTCTCCAGTTTGGGCGTTACCAATGCCTCCGCTGGCTCAAATCCAACAACAACACTGCTAACGAGATGATGGACATCGCAAGTAAAATGAGATGAAAAAGTTTCTGAACTGAGCGTGCAATCTGTGAAGCCCATCTGTTTTTCCCCCCAAACACATCCAAAACCATAGAAGGAGAATTATCTTGCCTAGTACCAGTGAGATGCCACTCTGTTCCAAATTGGAGAAAACATTAAGAGATTTGTTGTATGGGATGTAATGGCTAAGCGTCTATATTTCCAACTACAGTATCAAAATGTCTCTCTCTGTCTGTCCCTCTGTGTCTGTTTGTTTCTTTCTGTCCTTCTTTCTGTCTCTCTCTCTGTCTGTCAGTCTCTCTGTCTCTCTGTCTCTGTTCATCTGTCTGTCTCTCTCTGTCTGTCACTCAATCAGTCAGTCTGTCCGAGTGTATGTATCTATTTTTCTCTCACTCTCTTTTCTTTCTTCCAGCTGTGAGCCTTAAAGTCTGCCATATGGGAGGTGTGTTGTTAGTCTTCTTTTAGTCTGTACTCACTGGGCTGGGGAATAGAATTATAATCACTGCACTCCAGAGCAGCACCGTCGTTGAGCTGGTTCTGAATAAGGACTGGCGGAGACGTGTCTCTAATGCTGGATGCTCTGTGAGGGCGGGGCTTGCTGGAAGGCGGGGCACACAGGGACGGAGGGATGAAACGGAGCAGAATGGACTCTCAAGGAACAAAAGAAAAATAGTTAAGCATTGCTGTTTATTTCACCACCCGAACCGAGTTGTCTTCCGCCAATAGATTTAGAAACAAAATAATGAAGTGAGGGATTGATAAGGGGGAATTGGAACATGCCAGTTTGAGATCTCTCAGCACCGGTGGTGCATGATATAAGTTCTCATCACTCCTCTCCTTTCCTGGCGTCTTTTCTACGTTATCTGTAGTGCCTCCATTCCTCTCCTTAACGGCTGGCCAAGATTCCTGATCAACAGCAGCCCCAGGAGGGATAGATCACACCTCAGGGGAACGGATGTGGGGGAGAGAAACACCCAGGCACACGGAGAGGGAGGCAGAGAGAAATGAAGGGAGGAGGAGATCGAAAAGGGGGTAGCTAAACCGGAGGGAAGGTGACTAGAATGGGGAGAGGGGAATGAAGGGATCTCTATCACTGAGAGCGTTATCTGGAGATGGCAGCTCAGATGCTGATTGATTAAGCTGTCAGCGAATCAGAGGAATTAGGAATGCAGCTGTCACAATGATTGATCCCTTCTTTTCATTATGAATGCCTTCTAAACAAACAGTTCCCTGTCAATGTGTTTTACGTGCGCATGTTGAAGAGGTGGAATATCGAGTTTAATTTGGGATGCTCATTAATAATGCACATTATTCTTTAATGATTTATGATTCTGGGGACAAATACCCCCAGCAGATTTATCCAACCACATCAATGAATATTTATTTTCCTTGTTATTCCCTGTCCTTGAAAGCTGAACAATTTAACATAGGTTTTACTGAGTCTGTATTCCTCGTCAGCTAAAGTGTTGCTGAGATACACAAAATATAAATAAAGCATAATTAAATATATATTCACAAACAATAATTTTAAAACAATTTCCTATAATAAAACTGTTTACCCTGCATACACTTAATGGTTCGTTGTTGCCTTTTAGGCTTCTTTTAGTGGCCAAATATGTTTTAATGCTTCACCTTCCTCTTCCAACCTTCAGAATTCACCAGGTACGTCTGCTTGCATATTGTAAGAACTCGGTCAAAGCCCATTGGTGCCACATTCATGGCTGCCGTTCTTCACTTTCTGCCATAACAAACCACATGCACAAGCTACACCTTCCATTCCATCAGGGACCAGTGGCCAGACAATGAATGGATTTATTATGGTGATATTGAGCACTGTTTTCGGCCTGTGATTTCAACATTGTAATAGCTCCTCAGTTGGTCTAGATGGTTCTTTTTAAAATCCAGGACCAGCTCTGGAAGAGATATACACTCACCTAAATGATTATTAGGAACACCATACTAATACTGTGTTTGACCCACTTTCGCCTTCAGAACTGCCTTAATTCTACGTGGCATTGATTCAACAAGGTGCTGAAAGCATTCTTTAGAAATGTTGGCCCATATTGATAGGACAGCATCTTGCAGTTGATGGAGATTTGTGGGATGCACATCCAGGGCACGAAGCTCCCGTTCCACCACATCCCAAAGATGCTCTATTGGGTTGAGATCTGGTGACTGTGGGGGCCATTTCAGTACAGTGAACTCATTGTCATGTCCAAGAAACCAATTTGAAATGATTCGAGCTTTGTGACATGGTGCATTATCCTGCTGGAAGTAGCCATCAGAGGATGGGTACATGGTGGTCATAAAGGGATGGACATGGTCAGAAACAATGCTCAGGTAGGCCGTGGCATTTAAACAATGCCCAATTGGCACTAAGGGGCCTAAAGTGTGCCAAGAAAACATCCCCCACACCATTACACCACCACCACCAGCCTGCACAGTGGTAACAAGGCATGATGGATCCATGTTCTCATTCAGTTTACGCCAAATTCTGACTCTACCATCTGAATGTCTCAACAGAAATCGAGACTCATCAGACCAGGCAACATTCTTCCAGTGGGGGTCTTCTGCTGTTGTAGCCCATCCGCCTCAAGGTTGTGCGTGTTGTGGCTTCACAAAAGCTTTGCTGCATACCTCGGTTGTAACGAGGCGTTATTTCAGTCAAAGTTGCTCTTCTGTCAGCTTGAATCAGTTCTCATTCTCCTCTGAACTCTAGCATCAACAAGGCATTTTCGCCCACAGGACTGCCGCATACTGGATGTTTTTCCCTTTTCACACCATTCTTTGTAAACTTTAGAAATGGTTGTGCATGAAAATCCCAGTAACTGAGCAGATTGTGAAATACTCAGATCGGCCCGTCTGGCACCAACAACCATGCCACGCTCAAAATTGCTTAAATCACCTTTCTTTCCCATTCTGACATTCAATTTGGAGTTCAGGAGAGTGTCTTGACCAGGACCACACCCCTAAATGCATTGAAGCAACTGCCACGTGATTGGTTGATTAGATAATTGCATTAATGAGAAATTGAACAGGTGTTCCTAATAATCCTTTAGGTGAGTGTAGGTTTGTTCTGCAAGAATATAGACACTGGTTTAAGGCTGTCCTTCCTGAAAATACTCCTCTCCTTTGTCCCTACAGTGAAATGCTGTTAAATTGTTTGCATGCAGTTTTACACTTTGACCTTTCTGGTGCTTGGGGATGTCCTTACGATTGGGCCTTAAGGTGCCACAGTAATAGATGTTGGCTCCAAGTCACTCATCATCGGAACCGATGAAAACAAGCTGTTAGTGGAAAGATGGTGTTGTGACAAAAAATAGCCCCTTCCTTCAGTCCGTTCAGCTCAGTTGGTTGAGCCGAGCGATTTGTTTCATACCCCCTGGAACTGTGTAAACATTGAGTCACAAACGTATTTATTTTAATCTCCCACTTCAGTTTTTTATTTTTTCATAGAAGTCTGCCATCATATTTGATCATTGAGTTTTGAAAATCCGCGGAACAAACTTGCCAGGGATAAAATCATTTTGGGGAAGATTTCTTGATGTCTGTCTCGTTTGTTGAAAAGGGCATGCACTTAAATGGTGCCTCAAAGAAGTTGCCTGGCATTTTGCTAGTTATGTATGACACCCCGAGTGTGACATCCGTAGACTGTCTGTCAATACCAGCTAGGCGGAGGGGCCCATGGGAATACTGATGCCTACAAAGCATTTTATCCGCTCTTTGAATGTGCTCAACCTTGAAGTGGCTCCTACCACTTTTAAAAGCAATTCCAAAACTTGGCCACTTTTTCTTCGGGCCCACGCTGTCTGCTACAGCGGGGGAACAGTGGGACGCCAGGGCAACGTAGGTGCCCCCTTTTTCCGTGTTCTCCTTCTCTGCCTCCGCCTCCCCCTCCTGATCCTTTCTCTCCCTTCACTCTCCTCTCTGTCCTCATCAATCTGGTTGTCCTGTCTCCCTCCTCAACTCCTTGTCTCCGCCCCTTCGATCATCTGAAACTGTTCTTCCTCCATCCTCCAGCTGCCCGTGGCCCCGGTCCGCTTATCAGGACTTGCTAGAGCATGATGAAGCAAGGCAACCCCTTTCTGATTACTAACCCTTCAAACCTGGACTGTACCAGCCAATTCCACTGCAATTAGACCCCTGGGATAATCCTTGAAAGGGATTCAGGCCTTGTCAACGATGCATCTCTGATGCAAAGACATTACAAGTTGCCCCATTGAGGGTCCCAATGTCTAACTTATCAGAGGTGCACGGTCTCTATGAGACCATGTGAAATGGAAGCAGAAACAGCACACTGGTCTTGCTCATATCAATGTAAGTCTTTTATTTAAGCTCATGTTTTGGTCTATAAGCCCTTGTAAAAGCTCTAAGGCCGGTATGTAAGCTCCCATAGATGACTGACGGAGATATAAGAACAGTATGCTGGTTTCTCCCTTTCTTTCAAATGTTATCCTGTAAATGTAAAATGTGGGGAGGAATAAAACCACTGCTTTTGGCTGGGTCTCCTTGTAGCAGGTAATGCAGTGTAAGACTAACATGATGCTGAAACAGACGGTTCATCCATTGACCAGGGACAGGGCTGGCTCACACCTGGCAGCTGGCAGGGGCTTTACATTGGGTTGAATTTTTGAGCCCTGGGATTCTTGTGAAAGTATTTTTTTTTGCTTGGCTGGTTTGATAGCAGGACATGTTGTAGTGTGGATACGTTGGATTTGCTGTGCACGTGTTTGAACACCACCAGCCAAGTTGTTTTTGAGTGACCCTCATTCACCATCCTAATATTCTCTACAAAACCACCGCATGGGACCTTCCTGTCCACCTCTCTTCCAGGAAAGGTCGTTTTATTGGAAAGGGTAAAGGACAGTGGAGGCAAGTAATTTTTTTCCACTTCCTCACGCTCGTCTGTTAAAGACTAGCTGGTAAAACACAGTCTGTATTAACAGCAGTTCTATTAGCTGGTTTAAATGTTGATTATGCCTGGTCATCTCTCCACCCCCTCATATTCTGCACCATATCCCACAAATCCCACGCCACTACATCCCTTTGGCTGAATTATGTTGTTTGTTAGCTTGTGCAAAACGAATAGTTGCATCAAGCATGAAGGCAGCGGATATTTCCCATTTATTCCGTCGTGACCAAAGAAACTCTGGTGACAATGATATTTGGGCAACCATATGAGCCGTCACGGTTAGGATCCTCCCCACGGAAAGCACACAGTTATCATGTTACCATGTTACCATGTTACCATGTGCACATAGAAGAATCAGACCAAGCTGATCAGAAATACAGCAGCTAACCAGCCGGCGACGCTGAAACATGCTCACAACCGGCAAAGGGAGCAGGCAGAGATCAGATTAAGTCAGGATTCGACATACCAGGCATAGACGATTAGTAGCGAAAAACACAAGCAGGTCGATCGCAAACAGCATACAGTAATACAACTCAGACTGTCTGGAAGCACCTTTTAGATTAGATGAACGAGTCTTTATCAACCTGGTGCACATGGATGCCGCAATTCTATCCCATCCTTCTGTGCAGAAAAAGTTCAAGCTCCGTCCAATTGTGAGGGGATCTCCTGTGCACGGCCATCGTTAGGTCAGTCCGAAGATCAATAGGATTGATTATTCTTTAATGTCAGCTTTCTGACGGAGGGCGTGGCTGGTGAGTTCAAGCTGAAATGTCTTGATATCTGGAGGTGTTTGGTGACCCCTGTATCCAGATCAGAGCCGCTGTCCCTGCTGAAGACGAGCGGGTCCGTGACAAGATGCTTGACAGGAAGGGCCGTGCCCTTGAGGTGGTGTGTTGTGTCGAATTTGATATTAGGCCCAAAAAAGTCCTGCATGTTCCCATCAGACCATAACACATGATAGACTGTAACGTTTTCCCACATGGTTTTTGGGAGACTTAATGCCTCTTGCGATATGTATACAGGCTTTGGTCCTCTCTTTTGGTATGTGACTTCTGTCCTGCCACGCTGTCCCACTGCTCAGACCTATTGGCAGAACATGCGCAATGGTTGTGACATGCAGGGAGTGGCGTCTTTGTCTTGGTTTCAGTCTTCACATCATATATTCTAAAGCTGCATTCTCAATAAGGCTGTGTAGAAATCAGATTTCAGTGGTATATAATTGTTTTTTATCAGAACATTATGGATTAACATATCCTATGTTTAGCAAATGATAGAAAATAGTTTTCAAACTTGTAGCCAAGATCTTACTCCTCCTGGAGTTTTGAGCAGAGTAAATCCCCACATTAAAATGGGCAACTTGTCTACAGCGTCCTAATCTGTGTTCTGCGGCTGCATTTAGCATCAGCTCCTGGGGTGTGGGAAAACATTTCAAATGTAAGCGTCAAAGTTATTAGTGTAGAAAATGGTGTATTTGAGAGACTGCTTCTGGCAGCTTGTGGTGCTGTGTAACCATAGCAACGCATTAAGCAACACAAGTGAATGTTTGACAGATGAACTAAGTTAGGTAGAGGGGCTAGTCGGCTATTTTATGAAATGGGAACCCCATCTTGATTTGATTCATATTAGTATAAAGTGTGTTAAATGTATACACTATGGGTTTTCTAATTAATAAATAATCAGCCTTTTAATCAGCCAATCGGCCTTTTAAACTGCTCTAGTTGTACAAGCACATCCAACCCTAAAGTATCCAGCCATTCATCCAACAAATAAGGAAGAAGCCAAAAGCCCCTTTTTTCAACCCAGTGGAAACCAAGGGAACCTCAGTCTAATGCAGTCTTGGGATTTAGTTCTATAGCTATTGAGTCTGAAAATGAGTTAATGTTGACAAATATGACCGCGGTTTCTGAATTAGTGCTTTATTAATAAACACCAGAGCACGCCGCTCCTTTCTAGTATACAGTGATGTGTTCTGAACCCGTATGTGTACAACTGAACACAGTAGACACTCAATGTGTAAAAGTGTAAGAATTGCGGCAGTGTAAAATGTGTAAAAGTATATTATGTAGCCATAATCCAAAACATATTGTTTTACTGTCTTTAAGGGGACAAACTTTATTTACGCAAATCTATGTCAGAAAATACATGTAATTAAGAAAGTATTGGCTGCCAGGCTTTATCAGATTTACACAAAAAGTAATAAATTCAACAAATTGTAATGTCTCACAGTGTCCAGAAGGGGGAATTAGTGTACAATGTTTATTAGAAATTGATTTTGGTTGGACGAGAAGTCATTGCCCTTTGAGAGCCGTCTGACGTTCTGATATTTTCAAATCTGTTTGCTTTTATCTATGCAGATCAGCAATGCCTACAGTAGTGTGAGATGTTCTGTGACTGGTTTTGAGAATGGTGGTCAGCAATAGCCATGGTGCTCCTCTTCTTCTCTGACTCTCTCCAGCACCCCCTGGCCCCCTGCCCCACTGGTCTACTGGCCCCACTGGCCTCCTGCCCCCCTGGCCTCCTGGCCATGATATCAGGGACAGGGTCTGACTATGCCGCCATGCCCCACAGCAGTTATCACGCAATGTATTTCACCCGCTTCATTGACAGAATACAATTATAAACCCAATAAAATACGTAAAACTTACACATTTGGAGTGCAACTGTCAGAGGGAAATGTGGAGCTGGGTGAAGAAAGGTTTGGATTGAAAAGCTCATTGTGGACTGACTTCTGATACACCCTTATGTGAGGTGTAATTGTTACTCTTTGTCAATGTGCTGTAATGGGTTTAAAAGGGGACTGAATTGTCATTATGAATGTATTGTTATATTACTGAGTTACTGGCCATCTGGGCTTTGATTACAGTGCAGCGTACTCACCGTGCTTTAACTGGTTACATAATGCTATTCATAGTATCCAACCTCAAATGAACAGTATTTTCTTTTTTTTTTATAGAAGGCTAGTTGCAATAAGTCAAATTTTCCCTGTCCTTCACAACTTCATCAGCTCCCATCCTCTGACCAACTCTCTTCTTGAGCCATGATCTCTTTGCCACCATTTCTTTAAGCCAGAGATCTTCCTTAAATAATAATAATTGTTAACATGACTGTTATTTCATGTTAATTTTGCATAACATAACAACAAATATTCAGAGCCAATAGAATGCAGGTTTTCATTTGTTGAAATGTTGTCTTTATTTTGGCCTACAGTAAGCCTTATATTCCAGTGAGAGCCACCCATAGACAGCTTGTTGATGTGCTCTACTTCTGTTCTCTCCCCAGCTCTGCTCTTACTCTACGACGTTACTAACAAGGCCTCTTTTGACAACATCAAGGTAGGACTCATTTCTGTGTCAGTACTTTCTGTACTCTGAATAAAGGCTTTCTTATATCCCTCTCAAACTTTTTCAATTCCTCTCTTCCTCCACCCCCCATGTCTTCCTTACAGTCTAACTTCATCTGTTCCTCCACTTTCCATGTCACCCCCTGCAACCCATTTCTTTTTTTTGTATTTCTCCCTCTGTATATTCCACATGTTGGATGAGAGCTGAATGACATGTGACATAATATTTTTCTGCTTCCTGTAACGGCATATCTGTGTATTGTTTAGATTCTGACTTTTTGTGAATGGAGACTGAGATGATGATGATGATGATGATAATAATGGGTGTGTGTAGGTGTATTAAACATGAGTTTGACCGCTGATGAAGATGACGAAGACGATGATGGGAGTGCGACTGATGTCACTGGCTGCTCTCTAAGGAGTGATGTTTAGGCCATTTTGGCCCCGATGGCGTACTCTCATCTTCTTGTCTCCCCAGTCTCCTCCGCCGATGTATTACAGGCTTTTGAGGAACATTAAAGGCCCGGAAGTCCTCGCGACAGGGCGTCTAACGAGACATGGGCTGTTAAATGGCTTCAAATGGCATGTAGTGATCAAAGAGAACCCACGTCGCGTAGTCACCGAGCCGTCTGTCTCCGCTGCTTTAATTGCAGCTGGTTCTCCTATCATTAATATTTAATACAGAAGGGGAGACACGAGCCCATAGAGGCTGCTTGGACAACCTCACTTCTGATCAACAGCACAGGTGCTCCTACTCATTCTCACTTAGACAGCTGCAGTTGGTTATGGCAGTCATAACAGATGGGTGTTTATGCGGCACACTGCACCTGGTCTTGTGAGGGGGAGAACGCAGCATATTCACCACAAACATGAACATGGAAACGTGTTCTGTGGAATTCTGTGACATTCTCCTTATTCCACCTCACATACAGTATAGATATATGTGCTTTAAAAGCAACGTGTTTGGGGCTCGCATTTCTGCGCTTTCTGTTGTCTGTGAACTCCCTCCTCATATCGTGCCTCACTGTTAGATTGCGGTTTATTTCTTGTCCGTCCATGGTGCGGATTAAAGTGTGATAATCGACTATTCGTATTTGAAGATGGTGGATCTCAGCCTGCTTATCTCCCCCAGGCTTAACACATGCGTGACAGCCCATCATCGTCCACAACACGGAGAATCATCCACACACTGGAGAATCATCCACACACGGAGAATCACCTACATACGGAGAATCATCCACATACACAGAGAAAATCATCCACACACACAGAGAATCATCCAGACACACAGAGAATCATCCACACACACAGAGAATTGCATTAGCATTTCAAACAGGTGCTGTTTAACGCTTCAAAATGAGGTGCACTGAGAGAGGCCGGGGGTGGGAGATTGAGTGTGTGTCAACACATCAACTAAATGCACACACTCTCTCTCCCACACACACACACACCCAGGCACACACACACTCACACACACACACGACAATGTTAATCACGGGGTCCATTGCAGAGAACAAAGACTCTGGTTAGCCGACTTTGTGTGTGTGTGTGTGTGTGAACATAGCCAAATGTGTGTGGGAGTAAGAGAGGAATCAGTAAGAGAGGAGAGCAGGGCAATAATGTGTCACATAAGAGGTTGAAAACATTTCTGAGAGCACCGCAAAATGCACTTAGTGGGCAACAAACCAGCTAGTGAATTTCTATATAATTCAACTACTTACCTTACGTTTGGTGACAGGAGGGGAGACCTCCCAACCTGTTCTGTATTATTGAAATTAGTTTTTTCGATTTTGACTTTTCACATTTTGTCCCATATTTGTACACTTCTCTTATAAGGACAGTCAACAGAGAGGCTTTCTATGCTTTATTAGTGTTCATGTACTGTACATTCTGCAGTAGTATATGAGCATTGTAGAGTAGGTTGTATACAGTAAATGTTTGCTCTGTGCTGCCCTGTTTACAACACAATAGCCATGCAGTGAAAGTGTTTATTTATTCATCTTCAATAGTGTTTTAATTGAGTGAAAATCTCCAAAGCACTTATATATGTATAAAAAATATGCTGGCCAAGCACAAAAACATGAAAGACCTCCCACAAAAGCACTCCAAGTTCTTCTCCATCTCTCCTTGCTTCTTTCTCCAGCTCTGTTTCTCTTTTCCTCTCTTCTTATCTCTCCACCCTCTGGCAGTGGAGAGGCGAATACAGATGTTGCCTGTTGAGTCACCCAGGAGATGTGAAGGGCCTTGAAAGCTTTGTTGCTTTAATGGAGAGGCACCTTGAAGAGATAACTTGGCAAGACTGTCAGGAGCCTGGATACCTTCCCTAGCTCGATCTAGATACCACCTACACGATTTTGTGAATTTTTCTTAGTGTGTTTGCAACTAATCCACTATTACAATGGTTTAGACTCAAAATGAGAAGGTAAAGTGAGAAAGACAAAGAGATCTATTGAAAAAGATTTTCCCAAAAAATGGAAGAAAGGCTGTAATTTCTCAGTTCTTTGTTCAGAGGTATTACTCAAGAAGTGAGACCTGTGGTTAGGGATGCACTGACACCACTTTGTCTCAGACCGAGTACAAGTACTTATATTTGGGTACTTGCCGATACCGACTACTGATACCAAGTACTAAAAGCTGCACTAGGTGGGATTTTTTCAGTAAATAAACAAAGGTTTTGTCCCCTATAAACATATTGTGGACATCTTAATAATGTGTATTACCCCTTATAGCATCAATGACAGCTTGCAGTCTTTTGTAATAGTTGTCTATGAGGCCCCGAATCCTTGCAGGTGGTATAGCTGCCCATTCGTCTTGGCAAAATGCCTCCAGGTCATGCAAAGTCTTTGGTTGTCTTGCACGAACCACACGTTTAAGATCTCCCCAGAGTGGCTAGATGATATTAAGGTCAGGAGACTGTGATGGCCACTACAGAACCTTCACCTTTTTCTCCTGTAACCACTGGAGGGTCAACTTGGCCTTGTGCTTAGGGTCATTGTCGTGCTGGAAAGTCCAAGAGCGTCCCATGCGCAGCTTTCGTGCAGAAGAATGCATTGAGCCACCACCATGCTTTACAGTGGGGATGGTATTCTGTTCACTATAGACCTTGTTGACCCCTCTCCAAACAGAGCTACTAACCGTAAAGCTCTATTTTGGTCTCGTCACTCCAAATTACACTGTGCCAGAAGCTGTGAGGCGTGTCAAGGTGTGGTCGGGCATATTTTAACTGGGCTTTTTTGTGGCATTGGTGCAGTAAAGGCTTCTTTCTGGCAACTCGACCATGCAGCTCATTTTTGTTCAAGTATCATCGTATTGTGCTCCTTGAAACAACCACACCGTCTTTTTCCAGAGCAGCTTATATTTCTCCTGAGGTTACCTGTGGGTTTTTATTTGTATCCCGGACAATTCTTCTGGATGTTTTGGCTGAAATCTTGGTCTACCTGACCTTAGCTTGGTATCAAGAGATCCCCGAATTTTCCACTTCTTAATAAGTGATTGAACAGTACTAACTGGCATTTGCAAGGCTTTGGATATCTTTTTATATCCTTTTCCATCTTTCTAAAGTTCCATTACCTTGTTATGGGTGTCTTTTGACAGTTCTTTTCTGCTATGGGCTCAGTATCTAGCCTGCTCAGTGCATCCACGTGAGAGCTAGGAAACTCATTAACTATTTATACACAGACACTAATTGCAATAAAACAATCTGCAGGTGTGGGAAATTCACCTTTAATTGCCATTTTCACCTGTGTGTCACCTTGTGTGTCTGTAACAAGGCCAAACATTCAAGGGTATGTAAACTTTTGATCAGGGCCATTTGGGTGGTTTCTGTTATCATTATGATTTATAAAGGAGCCAAACAACTGTGATAATAAATGGCTTCATATGATCACTATCCTTAAATAAAAAACATATTTTCAAAATCAATGCCAAAATGTCAGTTCCTGCCAGGGTATGCAAACTCATGAGCACAACTTTATATTGATAGTTATTGTATCAATGTTATTCAAGAATGAAAGAAAAACTAACTTTGTTGTGCTTTGAAATGAAATTGCTTTGTCAGTGTAAAGTTTGTCTTCAGTCTCACTAGCAATTGCTCAATTCTTATGACTATTCCAAGTAGTAAGATATTAAGCCTATTTCCGGCTAATAAACTATTAAAACCGCAGTGGCAAAAGCCATACAGTTCATAGATGCTATTTTTGGTGGAATTAAACTTCACAAGAAATGTTTGTCAGTTTAACACAGTGCTTAGTGTTGACTAGCTAAATATATCAAACTTGTCGTGATGTTAATGCGTGACACAACAATCCAATGTTGAGATGCAATTTTATGACAAGTTAGTGTGTCTCAGCACCGGCATGTAGTGTCTGAAATTTGCTTTTTGGCTCACCTGCCAAGGGGACTGGTAGATGAAAAAATCCACCAGCCAAGCATATTAATTTCCTTTTAATGTCATGTATACATTAATTGCTGTACATTTAATTGAGATAAGGTATTTTGCTGAATACAAACTTTTTGTTTCCAATGAAAAATTTCTTGTTTCTGCTTTTATCTTTAGCATACTAGTCACACACAGAACAACTTGTCGCCTCAGCATCATATTGCAGCCAGCCTCTTGAAACTCCATTATCGCCAAACCTCCAATTCCCACAAAACTTTACCCGACTTGATAACATTCCAACCATTTGAGCTATACCAAAAGGTATCACTTGGTGTGGCTTCATTTGCAGCTTTTCCAGCTATCTGTGGAGTGAGCTTACAGAACGTTCTTAACTCTGTTAAACTTGCTTGGAGCTGGGCGTGAGAGCAGCTTACCTGATCCAAGACTGCCTGAGTAATGGACCGTCGTTGGGGAGGGTAGTGTTCAAATTAGCCAAAAGCAGAAAGGGTTTAGTGTAAAAGCCCGTGGGGTGTAATGATAATAAGGTATGGCTTAGGATGTTATTCACACATGCTGGAAGGCTCAGCAAGGATGTCTGATACTTTGCATAAGAGCATATGAAAGGATGCCTGCGAGTGAAAATGCCCCAGTAAAAGCTAATATAGACATGATAAGCTAAGTTGTCTCATAATATAAATAGACAAATCCGCAGGTTCGCAATCCAACACTGACCAGACTTTGATTTTGACTAAAAGTGCCGGAGTGATGCGTCTTGTCAGAGCAAAATGCATGTCATCATTTACAGGGTGGAGGGTTGGGGGTGGGGTGGGAGGAGACATGTCTACTGTTGCCTTGGTTCCTAAATGAGTAGCAGCATTGGTGACGGTACAGCCTGACAGCTTCTTTTAACAATGGGAAGTGCTCACAGAATGGTGGTGTTAAAATGATACGTTGTTTATCAGATCGTGCTGTTCAGTCAGCTGCTGTAGGCTAAGTGCAGCACAGCTCTGCACAGGTTGTTCATTGTATATTTATTGTATATTCGAATGCTCATTGGCTCCTGCTAGAGATGCATCCACTCTTCCTGTGGTCTCCAGAGAACACAAAACAAGACAGACACATGTCTATAACACCCGGGCTCCTAAACAGGTTTTCAACCGCAGTGATTTTGTCCTGGTTTGTTAGAGGTGAAAAAAAGTTTAGACAAATGTATGTACTATCCTATTAAGTCAAGCACTGCCAGGCCAGTAAGGGCCTGAGTTGACCTGAGAGCCCTGTCATCCAGGTGATGAGGTCACAGCTCGGGCCCACCCACATTGATTCAGGTCCCCTCCTTCATCCCGTCTTGGCCGGGGGACCTCATTGTTTTGGTCATGGACTCAATCCAAGACTCTCTTTCAGTTGGTCATTTTGGTACAACACTGAAGCTGCATAAAGGATAAAACTGTACAGGCAGGAGGTCGGCAAACCTGTTACTGGAGAGCAGCTGGGTACAGCATGTAGACCTGAACTCACCATCCGAGGAATGATGGAAGTTAGGATATTTTTACTGTCTCAAACTTTTCAGTTCTTTTCTACCAGAATCAATTCTGCATGAATTGATTCAAATTGAAAAAGGCCTAAATGATCCTCCAGGACCCCATTTATGTGAGTGTACTACTGAGCTAACTCATCAGTTCAGTGATTGTAAAAGCAATTCAGTGCACCTGGCTTTCCAGGTGGGTCAAATTAAGAACATGCATAGCCGGTCCTCCAGGAACGAGGCAGCCCAGCGGTACGGGCACACATCCTGGACAATCAGCCACAAAGACCAGAGTGAAGCTGAGCTCTGTTCTCCATCTGCCCAGCCGGCCATGCAATCAGGCCTGGGGATTCGGCTGAATGGAGGTGGGGACTCAGTGATGTGATGGATGTGAAGGTCTTGGCCCACGGCCACCTCTTCAGAACCCTGGCCAAACCCAGCCCTGGCGTATGTAATGAAGCAATTAGAGAGAACTTTGTCCCGAATTGCTTTGGAGTTCTGGGGTAGCGTGAAGCGTAATAGAAAAGAGGGATGAATAACCACCATTAAAATGCTAATGTTTTAGTTTCGTGGGAGTGGCGCCCAACTCTGAGACAAGAAAAAATATATTTGCCCAAAGCAAAATGAAATGGAATCTAGGATACTTCCCCCAGGACAGGAAACGCTGATGTTTCAGTAGATGAAAGCTGCATCAGAGAGAGGGAGTATCAGGTGCTGGGAGGTGTGTGGGCAGCTGAGGGAATATAACAGTACATGTAACACACATGCTGCGTACGGTAAGAAATACAAATACACACTTACCTATCTGGAGGGCTCCATGTGAGTCACTCTTCTCTACACATTTAGATGTCCTGGCCTACAACACTAGATCCAGAGACATATTTTGTGTTATGCAAAAGCCAAGGCACTCATAGCCACAGTAAATAAACGACAAAGGGGTTTTAATGCTGCTCAACCGGATTAGCCCAGGGGTCCCAAGACGGGCACTGCAACTGCCCAGCACCATCCAGTTTTTGGTGGCTTGGGTCCCTGTGAGCCTCTGAGTGCTTTCTTCAGGCGCGTTTCGATTCCTGTCTAGCCTTCCTGTTTTAGTGAGCAGTGTGATTAATACCGGGCTGGCATCAGATGTGCTTCAAAAGACACATCTCCACCAGCCAAGATAAACCCATAGAGGGTCCTGTCTGCACATCTTCCAAGATAAAGATTGTAGTGCTGGAGATTGAGCAGGCCAAGTGCCCCCCTTAGGTTTTAGAAAACTGGAGGTGGACATTTTCTGGTTTTTATTAAATCATATAAAACCTGATTCTACATTTAGAGAATAAAAAAAAAAGAATCTGACAGATAACAGGTAATCATTTAAAGGATATAGTTAAGCCTGGAGAGAAAATTCATGCTGATGATATTAACTTCAAAAGTATTTACTGTGAGAGAGGACCACAAAATACAATCTTCTTAAGTTTTGTTGACAAGCTGTGTATAGTTTTCCTTTAATAAATAGTTAGGAGATTTTCATACATATTCCCAAACATTTCAGTCTATTTGGTTTTCAAGGGAGTAGGGTTAGCACCTGGGTTAACGGGTCAACACTTTGAACACATTTTTAGGATCCAAATGTTCATCTAACATTTTGGCACGTGTCTGATACAGAGAAAAGCATCCAACCAGTTAACAAGGAAAATTAATCTACGCTGTCCTCTACGCATGCACAAGCCTCTGTCTAGTAAAAGACGGAATAAACAAGACGGAGGCTGAGAGAAAGCAAAGGGAAGCAGCGACAACAAAGGAAAAGCTAGGGAGTGTGGAGACCAGCGGACAGTGGAAGTGTCAGGAGTTGCTGTGTAGTGGCCTTTAGTGGTTTATTCTTCCCATGACCACACGCTGTACGAGCAGCCAGCGGACGAGTTCATGGCTCTTCGGCAATAAGCCGTTGATTGGAGGTAGACTGTTGTTGAGGCACGCTAACTGACACCGGGTTGACTGTAATTCTGTGTGAGTGTGAACAGCACCGCTCCTCTCCTGCTCTGCTGTCTACTCTCCCGTCAGCTGGGAAAGACTATAACCGGACTGTCAGAACTTGGCTCTCATTAGTTTCAGGGTTAATACAGCAGCATGTTCCGTCTCTCGAATCGCTCTCCTCCTCTCGCTCCTTTTACGTATCCATCTTTACCTCTCCTCTCCCTCTCGTATTTAGCTATCCGTTAAATCAGTCTATGAACAGCGAGACACTGCTATTTGAAACTTTCAAGGACCTGGCAGCTTGAGATATAATGTTTGTACAGTATGTGATGCCACAGAACTATCCTTTCAGTCTTTGAAACACTTGGGTCAGTTATAATTGGAATTCACTGGCCCCTCCGTTGAAGGGCTGATCTCACGGCTGTGCTGTCAAAGGTTGTTCTGACTGAAGATTGCTTTTGCGAGGTAGCGTGGGTGTGTAATAGGCTTGCGTATGTTGTGGTAACAGAACAGAACCATAGCCACTGTTTAGAATCAAGAATTAAACCGGAATAGAGCAGGGGATTACCATTTTCATGAATAGCAAGTTGCCAAATGTGAGCATGTGTATGCGTCTGTTTGGTATATCCACTCTGCATGTTGGTTTTCGTCTTAATTCATTCTGTTCGTGGATCAGTTTTAAAGGAGATGTCTGTAATCAATACTAGTTCTCCCCATATTTGGAAGAAGAACCACAAAGATGAAAAATGACCATGGTTTCCACTGAAACTAAAAAGAATTATCTTGAACACCGACCACTTATCTTGATACTTTGATGACAGTATCAATGAACTGCACAAAATCCATTATTAAACATACAGCAAAAAACTCAACACTGAACATATTCTGGATCATGTTCCCCTACACTGAACATATTCTAGATCATGTTCCCCTACACTGAACATATTCTGGATCATGTTCCTCTACACTGAACAAACTCTGGATCATGTTCCCCTACACTGAACAAACTCTGGATCATGTTCCCCTACACTGAACAAATTCTGGATCATGTTCCTCTACACTGAACATATTCTGGATCATGTTCCCCTACACTGAACAAACTCTGGATCATGTTCCCCTACACTGAACAAATTCTGGATCATGTTCCTCTACACTGAACATATTCTGGATCATGTTCCCCTACACTGAACGAACTCTGGATCATGTTCCCCTACTCTGAACAAATTCTGGATCCGTGGGTGTCCGTTGATGGGCACCAACCACACCTGGGTCCCCTAATAGGTATTTAACCTCCACTTCCATCGGCACCCTGGGCATGACCCCTTCAACTGGCACCCTTCCACTTCCACAACCTCACAGGGATGGATCCCCCTTTGTCACAAACACTGTGTTAACTGTGGTTACGGCTCCCCAGGGGTCCGATAGATTGATGGGAGACAGAAGGGAAACCGAGGGAAACACCTACACTTTAACAGTATACATACTAAGACTCATAAACCTACGATGCTTTAGTGAGTTCTGGAACATGCGCTACCATGCTATGTGGTGTTGAGCTATATGCTATTGGGGTCAAAGTCCTTCCTCATGATAAATGGTCTGGTGATAATTGGGTCGATGAGAGAGAGACCCCAGGCAAAATAAAGGAAGAGCTGGCAGACCTTGACACCCTTCCTTGGTCTCCTTAACCCAGAAAGAGTGCTTGCTTACTGAAGAGAGGTGAGGTCTTAGAGACATTTCTGTTGTTTTTGTTTGTTTCCATACGTGAATTTGAGCTGCACACAAACCTTTCACACTCCTTGTCTCGCGAACCTCTCTCCCACCACTGAGCATTCACACAACTCGATAATAAACCTATTGGACAATAATTACAATAACTGACAATATGCCCCATTGTGTGGGTTAATGTAAATCACTAATGTAGGCCAGAACTCTGTGATTATATAAGCGGAGAACGATGCTATCGTAAGCATGGGTTTACACTTCATTAACAGACAGGGAAAGACAGCGCAGCAGGACATGTGGCCAGCTCGCGTCTCCTCGGCTCTCTCCTCTCTTCTGTTCAGCAGCCTCCCATCAAAGCCAATTACACGAACACTCTGTGTGTTCCATAACTCCCAACTGCTTTCTGCTTGGACTCAGAGGCCCAATCAGATTGGGGAAAAGCTCCGGGGTGTTTTGTGCTGAGGAACTAGGGATATGAACCATGGATGAATGAAGCTGCTTAGAGAAGAGAGGAAAGAAAAGTAGAAAGATGGGGAATTAGGAAGAAAGCAATAACGCAAATCGAGACAGAGAATGCGGGAGCGTAAGGGAGGGGGTTGGAGTCTACTGTTCTAGCACATAATGAAGGGATGGAGGAGGAGGCATGTGAATGGAATGATTCATGGAAAGTGTAATGGTTAATGGGGCCATATTTGGCTGGTTCCTATGTGAGATATTTCCTGGTGTCCCCAGAGATGCTAATCTCTTTAACCAAAAGAGCTAACCGGGATTCCTGGGACCACTAACCTGTAATTGAAATGAGAGCGATTATGGCCGAGGAGAAAGGGAGGCGGAAGTAGCACCCAGTCAGAGACTGAGAACAGGGTTGACAACTAGGGTTCTTTGTGTTGGAGTCATTTTTGCATTGATGCTCTGTTACTCAGTGTCAACCCGTTAAAACGCAGCACTCAGAGGTGTTCTTTCCATGGCTCTTTGTGTTATTGATTTCCTTGACATGTCAGGTGACCAACTTGGTCTAACAACACAGGATGTTTCATTAACATTGAAAAGACCAGGTTGTTCTCCAAAATCTATCATTCTTTCCTAACAAATTCTTGTGCTTCTTCTCTCCCCCTCTTTCTCTCCTCTTCTCTACCTCTGTATTTCTCTTTCTCTGTCCGTCTGTCCAGGCATGGCTGACAGAGATCCATGAGTATGCTCAGCAGGACGTTGTGATAATGCTTCTGGGTAACAAGGTCAGCCCTCACACTGGACAGACAGGAACAGATGGATGGACAGAAGTGATGGATGGATGTGTGGACAGGATGGATGTGTGGACAGAATGGATGGATGGATGTGTGGATGGATGAATGGATGTGTGGACAGAATGGATGGATGGATGTGTGGACAGAATGGATGGATGGATGTGTGGATGGATGAATGTATGTGTGGACAGAATGGATGGATGTGTGGACAGAATGGATGGATGTGTGGACAGAATGGATGGATGGGTTTGTGAATAGAGTGGATGTGTGGATGGATGGATGTGTGGACAGAATGGATGGATGTGTGGACAGAATGGATGGAGGGTTTGTGGACAGAATGGATGTGTGGATAGAATAGATGGTTGCATAGAATGTATGGATAAATGGACAGAATGGATGGATGTGTGGATAGAATAGATGGTTGCATAGAATGTATGGATGAATGGACAGAATGGATGGATGTGTGGACAGAATGGATGGATGTGTGGACAGAATGGATGGATGGACAGGTGGATAGAATGAATGGATGGATGTGTGGACAGAATGGATGGATGTGTGGACAGAATGGATGGATGGACAGGTGGATAGAATGAATGGATGGATGTGTGGACAGAATGGATGGATGTATGGACTGAATGGATAGATGGGTGGATGGACAAATAGTCTAGGTGGGACGTTGGGAGGAATTAGTGCATTTACATGAAGAGAAGGACAGAAATTTCTTATGCAATACTCTGAGTCCCAATGGCGCCAAAAATCCTAAAGGAAAAATACATCACTCTGCAAGAGACATTGGAATGATCCCACTCCTGAACACACAACCAAGGTTACACTGGAGGGTTTAAGAAATGTTTGTGCTGGTATGGACCAGACCATGCCCAGAACTTAATATGTTTATCAATAGTGCCCATTCAACTTGAGAGAGCTTGAGATATTATGTCAAGGAGAATGGGCAAAGATTGCAGGAACCAAAACAAATCTGGTAGAAAAAGCAGGTGGAGACTTAATATGTAAATGCAAAAAAACGGCTATAATTTCTACCAAAGCTGGTTTCTTCCAAATATTGACCCAGGCTGGTGACTGCTTATCAGTGTAAAACAAAATGTTGTATCTTCAGAGTATGTGGTGTGTGGTGTTAATCGATTTTACTGAACCCCAAACGGAATTAATGTTCATGACAGCGACGAAATGGGGAAAATGCCTTCGGGGGGAAAACTTACGCATTCCACTGTGGTGTGTATTGTATCTAGTGTCTGCATGCGGACAAAAAAGGACTGTGAGTAGATGATGGTGGAGAAGATCATTTGTTTAGGGGCTGTTTTGTGATCTGTTACAGGCTGATGTGACACATGACAGGGTGGTTAAGAGAGAGGAGGGAGAGAATCTAGCAAAGGTAAGCTGTTATGATCATAGAAACACACAGAAACTCTCCTTTCCTCAAACACACACACAAACACACTTGACCAGGTGTCCCGTGTTTGTTTTTTTAATCTCCACTAAACACCTGGTGTCGGTCCGCGTGTGTCCTGATCGCTCTCATTGTGTATTCATAAGACCGCCCATTGTTATCATTTGAAGTCTTTGGAAGCAGAGATCTCCAAGAGGTAGATAGTAGCTCAAAGCCCACTTTTCCACTAGCCCAACAATTTCTTCAAGTGGATACAATTGTCATGTGCCCTTCTGCAAATTATCATGCACACATTTCCTAAGTGTCAGACACAGCAAGCTCCCTGTAAGCTCTATTCAACACAACATCCCACCCTTGTTTAACCATGATTGGCTTACTTATCCAAACCTATTACAATATCTGGCAATTATTTCCCACAATAGTGCCCTTGTCTGTCTATGTGGTGAACCTGTTGGCCATTCACTCTGTGCATCAAATTTAATCCTAACTGCCTTGAGCATTGACAGAAGACGTACTGTATATCAGTGGTTTGCAATGAAATTGGCAGCAGCTGAAATCTAAAAAAAAGGAAATGCTTGACTGAGAAAACATAATTGAGACAATAGAACATTTAATAAAAAATAATATAAAAACATTGTGCTAACTTTCTCTCTATGCTAGTGACCTGAGCAAGTTGCTGGAGGGAAGAAAAGCAGGGCCTATTGGAAATTAATTACAAAAATTATCTAGTGTAATTTCACTTTTTAGCTTTCATGCTACAAAAGTAACTTTCATGCCACAAAACGTTTGAGACCTCAGCTTTGAAGGGAGTTCACTAACTACATTTCCCACATAAGTGTGCTCTAATAAGTTCACTGGTTGGTTGCAGTGAATTGCTGTACAAGGCAGACATAAGGTTGTCTTATAATAACACATTGTCACCCACGCAAAACACACAAATGCGCATCTCGGTACTAATGCACAGAGTGAACTCTGTCTCCCCTGTGTAGGAGTTTGGGGTGCCCTTCATGGAGACCAGTGCTAAGTCTGGCCTTAATGTGGAGCTGTCATTCACCGCAGTGGCCAAGTGAGTTGGGTTTTCACCAGTGTCGCATTCTGCAGAGATGACATGTCACTCGACACCTTTTGTCATGCATGTGATTTCAAAGTAGAAATATGTGATCAAGATGGAATTATACTGTATCGAGGCTGATTCTCCCTGTCATTCTTCTTCTTCTCCTTCTCCACCTTCCATACTTCTCTCAGAGAGCTGAAACACAGGTCGACCAAGGCACCCGATGAACCGAAGTTTCAGCTTCAGGATTATGTCAACAAGGAAATGAAGACTGCTGGCTGCTGTCGCTCTTAAATCTGTCGTCTGTGTGTGTGTGTGTGTGTGTGAGTGACAGAATGTGCATGTGTGTGTGTGTGTGTGTGCATGTCTATGTCTTAAGGCCTGTGTTTGTGGGTTATTTTCCCTATTCATGTTGTCTGTGCTCCGTCAGTATGAATATGTGTGTGAGAGTATTTAAGTTCAAACAATGTTGGGTGAGTTTGTATGTATGTTTTTTTACCGTAATGGGTGCATCTATACGCCATTTGAGTGGATTAATTATAGATTTGTACGTATCTCTTTTTCCCTACTGTATAATGAAATGATGGCACAAGTCCAGTGCCTAGATACAGTAATATCACAGTCTATCAATTTTCTGAAACTCACCCAATAAACATAAGAAAAATCACTCTATTAAAAGTGCACCCAACACTGAAGGCTGGTGAGGGGAGGATGGCTCACAATAAACACTGGAATGGAGTGAATGGAGGAATATCAAAGACTTTGACCCCATTCCATTGATTCCATTCCAGTCATTGCTATGAGCCCATCTTCTGCAGTTAAGATGCCAGTGGCCACTGAAACCCACCATCTTGGTTACCAGACATGTATTTCACAGTACAGCTGTCATCTTGTCCCCAACCAACTACTGCTCCCTTTTGACCCACCTCTTTCTGCAGCTGTGAATGTATCTAAACGGTCCCCGTTTTTGCCCATCACTCTCTGCTTGTTCCAATTCCTTGTTTGGATCCATCAATTGTGATCCCCTGGAGTATGTCTGTACAATATTACTGCCAATGTATGTGGTGTATACATTTGTGATCAATTTTATAATCTCGAGCTTTATAGTTTACATGACAGTAAATGTTTGTCTGGTTAATGCCGAATAGAAAATTGTGTCAAGTGATATAGATTATCTATGGATTGTAGCAGAACTAGCTAGAAACTGTGGGCTGCTTATGCGATTCCAATGTGCATTGAAGCACGAAAATATTTACATTAAAATCCATAACACTAAAGAGCTTCTTCACATAATTATAAATGTTGCTGTGTAAGTTCATGTTGTCCAATATGTTATATTGATATTGTAGAGGCAAAATGTGGCTCCTTTATTTGAATACATTTTTGTTCAGTATACCTTACTTTGATTTTATTTCATAATTGCAATGATTTTATCAATGTCTTAACTTTTAATTTGCTAGATTCATAATGCTTGACGTATAAATAGAAATGTGTGTAATTGCTTAATTTAAATTAAGTGCAAATTATATCAAGTTATTTAGTGTTTTTTTTTCTTCATGTTTACCTAAAACACAATATTGATTGAATATTGAATAACAATGTACAGATTGTACAGCAAATTAAATGTTTTAATCAGTGATTACTCTAAACCTACTTTTCTTCTGTAATCCACTCAGATGAATAAAACATTTGTTCATGTAACATAAAGTATTCCCAATAAAGTTTTAAATGGACAGTTGTAAATTATATGTTGTTGATTTCCTCTAGGTCTGAATCCAATTCATGAAAGAGTCTGAAGCACCACTCTGTGGTCACATCAGGTCAGTGCAAGTCTGTCTTTAGCAGTCTGGTCCTGATAAAGCAACATCTAAAAATCCACACAGAAATAATGGACCATGGGCATACCAATAATTAATTGTTTGAACAGGTGCATACCATCAATAAATGTTTTCCAGGGACTTAATTGATTAATAAGTGATATTCTATCAGTAAACTATTTCACTGGGGATATTCCACGAAAAAATATTTTGATCGGTATATTGGTGGAATACCACCAATAAACCTGATTTCTGTGGCATAGCGAGAATAAATTGACTGATTTATTGTGCTACTTGCTTTAGATTGTTTTCTTTCTCAAAATCATTAGAATGTGTCTCCTGTGGTCTGTGGGTGGTTGTTTTAAAGTAAAAGTGGTTTCGTTGTGGGGTTGGATTTTTAGGCCACCTGGATACTATTGTTACTGTAATGCAAAGTGTTATCCTTCTATTGTTACTACCGAGTGTTACCAAATTATTGTCACTGTAAATTGTTACCAGTCTATTGTCACTATAAAGTGTTACCAATCGATTGTCACTGTAATGTGTTACCAAACTATTGTCTCGGTAAAGTGTTACCAAACTATTGTCACTGTTATGAAATTATTTATTTTGCGGTATGTACAGTATTTCTAACTGAAATTTGTATGTACTCAAAACCAACTGCTTCTTATGTCTGTTGTTCAGTTCTCTATCATCATCTATCAACGTCTATTAGCAGGTGTTCCTGTAAAATAAGAATTATAAGTAGTAAGAATTTAGATTATTATAAAATAAAACTGTCCTATTCTTTGTGCTGATGCAACTGAAGTCTACCAAATTCTCATTTGTTTGTGTGTGTTAGTGGAAAATCTTGCAAAGTGAGCACATTTGGCCAGTCCTCACAAGAGCTGTCACGATATCAGTTTTTTACTACACGATTATCGTGACCAAAATAATTCACAGTAACAATATTATCGCAGTATCAACAGAAAATCTGAAGAAAAATTGCCATCAGTCAAATACATCTTCAACTATGTTCAATGTGTTTTTTCCCCCTCTTTTTTGGCAAATTAATTACACCCAAAATAAGAGTGTATGGAGGCGGAGAGAGTCTGTAACCATAACTGTACAAACACACAAATGTAAGTGTACAAAAAGAACAATTACACTTAATGGGTAAACAAAAGATCCAAGGCCTTACACCGAGAGGTTTTAGAAAATTGCGAAACATTTTCGCCTAGTGAATAGGCAATGAGAAGGCGTTAATTCAAACACTAGTGTATAGGTCCAGACTTTTTTGAAAAATACGTAATTTCTTCCAATGCGAATAGGCCACAAAAATGGGATCTCTCCTGGGGGTTCTAGTGAGGCTAACTAGTTGATTTCAACGTCAGTGCATAGGTCCAGTCTCCTTGTTTAAGCACATGCTTCGTTTGTCTATAAGTGACATGAGTTAGGTATCTAAAAACAGAGAAGGTTTCAGTTTCACCTAGTGAATACGATATCATGTTATGTGTAGCTATAAGGTTAGACATAAAGGGTGGCTTAGGTTAAGGGTGGTTTTATGTTTGTGTTAGGTAGGTTCTACATTACCTAATTGGCCAATATTTGCTGGCTCTGTCCTATATCATCTAGTTTCTAGCTCTGTTCTACAGTCTATCATCTGGTTGGCCATTATATACTGAGTTGGGGAGTAACCCATTACAAAAACACAGTAACTTTAATCTGTTACAATACGAGGTAAAATGCTGTAATCGGATTACTTTTGAAAAAATTATGATTACTTCTTGTATTACTTCAATTGAATAAGTGAGCAAAACTATTTTGACTCGTTGCATGTTAGATTTTTCAATTTAATGTTTAAAAAACTAAAACAAATAACTGTTGCGCGTCTCAGTTCTTGTGTGTGTGATCATCATGTACGCGAGGAAAGGCAGGGGCGCATAATCATAATTAGACTGATGAGGCGCAAATTTATTTTCTTCGGGTATGGCTGGAAAAAACAGATTATCCCTAAAATCATATTAGCCGACCCATATTAAATGTGATTTAGCTAGTAACTATCGACACATCTTTCTCAGAACAATGATAGGCGCGATACCTGGTGTTTTATCTTTTTTCATATAGGACTTGTTTAGAAGATTAGCCAACTTTTTGATAGACAGCTGTTAACATGGCACTTCCTTCTAGATAAAACATGGAGTTCGAGGAGGAAAGGTGAGTCCGGTAGCCCTCCGCCAAGGGATGGTGATTTGCATTTGATAAAACCAACTCCATACAGGTAGGAAATGTGATTCTGCTTGCTCTGGATCTCAGGAAAGTGCAATCATTGGTTGTAATTGTCTGCTAACGATATTGACTTTAAATTGAGTGCAGGTGCAAATCACAGTTTATTTCCTTAATTTGCGTTTTAAAAATCCGTCGCTGGTGGCTCGAGTAATCGCAGGTTACGTGTGCGGTTGTTTATGGCGTGAAATCAGTACGAGACGAACCTCTGTAAAAACCTCTGTACTTGCAAAAAAGATGTCTCTGTAGAAAAGATTTGCCAACATGTAAAAAAGATGTGTGTCTCTGTACAAAAGATCTGCAAACCTGTAGAAAATTATTTGTGTCTTTGTAAAAAAACATGTGTTTCTGTAGAAAAGATCTGCTAACCTGTAGAAAAATATTTGTGTCTCTCTAGAGAGATATTCGCAAACCTGTTGAAAAATATTTGTGTCTCTGTACAAGGAGGTGGGACCAGCTCAGGCAAAACCATCACATCCAATCAAATAATGCCATTTGTATGTCAAATCCATGTTTAGGATCTAGCCACAACCATGTGCCCTTAAGTTTGAATTCATGTTAGCTACTAGTTACTGGCTCAGTTCTATATCACCTGGTTGGCCAGTATGTGCTGGCTCTGTTCTATATCACCTGGTTGGCCAGTATCTGCTGGCTCTGTTCTATATCACCTGGTTGTCCAGTATATGCTGGCTCTGTTCTATATCACTTAGCTGGCCAGTATCTGCTGGCTCTGTTCTATATAACCTGGTTGTCCAGTATATGATGGCTCTGTTTTATATCACCTGGTTGGCCATTATCAGCTGGCTCTGATCTACATCTCCTGGTTGGCCATTATCAGCTGGCTCTGATCTACATCACCTGGTTGGCCTGTATCAGCTGGCTCTGTTCTATATCACCTGGTTGGTCAGTATCTGCTGGCTCTGTTCTATATCACTTGGTTGGCCAGTATCTGCTGGCCAATGCATGGAATTCCAACTGGGAAGTTACTTTATGGATTACATCACAGATCCTTTTGGGACAGACTTTGGTCTTTGCTGGGGCAAAAGTATGGCCAGTGACAACAGTTATGAATGGATTATTAAAAGAATCTGACAGGAAAGTGCTATTTCAAAAGTGTCAAAGTAAGATTAGAATGTTTACTTGAAAAGTGTATTCACCTTATAGTAATTACCTTGTGTTCTGTGAATCTTTGTGACTACTTTTTGAAACATAAACACCTTGATATGATTCTACAAACTCTTTCAACATCATGAATCCATGTACGATCAGTGAACCCACAAACATACACACACACACACTAGATAAGCTGAATGCTAAGTATAAAGAATGACATGAACATGAAAATAGATCAGTGTAACTCAGCCTAGTGCCTTCACCCAGACTGGGGGACATGATGACTAAACTGTAAGTAGAGACCAATGTGTCGCTGTCTGAAACTGAACATCAAATGTCATGACCTGATGGAGTGGTTAGGGAATTTGGTGATTAAACATACTGTGAGACAGATTACTGTTGACTGCAAGTGTAGCAGACAGGGTGTGTCCAGACATCTGGGTGTTAAGCATTTGTGTGTTATTAGCCATCAGACTGTCTAAATACTGACTCTAGCAACCAACAAGGCTGAAAGGGCCATATTGGTCTGTTGACCGACTATCAGTTTCTCGTGAACATACCGAGAGGAAGCACACAGGTCAGCAGTTTAATGACGGCGTAATGCACACATACAAACTGATTATTACTAACTTTCATCCTGGAGGGTTTTTGTTATTTTATGCAGTATCATTTAGATTTTCTATTGTTGCTATAACGTGATTAATAGGAAGTCAGTCATATGGCAAACTTATCTCTCTTTGGTTACATTTATGTTTTGATTCTGCTTGTTATCTCTGATTCAGGGTTTTGCGTAGCTTCACACATGAACAGTTGAGGGCAGGCTTAAATCCTACTTTTCTTATGAGCTACAAAGTCCAGTAACAGAGTGAATCTCCACTCTCATGTTTTGAGGGGGGAGAAAAGGTACACAAAACATTTTTAGAGGTTTTTCATTAGCATAGGGGTTAGGGTTTAGGAAAAGAACATGATATAATTAGGGTGGGGGGTATTTAAATATGATTGATGCTTCATTTGGTTGTGGTCATGAAGAGAGTGGTGGCCCTAAACATTTAAATACATCTCTTTTTAGATGTGTACGTCACACAGAAGGTTTCAAGGGCAATAATAATATGATAAAAAAGACTGAATTGGTGAGAAAATGTCAATGCACATGGAATATTTTAAGTTACTGTATTTTCAATAACTCAAAAAGGGGGGACTTGGATGTCTCAGATGTTGACTGGATTTATACAGCTACCAGACTGACTTCACCAGTTAAACTGAACTGGACAGAAGCTCAGATGGTCACTGACTGGCATTCAAATTGAGCCTGTTTCGGATGTAACTCTGCTGTTCAGAGAAAACCTGATATATGGCTTGACATGACCATCTTGTGGTTAGACAGCTATGTATCACAACAAAAAGTGTGTGTAAGAAGTATGTTGCTGATGTGTTTTGTGTACCAAATACACTTGTTGTTTTGCTGAAGACCAGTGGGGCTCCTCTAATCTTGGTAGTGTTCTACCCATTTTACCACTACATGGAGCAGTCCTTTGATCACATCCCAGCCATATATATTACGCCTGACCTGTCTTAGTTACCAGTGCAAGTGTTAAGGACCGATAGTAGGCTGTGTTGACCATGCAAACTGGCAGGCCGTGTGTGACCTTCATACCAAGGCCTAGATAACACAAAGGCAAAGAGGCTTGCATGGTACCACTCTTTGTCAGCAGTCATCAGCAGACTTGATGTGTGGAGAAGTGGTTTATAATGACACTCGAACAACAGACTGCGGTCGTTCTGACAGCGGAAGCATGACTTTTTCAATCGGCATACTCTCTGATAGTCCAAACAATTGTTTAGTGTTTCTTTTTTGTTATGGACCTTTAAAACAAAATATTTGTGGTTATTTTGACCCTAGACAAAAACAAAAATGTAATCTACATTAATGAAATAGATTTATTTAATTTAATACATTTTTTTAAGTCTAGGTTTAATTATATTAATACCACTAGAGGGTGCTAGGAGACCTTTATCAGTGACTATTCCCAAACCGACAGATCTTCCAGAGATGCGGATCCCTATGTTTTCTGCAAGACAGTACTTTTCTGTGCCCTGTGTGTTATGTCTGTTAAAAACACATTCAAAATCAAAATCACTTTATATTTGTCTTCACACAAATCTGTCTGTGGTATACAAGTTCTGCCAATGGTACGAATATTTGGTAGAAGTGGGGTCTGCTCAGAGACCAGGCGTCAAACTATTGTGAGAATCTCATGATAATATTGTCTGCCTAATGACCAGAGGTGACTGATCATTAGGGGCAGGTGGGGCTGTGTAGCAGCAGCTACATGACTTAATTCCCAAAGTCATCAGAAAGTTTGCCCAGAAGAAGAACCGCCGTGCCACCTTTCTCTTCAAGTGAGCCCTCAGCCTTGGTGAGTGAAAGCATATTTTATCATCCTGCCTTTGTGGTGCTCGTTCGTGCATTGGTCGTACTTTTGTGCTGGATCGATTGATATAGATGTTGACGAGTGTCAGTGTGTCCATGCTTATCTATTAAGGTTGTTGTCATAGAATGGATCTGTATCCCTAAAAAGTTGTCTTTCTGCTTTGTTGTGGCCTTCAGTGGTGTTGAGCTCATTGCTGTTCGCATATGGCCCTGTAGGCACATTGGTTCTGAGCTTGGTTGCATTCCTAATTTAGGTTTGTAAATGTGACAGTGGTAATTTTACATGTGTTTTAGAGAGAAAGAGAGCAATTACACAAGAAGGTCTCTCTCTCTCTCTCTCCAGTATGTGTACTACAACACCTGGTAGAAGCAAGCCGCTCTGTCGTTAAAAGTGTTTTGTGGAGCCACACTGTTTGTTGATGTGTTAAATAAACACATCAGTAGCTAGAGGGAGTTTTGTAGCTTTACTGGTTTGTATCCTATATTTTGAAATGGTTTGTGCCCCACAAATGTTATAAAAACACCACTGCTGATGACTAAGCTATAAATTCCACAGATTACTTAAGTGACTATGCATTTGGAAATCTCAGACAGATATTCATTTGAAACCAGTTTTCTCTGGATGCGTAATATGAAGAAGTACATAACTTCAGAGGGAGGCTGCTGGAGTCACCGTGGCCTGAAAAACAGATCACATGCACAGTTGGAGCACCTTATTTTCTCGCACATGGTTAAATGGGTTATAACTATGACTGTGTAGAGAATCTGAAGTAGCATTACTCCGCTACATTGTTAAATACAGTTAAAAGAGCTCATAAATGTCAGTCGATGCATACGGTAGAAACCTGCAAAGACCCTCAAAATCTACAAATAGTGTTTATTTATGTATATTATCTGAAAAGTAGTTAAATATACAGTGCCTATTAAAAAAGTCCAATCAGATTCATCAGATTCATTAACTCAAATTATGATTTTGCAAAATAGCAAAATTATACTCTATATTAAAAATACAAAGTCTCCCTCCAAGCCCCCGTTCAGAAAACAGTTGTATATTACCTTCAAATATCAAAACCAGCACATCACTCAATGAATACTCTCCATAATGTAATGTATGATGTTGCAGCATTGTCAGAGGCTTGGGCACTTGTCAGGAAAGAAGGGAAAATAAATGGAGCAATGTATCCAATGGAAGACTTGTGACATGACTTTAAGAGCATTGTCGGTTGATGCTCCTCAATGATGTTGACGAGTTGTCCGATACGGCCAAATCTAGGTGTGCAAAATCTACCCCTACAGACTACAGCTGTACTTACTACAAACTATTCACTCATGGTCAGTGGAGATGTAGTTATAGTATTTCAGCCCAAAAAATAAATATATATATATCATTTTATTTCACATGTAACCTGCCACTGGCCCATTGGCCCTGCTGTTGTTTCACAAGCAAATCTGCCAGTGCGATTCAATTCCCCCTGCCTGGTTTGGAGCACGGACACCTGTTTGTACTTATTCCCCTCACCTGTATTCCTGATTACTGTCCCTATCAAGGTTCCTTCTTCCCCCGTGTCTTGTCGGGCGTTCTTGATGATTCTTTTCCTTTTGTAATGCTGTCCTTTTCTTGTCTTCTTTTAGTTATGTTACGTCTTTGTCCTTTTTACTAAAAGTCCTCCATTCTCCCTGTGCCTGTGTCCTGCCTCCTGCAAGCAACATTAACCCGTTGATCCTTGTTGTTCTGTAACATACGTTGGTAATATGAGAGTTAGGTGTCTTTGGGATGTTTTAATCCTTAATAATTTGTGAATTCGTTTTGCCATACGTGCATGCATGCATGCGTGTGTGTGTGTGTGTGTGTGTGTGTGTGCATATGGAAATGTATTTCCGCCACAACTGTCATATGACCAGGCCGGACATCTGTTGCTCTAGTTGTGTCATTAGCTGACCCTAATGACTCTGGTGTGATCAGCTTCAACCTTCACTCTTTCCCCCTTAACCAATCACAAAGCTGCTCACTGCTCTTCACTGCAGTTGAGTAACAGCACAACCCCACCTACCAGGATATTTGGTCTCTAAGAAGTCTTTGACATTGCGTGGGTGTTTGGGTGCATGTGTGTGTGTTTGGGTGTGTGTTATTGCATGGTTGAGTGACTGTTCTGGTGAGTGGGTGCATGGATGCATTTGTTAATGGGGTGTCAACTCGAGTGGTAGGCCCATCTGTTGCTTTTTCAGTGAGGTTATCAATAAAACCAGGTGAGCGTTTTTTATGGCACATATACACGCCAAGTCTATATTGTTTTTCAACTGTTAGTTTGTACAGGACACGCCCCGTGCTCCGTTTAATAGAAAAGGAACCTACGGGGTGTTCCGTGCATGTGCAGGCGGCTTCGGGTGGTCCAGTGATCTAAGCCACTGTCTCCAGTGCCCGTGTGTAACTGGAGCCTGGGTTTGAATGAAGCCCACTGCTCTTACAGCCAAACACTGCCCTCTGTCTTTCATCTCCACTAATGGGTGTTCTTCTGTCATGAGACGATTTCCACAACAAATTACAGCTCCGGAAAAAGTTAAGAGACCACTGCATCTTTTTCTTTCCTTTCCAGAAAAGTTGAAAAGGACGGTTTTGAGTGAGGAACAGAAGGGTTAAAATTAAGAGACCACTGCAAATGTAATGCTTCTGTTCCTCACTCAAAACCTTCCTTTTCAACTTTTCTGGAAAGGAAAGAAAAAGGTGCAGTGGTCTCTTCATTTTTTTTACGGAGCTGCATACGTTACGGAAACGTTCATAGGACCTGTTGCAGTTTGCTGGGTTCTGCTTGCCTATGTCACGTGACTGTCTGTTTGTTTTTGTGTGTGTGAGTGTGTGTGTGTGTGTGTGTGTGATATGATGGGAGCACAGCTGGAGGTCTGTCTCAGGGTTTGTTTGTGTACTTTGTCTGAAGTGGAGGAAGGGCTTATTTTAATGGGCCTGGATGGCTTGCTGGTTCTACCATAACACACTGTTTAATTTTCCACGGACAGGAAAACCATTTGTGTGTTTTTGTTTTCATCATGAAAGATAGATAAGGAGACTGACAAACAAGTCAAGGGGAGACATGTAGAACGGTATTGTTTACTACACACACGTCTGTCCCAGTCTAGTACACAGATATACACACACACCACGCTCTACCTATATTGTACCGGCAAAAACCCTGTCCACGTATCATAAAAAAACCAAGTTGAAGCTCAGATATTATAAAATTGAACTGTTAAGGTTAAAAGAGTTGTGAACAAAACACAAAGACACAAATGAGAACTCCATTGAACTCGATTTTTTTTCGTTTGCTTATTTTCAGCACTAGGCTTAATGCTTTAAAGCTTGAAGCCCGGCTTGCAAATTGTCCATATATGATTTTTATGAATGTCCAATGAATTCAATAAAGATGCTTTGTGTCTTTATCAGCATGCAATGAACCTACAAAATAGTCTTGGAAAATGTCATATGCCTTTAAGGTAACAATGGGACAGTTATTGGGCACGAAAAATAATGAAATTTCATTTCTTCAAGGAGCTAGAAATATTGAATGTTGCAATATACAAAAAAATATATTCACAAACTTTTGATATTTTTGGACACTCTGCAAGACAAAACAAATTATTTTGTGTAAGCCTAAATGGAATGTCATGTTGTAGCAGTAAGTGACATACTGGAACTTTCTTGACATTATGTGAATGTTGTATAAAAACATTTAAAAAACCTTCCATGTGACTGCATGGTTTTTGTGTTTGCCACTTCCTGAGACAAGTTATGCAAACGTTCAAAGAAGCAACTGCATTTTGCAAGGGTTTGTATTTTTGTGTTCATAAGTGTGTGTGTGTGTGCTTGCATATGTGTTTATGTACAGTATGTGTATGTGATATGGTGGGAAAACAGCAGGAGGTCTGTGTCTGGGTTTGTTTGTGTATTTTGTCTGAAAAAGAGGCAAGGCTTAATTCTATGGGCCTGTGTGGCTGTCTGGTTTTACCATATCCAAAACGCACCCACACGCTCACACATTGTTTATTTTTCCATAGATTATGTCTATTTATTGGATTTTCTTTCACCCCACCTGAAAGAACCACCTGAAAAGAGGATGCAACACAAAGGCATAATGCCCCTGAGAAAGATAGAAGGAGAGACATATAGAAAGACATTATTTACTGTACACTGTCTCTCACAGTTTACATTGAAGGAGAGACATATAGAAAGACATTATTAACTGTACACCGTCCCTCACAGTTTACATTGAAGGAGAGACATATAGAAAGACATTATTTACTGTACACTGTCTCTCACAGTTTACATTCTGTCTAGGTCTAGAACACGCATGCACACTGTTGTGACACTGTTGACTGAATAATCAGAAATCCATGGTCCCTATCCCCTAACCCTAACCATAAGCCTAAACGTGAAAGGTAATACCTAAATATAAATGTTTGATTCTACCACAAGGACATTTTGTTTTTCAGAGAGGGATCTGGCAAAAACAATATATATATTTATTGCTGGTATTTTTGCCCATTCCTCCATGCAGATCTCCTCTAGAGCAGTGATGTTTTTGGGCTGTCGCTGGGCAACACAGACTTTCAACTCGCTCCAAAGATTTTCTATGGGGTTGAGATCTGGTGACTGGCTAGGCCACTTCAGGACCTTGAAATGCTTCTTACGAAGCCACTCCTTTGTTGCCCGGGCAGTGTGTTTGGGATAATTGTCATGCTGAAAGACCCAGCCACATTTCATCTTCAGTGCCCTTGATGAAAATCACACGATACATGGCCCCATTCATTCTTTCCTTTACACTGATCAGTCGTCCTGGTCCCTTTGCAGAAAAACAGCCCCAAAGCATAGATGTTTCCACCCCCATGCTTCACAGTAGGTATGGTGTTCTTTGGAAGCAACTCAGCATTCGTTCTCCTCCAAACACAATGAGTGGAGTTTTTACCAAAAAGTTATATTTTGGTTTCATCTGACCATATGACATTCTCCAACTCCTCTTCTGGACCATCCAACTGCTCTCTAGCAAACCTCAGACGGGCCTGGACATGTACTGGCTTAAGCAGGGGGACACATCTGGCACTGCAGGATTTGAGTCCCTGGCAGCGTAGTGTGTTACTGATGGTAGCCTTTGTTACTTTGGTCCCAGCTCTCTGCAGGTCATTCACTAGGTCCCCCCGTGTGGTTCTGGGATTTTTACTCACCGTTCTTGTGATAATTTTGACCCCAAGGGGTGAGATCTTGCGTGTAGCCCCGGATCGAGGGAGATTATCAGTGGTCTTGTATGTCTTCCATTTTCTTATAATTGCTCCCACAGTTGACTTCTTCACACCAAGCTGCTTACCTATTGCAGATTCAGTCTTCCCAGCCTGGTGCAGGTCTACAATTTTGTTTCTGTTGTCCTTTGACAGCTCTTTGGTCTTGGCCATAGTGGAGTTTGGAGTGTGACTGTTTGAGGTTGTGGACAGGTGTCTTTTATACTGATAACAAGTTCAAACAGGTTCCATTCATACAGGTAACGAGTGGAGGACAGAGGAGCCTCTTAAAGAAGTTACAGGTCTGTGAGAGCCAGAAATCTTGCTTGTTTGTAGGTGACCAACACAATCTTGAGGCCATTTTTGGAGAGATATCCACTCTCCGCGGGTACCCCGTAAATCGGAATCATTTAGGCAATCTTGCCAGTTTTACCCAGTTAGGGGTAGAGCAAGTCCATTACGAGAACTCTTGAGCAGTTTGGGAGTTCTGGAAACTAAACTGCTGCATTTTATTTCATCTGGACAGATCGGCCAGCAGCCAATATTTTTCTCTTCATTTTTTAATCTGCTGAAGTCCTGCTATAGCCGGCTAAGGAAAGCCCTGGCTGTCCTCTACCTACACATGTAAACACCCCATCCAAGCAGAGTTTAATCCACCTTGTTTCCTCCATATTCCGAATGTTTAGTCAGGCCTAGTTTCAATGGAACCTCAGAGAAAGGAAAATGACAAACTGGAGCCAATGTTTGCTTTTCCACGTAGGCCCTAATCGCCGTATTTCCAAATAAAGCATTGACCCATCCATATAACTAATCAAGGCTACCCACACATCCCCACACATTTAATATCCTTTACGATTATTATTTCTATTCTGAGTGTATTTTGTTAATGCATATTTGAGACATTTTGTTATGTAATGAAAACAGACATAGCTTTTTCTACTTCATGGGGCGCCTCAAGTCTCATCTGTTATAGTCAAATGTCAAATTAATTAAGCCCTACTTCCTTTCTCTTACCAGTAACAACATCATAGAGCAGCCCAGAGCAGGGCTGTGTTCAACTCTTGCCAGTAACAACATCAGAGCAATCCGGAGGAGGCTTAAGGCCCAGACCGGGGTCTCTCACTCTCCCTAACACACTCTCTTTTCTTTTCCCTGATGCCCTATTTCCTTCTCTATCATGTCCGAACCTGTGCCCAGATGCAACAGCGTGTGTACGTCCGTAGTTTTGACAGCGTTTGACCCATCCTCCATGTGTCTTTGTGCGGTCTTAGTCAAATGCGATGTACCTGAGGCGGCACTGTGTGTGCATATTATAGAGTCTGTGTTAGAAAGAGATATTTAGGTGTGACCTTCACAATATTTCACTTACACCTGTCCTTCGCCCGGAGCAAGACATGAGGAACATGAGATCAGTGCCACTGCTTTCTAGTATGGCGACTAGCATGTTAACTAGTACTGATAGGATTATAACCCTTTCCTGCAGGTGCTCAAACTTGGCCGCCAACCAACACTGACCTGCCACTAACCTCTGTGCTGCAGTCCGTCCCAGCAGCAAACGGCCTCGTCACCCTTTAGGCTGTGGAACAGAGGGACCCTGTGGATGTCCCCTCACCATCCTCCACACTTCGGTGGATCTACCAGCCGCTCCTTGTGGTGTCACTCGTCTGACAGCTAGCAATCAACCCTTTTCCATTCCATGGTAAAAGTCTGTAGCTGATGGACCAGCTCAAGTTGCTGATCTATTCACCCCAGACTGTATTTCTAACAAAGCCTGAAGTTAATAATAAGCCCAGTGAATTATGTTCTTTCTACACAAATGGATTTCCAGAATTGTTTTGATTGAATACAATCAATATTAATCCATCATATTAATGAGTGCATTTTTTATTTCACAGATTCATCTGTCTTGGTCGTTTGTCATACAAAGCTCCCTTGTGGATGTAAGGAAACGACTGTGAATTCTGAGCACGCTGCACCATCAGGATCTTTTTCCAGAGTTACACTGCACTTCAGGTTAAATAATGACGTTTCCAATAACTGGTTGAAGTGTTTTTACATCAATTCGTACCATACACGATGGCTTCCTATGCAGAAAGCAATGACTTGAATCATACTGCAGTGTTCAATATTTGCAAACAGAATGTTCAAATACACGTTATCCTTTGTTTCCTGTGAAGTGTATGATTGCTGGTTCTCTTTAATCTTGTGGAATAAACGACAGTCAACAGACCACTAACATGTGACTTTATTTTGGTGCCTCGATTTTCTACATTACAGAAAGGCGGGGTGGGTGGGGCGGGGGTCATTATAACCACGCTTGAATTGGCTGCAGTGTGCTGTCGGACAGACGTGAGTAAACAGCGATGTTGAGCAGTTCTGTGTAAATGGCTCGGTCATTAAGACTGATAGGCTTTCTGTAGAAACCACAGATAGATGGGAAATGATGACATAACTTTTTTCATTGCAGGGGTGTGGCATCATTGGCGGGTATTATGAGCTACTATTTATTGTGTTCCTTGCCTTCTTTAGTAAAATAGGTGTTTGTACTCAAAATGTTTAGTTTTTATATCAAACTGTTACTATGAAGTTAAAATACAGATTCTCAGCTTTTATTTGAGGCTATTAGTGTTTGAAAATAATTACATATTCCATCCCTGATTGGTGGTCCATCCTTACTCAGATCATCAATTATTAGTCTATTATAATTAGATAAAATGTTGGCAAAATTAAGAAAATGTTTCACCTCATCTTAATAGGCGTGAATTCTAGGATTTGTAGCTTTTACACAAAAATGGCTTTATAATATATTTTATTTACCGTTTTAGGGTGTTATTTGAACCTCATGTGTTTGAAATATCATCAAGAAAACAGAAATAACATTTGACAGCACCGGGCCTTTAAATCAGTGTCTCATCAGGCACCAGCACTCTCTTCTTCCTCAGACAACATTCTCAATGTAAAAAAAAGAGTGAGCAAGTATGGGTATGTAGGTGTGACAAGAGGTTGAGAAGAGAAGAGCGGATGTTAGTGATTGCAGTTGCTGGTTACATAATCATAAAGTCAATACATTTTTCTGGCGTCTGTGGATGACACTGAATCTCTTTGTTTCAAACACTACACCGAGGTAAAAATAGGAAATAGAATGTCAGATATGTAACAACATTATGTAACGATATACAGGTTCTGTAATGTCTCTGAGAAGCATTTGGGTATCGGAAGTGACCGTAGCAAGGAAAGAAAAACATGTGGACGATGCGGACAAGTGGCACTGCTCTCTGCGGGATTCCAGGGAGATGAGCGATAATTATTTAGAGTAAAGTGACGCACTGTTCTCCGCTGTACAGCTAATGTTTTCAACACATTATTCATCAAGACATTCATGTTCACAGCACAGGGGTCTGCCCGAGGGGTTGCTGTCTGCACAGTTAAACATGTCGCAAAAGCTACTCGCAAACACCACGTTTCCTACTTGAATCCTTAGGTTCACCTCAACGTTTATCAAATTATGAACCCTGTTTGTGTCTGTTTGTCTTAATTCTTTTAAAAAATTTAGTCAATCATAAACGCTTACCTGGGAGGTTGCCCTCACACTTGACTTAAGTGACTTCCTGGTTACGTCCATGACAACCAAAGTTAATTCTTGGTTCTTGACGGAAAGCTTATTTTGAAAGGAGTTTCAGGACCCAGCGTGTGGCCTTAACAGCCACCATCAATGGCTACCTATGCAGAAAGCAATGACTTGAAACATACTGCAGTGTTCAATATTTGCAAACAGGATGTTCAAATACGCATTGTCCTTTGTTTCCTGTGAAGTGTATGATTGCTGGTTCTCTTTAATCTTGTGGAATAAACGACAGTCAACAGAACGTGATCTGTGACCACTAACATGTGACTTTATTTTCTACATTTGAGAAAGGTGAGTGGGGTGGGGGGGGGGGGGCAGTGTGGGGCCTTACCAGTCAGGACCTAGGAAGGTGCCTTTATTAACACTTGACATATAAGACTTCCTGATTACGTCCATGACAACCAAACTTAATTCTTGGTTCTTGACAGAAAGCTTCTTTGTCTGTCTTTGAAAGGAGTTTCAGGACACAGCGTGGGGCCTTAACAGTCACCACCAAGCAGATTTAATGAGCGGTGTTGAATGTCAAGTGAGGCTTCATGGGTCATGACAGCATCTTTTTTATTAACACTCAAATAGCAAAATGACAGGCTGCTTTGGATTAATTTCCACAATCAAATTCAGATAATTAGCTAAGTAAGTAGAAAATGCGTAGAAAACCCATACTGAAAAGCAAACATTATTTTTATCTCAACATCTACAGTGAAGAGGCAACTCCGGGGTTGCTGGCCCTTCTAGGCAGAGTTGCAAAGAAAAAGCTTTCTTAAATTGGGTTCAACACTGTGCTCCAAAATTCCTTGGTATCTTGTTATCATAATGCCCAGCAGACATATGAGGAACCTAATGCCAGAGGCACCAAAGCAACCTCCTGAAATCACCTCCTAAAATCACTGAAGCTCCTCTATGATTGACTGTTGGGTAGCTGTTCTGTTCTTTGAAGGCTTCATTTTTTTTTCTGTAAAAAATTTATAAATAATTGGTCTCATCTGCCCACAGGCGACTGTGACGTATTTAGTGGTGTTTTTTATGACTCTCTCAGCAGAGGGGTCATCTTAGGTCTCCTACCAAACAAAACCTTTTCATTGAGCTGGCGATGAATGGTACAAGTTGAATCTGTTGAAATTTAGTAGGTCAGCTTGAATCTCATGTCCAATACTCATTATGGGACACATATTTTTAAAAACAAGATAATTTATAATTGTACGTGTTAAAACTGGCTGAATAAGTGATTTTCATATTGCAGGCTGCTGCAACTCACCACAGGTTTCCTGATTTAAGCAAGAAATCTTCATTAAGGTCAATATATAAAAAAGGGGTTGTTATATCCCTTTTTTGTTAAAGGCCTTACTAATGCTTGTGTGAAGTGAACTTGTACTAACCAGCTTCCAAATTCAAGCTGAACATCTGACCTGATGGAACCAATCACATCTGTTTCTCACTCACGCAGTTCTCTCTCTTCTGTTCAGTGGAACCAATCACATCTGTTTCTCACTCACACAGTTCTCTTCTGTTCAGTGGAAGCAATCAATATTAACAGGCTAGCTTCGAAAAGATGTCAACCCTCAGCCACAGCCGCTCTGTGAATTACTCGATTCATCTGTGAATGACTCAACAGTATTGACTGCTATAACTCACTAGTTAGCCTGTTATTTACAAACGGCAGCAGACCCTGAAACAATTATTTCTCACACTTAACGGTCAAGCAGATAGGCTTGCTGTGGATATACAGTGGATATAAAAAGTCTACACACCCCTGTTAAAATGCCAGGTTCTTGTGATGTAAAAGAACGAGACAAAGATAAATCATGTCAGAATCTTTTCCACTTTTAATGTGACCTATAATGTGAACAATTCAATTGAAAAACAAGCTGAAATCTTGGAGGGGGAAAAATGAAAAAATAAATGTTTACAATAACCTGGTTGCATAAGCTACTGGGGGTGTGGCTGTGTTCAGAATTAACCAATCTCATTCAAACTCATTTTAAATAGAAGTCAATACACACCTATCATCATTTAAAGTGACTCTGATTAATCACAAATAAAGTTTAGCAGTTCTAGTAGGACTTGCATCTCAGAGCAAAAGCCATGGTCCGCAGAGAGCTTGTAAAGCATCAGAGGGATCTCATTGTTGAAAGATAACAGTCAGGAGAAGGGTACAAAATAATTTCCAAAGAATTAGATATAGCATGGAACACAGTGAAAACAGTCATCATCAAGTGGAGAAAATAAGGCACAACAGAGACATTACCAAGGACTTGATGTCCATCCAAAATGTATGAAAAGATGAGAAGAAAATTGGTCAGGGAGGCTTCGAAGAGGCCTACAGCAATATTAAAGGAACAGCAGGAATTTCTGGCAAGTACTGGGTCTGTGCTACATGTGACAACAATCTCCCATATTCTTCTTATGAATGGGCTATGGGGTAGGATGGCAAGGCGGGTTTGGGTTAGGGTCAAGACGGGTTAGGGTCTTACAAAGAAAAACATCCAAGCCCGGCTGAAGTTTGCAAAAACAAACATCAAGTCTCCCAAAAGCACGTAGGAAAATGTGTTATGGTCTGATGAAACCAAGGTTTAACTTTTTGGCCATAATTCCAAAAGGTTTGGTGCAAAAACAACACTGCACATCACCCAAAGAACACCATACCCACAGTGAAGCATGGTGGTGGCAGCATCATGCTTTGGGGCTGTTTTTCTTCAGCTGGAACTGGGGCCTTAGTCAGGGTGGAGGGAATTATGAACAGTTCCAAATACCAGGCAATTTTGGCACAAAGCCTTCAGGCTTCCTTTAGAAAGCTGAAGATGAAGTTCACCTTTCAGTACGACAATGACCCAAAGCACACATCCAAATCCACAAAAGCATGGCTTCACCAGAAGAAGATGAACGTTTTGGAATTTCCCAGCCAAAGCCTAGACCTGAATCCAATTGAACAGCTGTGGGGTGATCTGAAGAGAGCTGTGCACAGGAGATGTCCTCGCAATCTGACAGATTTGGAGCACTTTTGCAAAGAAGAGTGGGCAAATATTGTCTCCTACCCAAAAAAACTGAGTGCTGTAATAAAATCAAAAGGTGCTTCAACAAAGTGTTAGTTTAAGGGTGTGCACACTTAAATCAAAGATTTCAGTTTGTTTTCAATTGAATTGTTCACGTTATAGGTCACATTAAAGGTGGAAAAAGTTCTCACATGATTTATCTTTGTCTCATTCTTTTACATCACAAGAACCTGGCATTTTAACAGGGGTGTGTAGACTTTTTATATCCACTGTAGTTCTGAGGAAATGCAAAAATATTTCAGTAAATATGTCAAAACCCTAAAATATGTATTTTGGATTTATAGGTTACTGAATTGTGACGACATCTAATATTTAGCATTGTTGACCATGCAGCGTCCTAAAAATATATAAAAAATTCTCTGTTTATGGCACAGATGACATTAAACAACAAACAATAGCAGTATTCATATTTACTGCTTTCACAGAAAAAGCTGTGATCCAGAGCATTTTATTGTTATTAAATCTAAGCAAAGGAACCTAAATATGCTCCATTCTATGTATTGCTTATTTCAAATGAATTGTTGCTGGTTCTCACATTTTACATCCGTTGATTTATCGAATATTGTTATTTTCCAGCTGATTTTTCATAGGGGTTTAATCAAAAAGAAACCTAGGGCTGACAACAACATTACAGTTGTAGCCAACACCTTTCCCCTTGATTAATGCATAGTTGTCATTTGCAATATGCAACCCGTTTGTAGACTAGTCTGGGTTGAATTATTCCACTGAGTCATCGTTGGTTTCCATGCGGTGTCGATGCTGAGACACCGTGAGACCCACCTGTTCCTATTGCCAGCAGGCCTCCAGGGCATGTTCAGCCCTGAGGGCCTGGAGCTGTGCGGAGCGACAGTCAGGGAAGTGACGATTGCATCACAATATTCACACAGCGGAGCCTGGGGCCGGATCCTCTTACAGACGTGAACTGTTTTGGACCATTTTGATCTGGAGCTGACGCCTGTCTTCTGACGCAAATTGGAACACATACCACTCCAAAGCAGTTGAGCATAGGACATACAATACTATATGTTTTCTGAGATATAGGTTGTGGAGTTTGTTCTTAACAGCCCTAATCCAGGGACTGGGGTTTCTTGGGTTGCTGAACGGGAGAATGTAACTCAGTCTGAGGGATAAAAATTGATGAACAGGCTGTGACAGACCCCCGAAGGCAAAGAAGACACAAAGTCCCTGTAAGCTCATCTGTCAGTTGTACATCAGTGGCAGGGGCTAGAGGAGATGTTGTGTGGGTGCGGTGTGTGGGCGAACACTGCGAAATGACTGGACAAATATCTCAACAGTGAAAGTAGGAAACAAAGGTGAATGAAAAAAAGTTACGCGTCGTTGTCTGAATGACTTTCAGTCCGTCTGGATGGGTGGACATAAATAACTGGTGCGCGCCTGTCTGTCTGTTTGTCTTGACAAGCAATGTGGCTAAAAGCAGACAGGTCTGGCCAAACCAACAGGCTTGGATGCCTCATTATTTATATTCCCTTTGCCTCCAGGCAAGAATGAACTAGTTCACTGTCATTCTGGTTCACTCCAAGCAGACATAAACAGACAGTATTCACATACTGTACATATTGTTTCTTTTCCTCTCACTAATTGAACCGCCTTAAGACGGGTTCACCTCGTGGTGCAGACAGCCCCAGGGTTATAGCAGCACTCATGACTCATAACTCGTCTTACTCAGCATTTCATCTGGGTGTTGCAGTTTGAATGTACAACCACAAGCCATGGATGCTATTCTCTGTCTCCTTTTCTCCACTTCGTCGTCAAACGTAAGAGGTATAACGCCAAAGTGTACTCATCTCACTGCTGCTTGACAGGTTGTAAAAAAAAAAAAAATGCATTACCGAGCCACAAAAATAGCATTAGCCGTTGCATCAAAAGAATGGTGGACCACAGGTGTTTCCTCCTGAGGATCTCTAGAGCCATAGTATAAAACAGGAGATACAAGCTCTGACTCGTCGCATGCAGTCATAAGCTATATGGGTATCTAGACATGTGAAGACATTACCAGACTCTTAGAGATCAGGTTCTCATCATGACTCGCTGTTCTGTTCATCTCATTGTCTGCCATAGCCCTGCCAAAGAACACTCGACACACACACTAAGAAGTATTGTCTTCTGCAGTGAGTCCACTTCTTTTCGTGGTAATCAGAAAGTCACAGACTCATCTGCTGATAATGTTTGTCTCCACCAGCTTTTTTAACATAAGTGTACTTTAATGTAAATTACTCTGAATGAGATATTCTGCTAAATAACTCAGGCGAAAAATTTACGCCTACTCCAAAACCTTTCGCCACTTTTTTACATTCTCTTTTTTTTACATCTCCAAGGGAATTACAACAGTATTGATCATTCATAGAATTGTCTAGACAGATGGCAACCGAATAGTTAACTGCAGTATTGTTGTGTATGAGAGAAATAAGGTAATTCAGAGGCACAAACCATCATCCTGGTCTTCACAAAGATCCGGAATATTGTTCAAGGCTAGAGGGTTAGGGTATATTGTTCAAGCCTAGAGGGTTAGGGTATATTGTTCAAGCCTGCTAAAGCAGCTAACAAGAATGGAAGTTCAAAATCTCATTATTCTCTAGCTCCCTGGTCCGTGACAAAGAACATAAATAAATGAGTTAAAAATAGCTGTTGCTCAACCACCTGTGACAATGTGCCCCTATAAAGCGATGGGTCTGTACTACGAAGGCCACTCCCACAGTCTAAACGTACCCTCAGGTGGTGACCCACATTGGCAAAGTGCTGCCCCAATTACACACCTCCATCCCTCTTTGTTATGTCGGTGTGTTTCAGCAGGACTGATAAAGAGTCCCAGGCACAGTGACCCACCGTCGGGCATAGCGGCCTACTGATCGCAACAAATAATCCCTCCTTTACAGCTAATGGGGATCTGGGTGCTTTGAGATGGGTATTGACTGTAGCAGCACCTGTCCTCTGTTTCGTTTTCCCGTACTTACTTGTTCTCTCTTACATGACCCCTGTGGTGTAGCTGATGTCTTCTGCTGCCCCATAACCACTGGAAAAAATCAAAGAGGGATGGGGATTGGTTGGGTGGGAGTTGTCTGCACGTGTCTGAAGGGAAAAGGTGGTGGGTCACAAACGTCACAGTGTTGCTGGGTAGGTGGGGAGGCAGAGGGAGTGTGTCTGTGCGTATCAGCACTATTGGAAAAGTACAAATATAGGACATTGCTCAGTCATTCTCTGCTCCTCTCCCTTTCATGTCAATCTAAAAACCTGCCAATTTCAACAAGCCTCAAACTTTTTGGCAATTTTTGTTATGTGCTATGTTAAAGACATTTAGGCAATAAAGCCAATACTTTTATTTTTGTCCACCAACCTAGTATCATGTTCTATAATTTTTGGACTACGGATTAGCGTACATTTCACATACAGTGCTATTCAACCTGTTACTTCAATAACCTACTACACGCACAACCTTTCAAGCATAGGACCCCAGGATCAGAAAATATTGCCATAATGACAACACACTGAATTCAAAATGAACAAATAAACAAATAATTATAAGCAAAGTAAAATCACTATAGTTTTTTCCTCACGCTATTAAAGAAAACAACGGTTAAATTGTGAAAGACTTGCCCTATTATCCTCTGTCAGTCGAGAAGCCATACAGCAGCATGGCCACACCTGAGTACTCTTCTTCGCCGAAGATGACCAAGATGGCACAGCCAGGCCCGAGTGTCCACACAAATGTATCAATTTGCCTTCTTGTTAGCATTGTCCGCTAGCTTGCTATTTTGTATCGCTTGCTAGCTTGTCAGCCAACACACGCTGTTAGATGTTATGGACTTCAGACACCTTATTATGTCCATGACTTAAGCATCTTCTTTTTTTTTGGTCTACTGCTTACATGGCTTTTTTTTTTTTTTATCAATCCATATGCTCCTATGAGGTATAGATTATAAAAGTTTTTCCATGTCCCCTTTTAGTTGGACACAAAGGTTAGAGCACTGCTGGTTGCACTACTTCCAAAACTAGGTATACAAATTGAGATGGCCTCTGAGGTGGTGTGCAAGTTCACAGTCTGCATTGTAGGTCTAACACGAAGCTCCTGTCTATTGCAAAGACTCTATGAGCCATGTCAGCCTCACAAGACAGTGACCCACAAGCTCGCCAACAAAGCATTGCCAGTCTTTGGTACAGGGACCCCCTCAGCGATGAGCACAGCCACTATGGACCATCACTGTGAACAGATATCGAAAACAGCTTGATTTGGGCATGTAGAAGAACGATGTTCACCTAGGACTTCATTACTCTATTCACATACCAGCACCTAACAGCAGGATTTGGAGATGGTAGAGGACTGTATTTCACTTAATAACAAATGTATTATTAGCACTTCTTGAATGTTGCTTGAGTGTTTTTTTCCATGCGCAATGCACATGTATATTTTATGCGATGCTTTATTGCAAAGTTTTTGCTGTGATTTTATTTATTCCAACAGAACTTTATTAAAGTTTACTGTTCCACTCTACAAAGTTATTTTTGTCTTCTAAAGCATATCTCTTGGAGAACATGATAGGAAAATATACAGATTGCTTGTATAGTAGCTAGGTTGCCAGTGCTGGTAGATTATGTTCCATCCTGTGCTCCACGTCACCTGCCAAAGATGTATTTTTTAAGTGCAAGGAGAAGTTTGCCAGCTTAACAGACTGGTACCTAGGCAACCAGTATCATGCTAGAGAAATATAACCATGAAGAAATTGTAGTTGCGGTCCTGGGAATGAGATGGATGTTTCGAGATCGTATCTCTATTGTTACTCATTTTAATACTGAGGTATAATGAAGGATGGACAATCTGTAATACAATTTGAATGATCAATAACAGCCAGCATAAATACCAATCTAGCGTAGATATTGTTGATGATGGTGAATCAGAGATACGGTACAGCAGTGTGTGACAGTCACTCAGCTTTAGATACACTATTTGTATGCACTATAGAGGACTGGCATTAACAGGAATAATAACACACAAAGCACACAATAAAAACAGTCTGTGTCAATGCGTACATGAATGTACAATGAGTAAAAGTATAAGAGTATTTGAGTGATTGTATCAGTAGTGTGCACGTGTTATTACACCAGTGAGATTACTGTCTGTGCTGTGCATTTGTGTGTGTGTGTGAACTCTGCATGTGAGTGTGTCTGAACTGGGTATGTGAGTGTCTGTGGGGAGTATTTGGGAGATCCACCCAGGAGCAGAATACCAGTACAACCGGCCCACTGGGAACAGCCAGAGGTGTGCAGCCAGTGGCCTTCCAATGACACTGCATTTGGAGCCAGTGGCCTTCCAGTGACACTGCATGTGGAGCCAGAGGCCTTCCAATGACACCGCGTGTGGAATCAGTTTCCTGTGGGGCTGGCAGCCGGCACCAGCCGATGTGCCCGGCGGAACTTGCCACCTTCCGACGACAAAGTGGCCACATTTCAGAGGCAAATTGTTTTTCTATGCATTCACCAAGTTCATATTCACATACGATGGGGAGGCAGTGACATTGCTCAAAAGGCAGCGCAGTGCAGCACTTTCTGGCCATGAGCATGGTTGTATATGCAGCAGTTACAAGGTTTTACTGGTGATACTACATTTCTAATTTCTTGCCCCCCACCTGGGGGGCAAGCAACCAAACAGGGTTGGTCCGGACACATCTGAAGAGCCAGCCTGTCCCAGACGTAAAGCGCGTCGGGTGTATTCATCCTTTTAAAACATGGTGTACTGTACTGTTTTGTATATATCAAGGTCTTCCATTCATTGGCACTCGCCAGTGTCTAAGTGTCTGAGACTCGGATTGGCTGAATACACAGCGCGGCCCGCCTACCAAGCTATCCGATTGACAGCGTGTACAGTGCTCTGGCCTCATCCATGAGCATTACGTTATGAATGGTCTGGAGAATGGGGCACCTTGTTGACATGAAAGCACAGATAAATGACCTATTAAGCATGACCAAAATGGCTCGTCCTTACTTCTCTGGACATTGAGAAGAACACAGGAAGATGAATTCGCAGGAACCAATCACTGCTTTATAACAGACGGGGAGGGATTAACTAGAATGTTTGTCCATTGTTCTCTGAGAAGTGAAGTTTTGGGTTTGTACCAGGTAAAAAGGGAACAAAATGACAAATTGTCCCCACGTTTTGGTCAGTCATTACATGTCTTTGTGCCTTGTTGTGTTCCTCAGTCCCATGACGTGCTTCGACAAACTAATAGCTCTGATCAGATGATCACTGAAGAGGGATATGACGAACAAACTATAATTGGTTAATTAACTCTAGTATCAACACAGGGTCAGATGGGGGATGATCAGACTCTGTGGATTTATTAATGTAATCATAAATGAAAAATAATTTCTTTCTTTTGTCCATAATTTTTGTGTCATTTTTAGCAGATGTTCTTATCCTGAGTTGCATGTTCAAAGACACAGGTTTTCATTCACTTTGTTGACTCTGGAATTCCAATCAGCAATCAGTTACTGGCCCAGCTTTTTAACCACTAGGCTATCTGAGCCATTTATCCTCTGTGCCCATAGTACATCCTCAACCACTTTTGACTGCAATCTACTGTATATGAGTGTCAAACTCTGAGAATGTTGACTTTGTTGTCTTCTGTGGCTTAGTCCATAAAGCAAGATGCTTCCATTCCTAATGTGGCTGTGATTGATGTCCACCTGGGACACGCATGATATGTATCCTTGCATTACTGTAAATTCCTTTGGATGAATGGCATATGATATCTACATCCAATATTCACAGAAACTGACCTAAGATGCCTGTTTGGTTATCAAAAAAACTATTCAAATCCCACCGAAGTGATTTTCCCACTTGAACCGACTTTGAAATCACCCAGTTTACCCAGCCCCATTTGAAAACATACATTTTTCAAATTAAGTTAAATTAGACAAATTTATATTTTACAGTGTAGAATCATTGCAAATGTAAAATTGAGGCTATTGCATATCATTAAACTTGAAGTGTCTCCGAATATTTTAAAATAATAAAATTTGAATTACTCTATTCATTCGATTGATAAGCATGTGGAATGTTTTGGTAAAGATGTTCATACTGGTCGTGAGATACTTGACTGGCCGTTCTAACAATGGGAACAAAATCCGGGAAATCTCGTTTGAAATCAGTAAATTCTTAACAAACAAAAATCGCTGAACGTATTTTGCATGTGTAAGCATCATTTACCAAAATTAGCAATTGCATTTTGTACTGGCCAAATTCGACAACCTCTGCAAAATCCCCATTAGGTCTGCTTCATTCTATATTTTCGAGCGCATATTTAAGTGGAGTGAAGCATCTCGCTTCTCTTCCTCTCTGGTTAGCTGCGTGAACTTTGAACCAAATTACCCAGAAAACACCGCGTAGTTGGTTTTAGTGGGATTAGAGTTGGCAGTTGTCTGTCCTGTAGTTCTACGATATCTAGCCTGTGTTTGTGGTGATGTGTCGGAATCGTCATATGCGTTATAGTGTCAGTTATTGTGAAATGCACTGCTATCAGTTGGCTACATATAAAGCATTCACGTCCTCAGTTGTGTTTTCCAACCTGGTGTGTATATGAGCGGCGTTGCCGACGAGAGAAATCCCGTGCTGGATTGTTGCGGAGGGCTGAATAACGTGGATTACAGTAAGGTACATAAGTGACTGACCCGAGTGTACGCAGACTTTCAGAGGTTAATCAGGGTGGTCTATGCTCTACTTTAATGTTGTCGATTTGGCATCATAGGGTCTGATTTATCACGCATCCACTAGGTTTTTGAGAAATAGTATCGAAACGAATCCGCTAAAAAACGAATCGGACGGCGACCATGACAACGACACTGCAGTCCAGTCAGAACAGTGCGTTCTGTGAGAGCTTTTCTGTGTCGCTTTTGAGCTACGCAATTTATAACACGTAGGCTACAGCAGCGTTGTGGCTCTATAATTAGTGGTTATTAGGCTGTGCTTACTTCTCAATCTCCAATGATGCGTAGCAAAGTGGTGTGTGGAGATACAGTGAATTGAATTAAAGTATTCTCCTTGACTTTTTCCACATTTTGTTTGCCATGTTTTATTGAAATTACTTTTATTGTGATTTATTTTTCCCAAAAGTATGTTTTTTGGGAAGTTCTTGTATCAAATGTGGAAGAAAATGTTGCAGATATATTTTAGTTTCAATAACATTGAAAAACATTGAATATGGCAGCTTGACCAGTTGTGTCAGTACAAGTTTGAAACACCTTTTCCACCAATTTCATCTGTGTTTTCTTGGATGATGATTTATAGGTATAATGGCAAAAGATGACAAGCTAAGCTGTTCACTTAAATTTTTTATCCATTCTTTCAAGTGTTTAATTCATTCCCTCAAGTTTTTTTTATTAATTCCCATATTTTTCATTATTAATTCCTTTATTTAACCAGCAGATTTTATAGCACATCCTTTTCATGAATTGATCTGAGTTCTTTAATTTGGGCTTGAAATACAGGGATGAAATAATTACAAAATTGGAACAGATTAAAACATTTAAGGAACAGATTAGAGGGAAAAGCACTCTATGAGCCCCAACACATATACAGTATGAGGTATGCAGCATCAAAAAGTTTATTTATTTCAGTAATTCCATTCAAAAAGTTAAACTTGTATAATGTATACATTCATTCCACACATACTGATATATTTCAAGTGTTTACTTCTTTTAATTTTGATGATTATAACCGACAACTAATGAAAATCCCAAATTCAGTACCTCAGAAAATTAGAATATTACTTAAGACCAATAAAAAATATTTTTTTTTTTAGAAATGTTGGCCAACTGAAAAGTATGAACATGAAAAGTATGAGCATGTACAGCACTCAATACTTAGTTGGGGCTCATTTTGCCTGAATTACTGCAGCAGTGTGGCGTGGCATGGAGTCGATCAGTCTGTGGCACTGCTCAGGTGTTATGAGAGCCCAGGTTGCTCTGATAGTGGCCTTCAGCTCTTCTGCATTGTTGGGTCTGGCGTATCACATCTTCCTCTTCACAATACCCCATAGATTTTCTATAGGGTTAAGGTCAGGCGAGTTTGCTGGTCAATTAAGAACAGGGATACCATGGTCCTTAAACCATGTACTGGTAGCTTTGGCACTGTGTGCAGGTGCCAAGTCCTGTTGGAAAATGAAATCTGCATCTCCATAAAGTTGGTCAGCAGCAGGAAGCATGAAGTGCTCTAAAACTTCCTGGTAGACGGCTGCGGTGACCTTTGACCTCAGAAAACACAGTGGACCAACACCAGCAGATGACATGGCACCCCAAACCATCACTGACTGTGGAAACTTTACACTGGACTTCAAGCAACGTGGAATATGTGCCTCTCCTCTCTTCCTCCAGACTCTGGGACCTTGATTTCCAAAGGAAATGCAAAATGTACTTTCAACAGAAAACATAACTTTGGACCACTCAGCAGCAGTTCAGTCCTCTCCCAGGCGAGACGCTTCTGACACAATGTCTTGTTCAAGAGTGGCTTTACACAAGGAATGCGACAGCTGAAACCCATGTCTTGCATACGTCTGTACGTGGTGGTTTTTGAAGCACTGACTCCAGCTGTAGTCCACTCTTTTTGTAGAATAAGCCTACACCGCTTTCGATTTAGTTTACTCAAATAAAAAAAAGTCTAAAATGGTCAAAGTAAAAACAAAATGTTTTGTGCTTTTGTCTATTTCTGTCTGTCAGGTGGACATATTAAATATGGAGGTTCTCAGGTACATAGACGTCTGTGACCCCAGGTTCTGTGTTGCTGTCATCGCCATCATCTTCAACCCTTTCTTCTGGAACGTGGTGAGTAATCAAAACTAAGATCTTTGGAACAGACATGATTTAATATCCTATTAATATTGATGTGGTCCATAAGTATTTGGACAGTTTAGCAGTTTTTTCTTTACTTTCACAAAAAATCAAGGATTAATAGGTTAAGCGGTAAATACTGCCATCTTCCTTTTGATGGTATTTGCATCCGTGAATTTACAGCCGTTATTATACATGGCCATTCATATTTTAGGGGAACCATTTGTAATTGTACAAATTATTATAATAAGCAAAAAAAGTTATTTTTAGTGCTGGGTTGCAAATCCTTTGAATTCAATGATTCCCTGGTGACGCCCTGCCAGGCATGTAACTTCAATGATTTTCAGTCCTCTGTTTTGGTACATCTTTGCATTAAATCTGGCCTCAATTGGATTCAGGTCAGATGATTAACTTGGCCAATCAAGCACATTCCACTTTTTGGCCCATTTAGCAGGCTTTCTTAGTCTTGCAGGTCATTTGTGATTGCTGAGGTAACCGGGACTTGTGTCACTTCCCATGTCTGACTGTGGTCCTGTAGTCATTATAATGCATAGGAATAGTTGCATAATGTAGTGTCCCCGTTCAGGATTCCTCTCTGAGAAACTCATCTGTGATCTTGTTATTTACACTCTCTCTTTTCAATGGGAGTCAGCATGTCTGAGAGGTTCTGTCCCTCTGATTCCTCTTCTGTAGGGAACAGTACAGTTTGACACATTCCTGTTGATGACAACACTCTTATCAGGATTCTCTCTGATGTCATAACTGACTTTCACTACAGGAATCAAACTCTCCTCAGGGTTCGTCTACAGTAGCTGTGAGCTCAGATGTTGCAAATTGAAAGTTAGACATATTAGACCGTGTTAGTTTTCTCTCAGTCAAAATAACATCCTGCAGTATTGACCTCATGATTGTATAGGCTGTAGAAGCTACCTGTTTTTACCATTTTCATGGATGAGGAACCTGTGGCCTATCTTCCTCCATTGTAACCCCATATTGAGAAGAACGGGTGGACCTTTCAAATCAATAAGTCATGTGTCCTTTTGGTCTAAATTAACTAACAACAGGCATTCCAATCAATGTAGTCAAAGACCGATTACAGGCTTCACACAGAGTGCTTGAGGTCCTTGCAGTACAATTGTCTTTAAATAACTAAGGCCAGTTTCATGGCAAAAGCTCATGTTAATTTAGAAAAAGGTGCTACAATGTCTGTTTTAAATACAGTATACAGTATGTCACAGGAAGGTGTGTGGATCAGGGGATGTGGATGATGGGTGAGCTTGTTTTTGTGAGCGCAGCGCACCTGTTCTGGCAGCATGACATCCAAAGGCACTCATCGAATCAGTAGAGGAAATAGCAGAAAATGTACAGGTTGAAGTGACTTTCAGAATGTTGTCAGAGTGTGCTGAGGCCACAGCAGGGGTCTGTAGAACCGTAAAAAGTTTTCTGAGACAGGTTTTTGTGAAGCAGTTAACAGAAATGCGATGAGTTCCCAGGAAATATTTACTGTATTGCCACAGTATTGTACTGCCACAGTTATCAAATGGAGGTCCTTGAAAATCTCAATAAAAAGTTTTTTGAAGTCCCTTTTCAATACCCGTGATTATCACATATTGCTTATCTATTCTGTAGGCTTGGAGGAGTAGGGTTTTTTATGCAAACTTAGAAGTCTAACTTTTCCGTTGTACAAAGTTCCATTGTCATTGAAGACATATTGCATCATATTCAAAATGAAGAAGAAATAGAAAGATAGAGAGGGGCCTTTTTCGATTTCTATTCCTCATCTCCTCTCCCTGTGTCTCCTTTCAAAGCCCATTAGATAAGAAAGCCCGAGGACCATTTTCTTCTCCTTTAATGGGTTGACAAGGAGAAGGCAATTGAGAAAGGGCCGGGCCAGGGCGTTCAGGTCACTGTAGCCATCCTCTTTCCTCACTCTCCCACGGGTGTCCAGCGTGTTTGCCTCTGTCGTGTGGATCGTGCGTTGCTCTTTGACGCTGTCTCCCCAGACGCCATATGGAAACGTGCTGACTGAACCCATTACGCCCTTCCACTGAGTGATCTCTTGGGCTGCCTAGCAAAGGGAGAAATTTTCTGCCACATTTCTCTTTCTCCCTTAATTCCCTCCCTTTTTACATCTCAAAGTACGCCTCATCTTTTCCTATGTTCCCTGTGGTTAAAAGGAACTGGGGCAGCAGGGTAAAATCTATTGTGCCTGTCAAAGCTATCATATTCCCCTAAAAAAGTACTGTCCTGAAATACAAGGTACAGAGACAAATTTAGAGCATGTTGTGAGTTTGGTTTGTCGTGTTTTTTTTTTTTATAATCCCCTATTCAACTGAGATTAACGTCTTGTTTATTGACATGGTTTTGGGTACAACCTGTTTTGAGACACCTCTCTCCTGACAGCTGTGCAGTGTCATCATAGAGCAGAAGCAATGTAACCCTGTGGACCTCGTAACGCAATGTCCAGCCTTCTTGGGGCTTGGCCCGGTAAAGCTGGGCTCAGCACTAACGGAGATACGCACGGAACGCAGTGTCTCCCCCCCCCCCCCCCAACGACGCACGCACACAGAACACACACTATTGTTACTCCGCCTCTCCCTGTGGCAGACTCGGATCAGGATGTACCCGTCCAAACCTAGCTGTCACCGATGGCTGATCTCCTCACGCAGTGCCGGCACACTGTAAGTTCATGACCCACTATTTCCCCACAGCTCGTCCGACAGCAGTGGCCTGGTTGAGTCCCAGCAGGTGTACCCCGGTTCTTCTATTCAGGGCTGGGATATTCTCGCGTTGGTACGTCATAGTCATTTTTTTCTGTTTTTATCAAGGGCAGCATACAAGCGTCTTTATCTGGTCTCACCACCAAAATACTGTACAATATTAGTTGTTGTGTGATTGGAAGGTAATTGCGCACTCCGGCTTGACGGGTCTGTGTATATGTGCGCGCACGTATGTTTGTTTTTGCACATCTATTTCCAAGGCCCATTATTCCTGTGCCACGCAGCACCTTGTTTTTTAAGGAAATTACATCTGGACCTTTCAACTCGTAAAATAGGGAAATGAACACCCAAGGTTGTCGGTGGGCTCTTGTCATTGCATTCAGCTGTGGCTCTGTGCCGCGGTATTTGGGTCTGTCAATGAGCTCGGGCACCAGCGAGCATGTATTGTAGGCAGTTGATTAGTGCTGTCATGTTTAATTATGTCGTTTATTTTGCCAGTAAATTCACAGAAGGTATACATAAATCATGACTTAACCCCCGAAAAATAACACGCTCATGTGTACATTTTCGCCTTTGGGTTTAGCTGGGAATGTTTGTCATTGGCCAAGAGCGCCGCTTCCACTTACTGGCCTTTCAAAGTAGGAGTTCACCCTTCTAAAGGATTTTCTCTGAATCTCCGAATTTACACCATTTTCTGTTAATGAATCAATTGTTCCAAGAGATTTCTTATTAGGACAGACTGTTTATTTACTCATAATAGAACTGCGGTTGCTGTAAATGGTTAACAGACTGCAGAAGTCCATCCGGACTTCAGCCACAAATATTTTTTGAACGTTATCTACACCATTGGTGCTCAGAAATGTACACTGTGACACAAAAAGAGTCAATTAAACAAGCAAAGTGATGCATAGAAGAATTGTATTGAATACTGACGGTGGTCCATTCCCAGATGTGAATTTGATGAGAGGTCTCCAGCTACCTAGAACTGCCTGATCAGGTGGGAGGGAGGGAGGTGTAGTGCAGGAGGGAGTGGCTTCACCACTGAGTTCCTTACGAATGACTTTGTCAGAGCAACTAAATAACCAGGTCAGTGATGTTTTCTGGCAGAAGTTGCAGACGGTGAACAGATCCAGTAGACTGCAGACAGTCAGGAGGTGGTTGTGACACATTTTGTTTAAGGTGGTTATATAAATGCACAACCTTAACATGCGTTACCTCCTGGTTGCATATCACATTCCGTTTTAGATTTAGATGGAAAATTAACTTTGAGTCATTCATTTCCCCTTTAATTGGTTGATAACAACAGCAACTCTCTGTTGCTAATTAGTCGAGATACACCATAAAGGGAAACTATAGGATATAAAAAATTCAATAAAACACCCTCCCGTAACTCCTCGGGATGTGAGAGAACAGTCCAAGGCTCTTTCTCATCGTCATTATTGTGACCCAGGTGCTTCAGTCTGACGCCCAACGAGCATCTCAGCCCTGGAGATGGAAATAGCCACACTGGACAGGCAATTAACCAGCAGGGCCTGGTTACATAAGGAGCCTGTTCTCCCCACAAGGCGGTCTTATTGCATGCCTGAGTAGGCCTGATGTTCCACAGATGGGAACACTTATCCAGAAGATGAGTCAGCAGGAGCTGGCTGAGTAGCAGTGGCCGATAAAGCAGGACACGGGGGGGGGGGGGGGGTGAGTGAGTATGATTAAAGTCCAGCAAGATGCATATGAAGTGAAATGAAGAGCAGTTGTAAAAAAATAAAAAAAACAACGTGATTGGTTTGACTGGGTGGATTAGAAAGGAGGCAGGATTACTTTGAATTTGACTGACAATGAGAGGGAAATACTGGGAAAAGTGAGGAGCAAGTGAGAACTGGTGAGACAAGCATGTACGTGTGAATCAAAGTGAATAGAAACATGATGTCAGGGAAATGGGAAGGGATCCAAGATTGGCTTTTCATTTGAATAAAGAGGGAGAAATGGTGTCAGGTGAGTATCTGAGTATCTGTCCTCCACTGCAGCCTTGACTGTAATGGCCTTGTTATCAAGGCTCCGCCTCTGCTCATCCCAATGAACAGTTTGAATTGGTTCTCACTATAGAAGCAGCCACCTGTTCAAGAGTATTCATCAGCCAGTCACTCTGTCCTTAATTTAACCTGTATATGGGCACGACATGGGGTTGTGCGTCGGTACTCTTCGCTCCTCTTGCCCAAATAATCAGATAGCACATGGTTATAATAATTGTCTTCTCATCATTTTCTTCTCTATAACCCTTTGTTTTGGTTTTCCAGCTATGTTAAGGTCCATCAATCTGTTTTGGTATCTTCTTTGGCTACAGAATCTGTCTTTGCTGGAAAGAGTTAATGAGATTAAGATGATATACCTATTCCAGAACATCCTTATTCATTCCTATGTCCTTCTGTAAACAACTGGACACTTGAAAAGGCATGTATCTGGGGCTATGAAACGCATAGAATATGTAGTTTACCTTTTGTATATCCAGGAAGGATTGTCTCTCCCAAACTTTGCATTGTACGAATGGTTTGCAAACAGGAGTGACGAGTGTGCGGCATCTACAGTACCAGAGTGCCGGTAACTACTGGAATAGCAGATGTTGAGGAGTGAGCTGGTTCATGCTGACTCACTGGCATCACCCTGTCAATGCAGATGTTTTGGACACCCAGTCAATGCAGATGTTTTGGACACCTAGTCAATGCAGATTATTTAGGACACCCAGTCAATGCAGATTATTTAGGACACCCAGTCAATGCAGATTATTTTGGACACCCAGTCAATGCAGATGTTTTGGACACCCAGTCAATGCAGATTATTTTGGACACCCAGTCAATGCAGATTATTTTGGACACCCAGTCAATGCAGATTATTTTGGACACCCAGTCAATGCAGATGTTTTGGACACCCAGTCAATGCAGATTATTTTGGACACACAGTCAATGCAGATTATTTTGGACACCCAGTCAATGCAGATGTTTTGGACACCCAGTCAATGCAGATTATTTTGGACACCCAGTCAATGCAGATTATTTTGGACACCCAGTCAATGCAGATTATTTTGGACACCCAGTCAATGCAGATTATTTTGGACACCCAGTCAATGCAGATTATTTAGGACACCCAGTCAATGCAGATTATTTTGGACACACAGTCAATGCAGATTATTTTGGACACCCAGTCAATGCAGATGTTTTGGACACCCAGTCAATGCAGATGTTTTGGACACCCAGTCAATGCAGATTATTTTGGACACCCAGTCAATGCAGATTATTTTGGACACCCAGTCAATGCAGATTGTTTTGGACACCCAGTCAAGGTGGATCCATGTGACTAGCGAAGCAACGATACAGATTTGTCAGATCAGGAAATGTTCCTCCAATCTTCAGTCTGGTTTAGTTGATCTCACAGCTTGAAAGGCATTCATACATGCTCAACTGATGACCCGTGGAATTTAAGATGTTATCTAGACAACACTGCCCCAACGGACAGCTTCAGTCATAACTTTGTTATTAATGTAAGAAAATTGGATTTTGTAATTCTGAAAACGATGTGTCTTGTTAAAATCTTCCCTCCCCATTGGCAGATTTCTTCGGTTAATTCAATCATTTTATTGTGGGGTTGGCACATAATGACTCATGACCTCCTTGTGATTTTGTTCCTAGCCTTTTCCCCCTTATTGCAATTAATTACCAGGCTTCAGGTGTTACGTTTTGAGGTTACAGTCTTTTAGGTGGTACAACTTAAGTTCTTTCTTTTTCTCCATGTTATCCAAGTGTATGTACCCTGTCTCATTCCAACAACTCCTTCAAGGATCAGGGTTAAAGATGAAGATCGGGACAATATGTTTAAGCCCAACTCATGTGTTCCACTTACTCCACAAGATTTCAGTTGAAGCTTGCAACCAAAACGGAACCATCTTGCTATTGCCCCTAATTTCACTCACCTATTCATATTATTTTATATATTTATCCATGACCAGCATTTCAGGTTTGATCAACAAAAGATCAGAGTGCAAAGTAATTTTCCACCTCCTTTATCCCTCAAAGAACTTGAGGCTTTTCTTTTTGAGGAATGGTGCAGTATTCCACTTCACACCGTTCAGAACTTGTAAGACAGCATTCCAAGAAGGATTGGAGCTTTTCTGGTGGCAGAACTCATTATTATGCCTTTGATATTAATGTGTTAGTAATGTATTGGTGTTTCCAAATAATGGAAATATGTATAGATTTACATAATTTTGTCCACCCCTTTAGGTTTGCAGTGTCGTTGTTTTTGAAGGGTCAAATTTCAGAAAGGCATTCAGACTTCTATTATTTTGTTTCACCTAGCTGGGACAAGGTCAAGACTGGAAACTGAAACGAAAAGACTATCACTTCGTCTCCCTCTATTTCACAATCATTTTGTCCATGACCCAGATATATTAGGACAACACTAATAAATTATGGCTGGCTCTGCAGCACACATTTATTTTTTCACCCAAAGCTTAGACTGGGTCTTCACAGCATACTGTCTCTGCTGGAAAAACAGGCCTCAACGTGAACTACACAAAGGTTCCTTTGAGGGGAGAAGGTAGAAGGTAGCTGTCTTTGGTTGTTTACTTTATATTTGCGCAGCTACACAAACTGGCATACACTGACATTTCTGGTGTAGTATGTGTGCAGTCAAATGAGAAATAAATATGATCTGATATGATGACGCTAATGTCCATCAAGTGTGCATATTAGCATTGAACACTCCATAACATAGCTAGCGGTGGGTGGAGGAGGTCTAAAGTGTGACTCGTTATGCATGAGATCAGGAAATGTTCTGTTCCTTCTGTTTCCCCGGACTGCGGATAGGGGCCAAGCACGGCTGTGCATTAATACAAGCCATGAATCCCAGGTGGTCATTAGGCTGGTTCTGAGGCGCTGTTAGAAAACTGGGCCCCAGGGGACGGATCCTGTACCCAGTAAGACACACAACACATAGTCAGGGGCTTCTGATGCTCTGTATCGAAAGCGAGCGAGAATGTTGTCAAAAATACACCCACGGTAAGTAGAAGGATTGAGTGGTCCTGTCCAGGCTGTCAGCTAAACCTTGATTAACTTGGTTGAAAAATGGCAAAACTTAATTTTACTACTTTTTTTCTTTATCCCAGCAAGCCTGTTTTCACAGATATGCCTTAACCAGAGGAAAAAAAGGTGTGTCAGAGCTTATGTGGTCATGGAAGTATTTAGGTGATCATTAAAATTGCCAGTATCTTTGAAGTGGCTGTTCATAGTTCATAAGTCAGTTATCTTTAATGTACTGGACCATCTCCTTAAGTACTGATGGAGCATGACAATTTAAGGAAACCCTTGCTGACATCATCCTAGCCCAACCAAACCCAGGTTTAGGGTTAGGGTAGTCAAAGACTTCAAGCAAGCAAGTTTATTTATATAGCACATTTCATACATGGAAGCAATTCCATATGCTTTACCTTGAAAAGAAAAATATATAAATGCTATAGAATTAAAACTGTCCGATTGTTACAATTCTCTAACCCAGCTGTCTCCAAGGGTCCTGTCCATGAGCTTCAACACCCTGGTATTTCAATCCTCGCACTCCCACACTAGGATGAACTCGTCAGTCCTTTTGTGAGATAATACCCTACATCGATGTGTAAACGGCAGCACAAGAACTGGCATTATCGGTCATCCACAGATTGTCACATTTACACAAAGGTTATTCCTCTGATAGCACCAGAACTTGCATTACAGAAAAACGATTGGTAAAACAGAAAAATAGAATAACAATGAAATAATAAAACATTAAATCGAAGAAAGAGAGAAATATAAAATACATCATAATAACAAAACATTGCATGAGGAAATAGAAATAATCCATGAGGAAGCTAAAAAAGCTGTAACGCTAAAGTTCAAGCGCTCAGTCATAGTCGCATTTAAAATATTGTTTTGGGGCACTTCTAAGATCTTCTGGTAGTTTATTTCAGTTTTGAGCAGTGTAGCTGCTAAATGCATATTTAGTTTGGAGTCTGGGCTTTAATAGCTGACCTGAGTTCATGGATCTAAGAGCCCTGCTCGGTTTATAATCTTCAAAAATATCAGAAATGTATTTGGGGCCTAAACCATTCAGTGATTTATATACTAAAGCACCACCATGTCTTTGACTACGTTTTTGACTCTCTTTCACAACCATGTCAACTAATATTTGATTGTCATTTTGACTAACTCTTTGATTACCTCTTTTACAACCATGTCAACCAAGTCATTGATTACCATTTTGACTAATTCTTTAACTACCATATTGGCGAATTCATTGATTTCTGTGTCGACTTTGATTACCATTTTGAAGTCAATTTCAATACATTTTTGTTTTGTCTTACATATTTAAAATTTCAATAACCTTATTTCCACTTGCAGTTCAATTGGTTTCTTATAACTTTATTGATAATGTTTATTGATTGACTCCTGGACTGTCATTATTCACCACCCCCTCACAGGAATTACAGATAAACCCAATGAACATGGACTGACCACAAACCCGGTGCCTTCTCTGACCCCTACACCGTGGCCTCCAGATGAACCAGCGGCTTCCTCTCTGCCCGTCTGGAGACACTGGCTAATGTTATCAGTGTCTCCCCTCGCATATTAGCCTCTAGAGTGCACTGCTGCTCCCAACCTGTAAATGTCTCAATACACCCTGCTCCTCCATCCAGACGTAGAGAACGACAGGAACAATAACCGTGTGAGCGAGACGGAGAGAGAAAGGGTAAAAGAAGGTAGAGAAAGAATAGAAAGAAAAACAGAGGGAGGGAAAGACAGAAAGTGGTGACTGAACTAGGTTGAACCCGACTGTACATACAGCCCTAATAACCTGCCTGCCTGTAATCCAATTTGTGATATCTTAATTGCCCCGGCATGGAGGTTTGGAAAGAGAGAGTAACAGTAGCCTAGCATGAACCAAGTTGTTGTGATTTGTCCTGGAAAAGGATCCCCTAACTCTGCTTACTGTCCTTACGAGGAAGGGGGTCAGCTGGGGAAACTAATCGAGATAAGTGCTCCAGGTTTCTCCAGCTTCTCCATCAAGATAAGTGCTCTAGTTCTCTCCAGCTTCTCCGTCTCAATGTGGTCCTCCGATAGAGTGGTGCTACTGAAAATGGATGAATGCTGGCAGAGGTGGGAAGAGAGGGACATTATCGAGTGAAGAGACATAATGAAAGAGCTGGTTGAGTGGAGCTGGATGCAGAAAAGAGCGATAGAGATCACTCATTCCACAGCTCTGAAAGTGCTAGCCATAAGTCTTTCTATTCAATAAGCATTGTGGAGAAAGTGCTCTGAAGTGTCAAGTTTAGTCTTGTACTGTAGAAATGAAATGGAAATATTTCAGATTAACAGGGAGGTATACACCATGTGAATGTGGAAGAGGTTAGTTATGGCAAATGGGTTAAATGTATGACTGCTGAAGAAAATGTCCGGATCGTTCCACGAGTATAGAGCCTGTGATGATTTTGTTTGTTGATGAAACACCTGAACCATGTTAAACCACCATGCTAAACCATGTCAAACCATGTTAAACCAAGTTAAACCACCATGCTAAACCAAATTAAACCACCATGCTAATCCAGGTTAAACCACATGCTAAACAATGTCAAACCATGTTAAACCAAGTTAAACCACCATGCTAAACCAGGTTAAACCACATGCTAAACAATGTCAAACCATGTTAAACCACCATGCTAACCCATGTCAAACCATGTTAAACCAAGTTAAACAACCATGCTAAACCATGTCAAACCAAGTTAAACCACCATACTAAACCATGTCTAACCATGTTAAATCACCATGCTAAACCATGTCAAACCTTGTTAAACCACCATACTAAACCATGTCAAACAATGTTAAACCATGTCAAACCATCTTAAACCACCATGCTAAACCATGTCAAACCACCATGCTAAACCACATCAAACCATGTTAAACCAAGTTAAACTACCCTGCTTAACCATGTCCAACCATGTCAAACCACACAACAAATGTATGTTGTGTGTTCCAGGTGGCACGTTGGGAGCATCGGACACGAGGTCTGACCAGACTGTTTGGGGGTCCCTACCTGGCCTGCTACAGCCTCGCCACCCTCATCCTCTTGCTTAATGTCTATCGCAGTCACAGGTTGGTGGCCATCCTGATTTCTCCCTCTTCATCTTCCTTCTCTCTTTTTTAAACTAAAGTTTTGGAGTTGTCTGAGAGCAAAGCCCATGTGAAAAAGATAAAAGCTGCCTCAGTCTTATGGAAACCTAATCCTGGGAGACATTTTAATTTGTCTGCATTAATTTTAATTGCCAAAGACAAACCAATAACGCCATTTCATAAATACCGTGCCAGTGTCTCTCGCCCCCACACTGCAGCTAATTTATTTTAATTTATTTTGACTGTGCCACAGAAAAAACATCCAAGGAGTGTATTTCCAAGCACTGGTCTCTGATATGGTTTGGCCTCTACAATCTGTGACTAAAACCCCTAGTGTCAACAGATGTGAAAGTGGGTCAAGAGTGGGAGAGGAGTGTAGTTGGGTTTGGGTCAGCCTGAGCAGACAGCCTGTGTTGAGATGCCATGCATATTGATCCTCTGACCTTTACCTATGGACAGCACCATTACAGAACAGCTCAACCCAATGCACTGGGAATACTTGGTAGGGATTGGTAGTTAATTTATAAGGCAGTGTGTTTGTGTGTGTGGCTGTATTTGTGTGGATATCCATGCATGTGTGTTGATAACTGTGCTTCACATTTATAATGGTAGAATAACCTAATTTGTCTTTGTGCCTCCAGAGTTTACCTCAGTAAAGCAGCAAGCATAATTTCCTTCCATCTTCTATGGTTCTAGTGTATTGCTTTAAATACATGAATCTATCCAAGGGTCTATTAAGAGGTTACATTAGTTGTAGTGTGGAAGAACAGTGACATACAAACAAGTGACCTTATACAGTTCAAGAATCAACTCACAACAGATGTGACAATGGCACTTTGTCCATTTGGCCACTATGAAACCCTACCTCCTCCCACTCACATTGTAACAAGACTCTCATGAAAGAGAAGCTGACCGTCGCAATCACTGAACCTCTTCCTTTATCATCCTTTTTTTACTGATCTCCAACTTTCAGGCACGACACAGTCTCATGATGGGGCTGAGAATGGGAAGTTCTATTGAACAGTTGAAAGTATGTATCTCACTGTCAGAGAAAAGGTGTTCAGAATTCTCAAATTGTCAAATACAGTTCAGAGATTTTAAATGTGACAAATCGTTTCACATTGATGACTTAGTTGTAGTTTATCACCAAAGGCACCATGACAACTCGCCTTGCGTCAGGAGACCCTTGTTTGTTTTTCTTCTTTATGGTGAGAATTTTTCCTTGTCCACTATAGATGCTTACCTTGGCCCGTTTCATCCTTGTTCACGTTGGAGATTTGAAATTCCTTCATATATACAATTTTATAGATGAACCTCACTTGTCACAGTAACTCCTAAAAGGCACGGGAGAGTTGAATATCTGCCAACCTCAGCCTCAGAAGGCTTTGATATAGCGTCATAAAACATTCCATTGCAGCTGACAATGGCTCCCTCCCACCAAAGCAACGCTTGGCAAATAGGCATTTCCACATGGTTCCCCCAGCGACGAGTTGGCCAGGAGCACAGTTACAGATTTGGACAGATTGTAGTGGACACCTGGGGACACCTCTTTCGTTTCTTAATTCCCTTTAATGCACAAAGGCAGTCTGTCACAATGTTTTCATCAGGGAAAATGGGAACATATTTACCTATTTTCAACCTTCTTAGAAAGGGATGGAGAGGGAGATTAAGAAAGTCATTCTTGTGCTTCTATAAGACATTAAACAGTGTCTGACCATTCTACTGCTAAAAGACTTATCCCTCAGGTGTGACGGTAGTAGTTGCACTCTTCCTTTCCTATTTGTGTGTGTGTGTTTACATTATGAAGACTGTTTTTCAAAAAACGGTTTTGTATGAAAGGAAACTAGGTTAGGAGAGCTGGCAAGGCGTCCATGTTATGTATAGGTTTCTGTAGAGTTGCACAAAGGAAGCAGCCCAGTAGCAGCACCTGCAGCTGTGTCCTGACAGGCTGCTGGAATAGGCATGGAGGGGGTCAGCTGCGGTATGAATCACCGTTTTTGTTTTCCTCTGTTGTTGTTTTACTTCCACACATCACTGCTTAGTATTCAAAGCCTTTTTGAGAAACTCAGTTAGCGAGAGATGTTACATAAATCCATTTCCATGTTTCTATTTGTCATTGTTGATATTTTTGTTCTTTGTGGACTTCATTGTAAGTTGCTGCAGCATTTGTTGCCTGGAATGGACACGTTAGTGCTGTTGTTGGTACTGTTGTATGCTCTTGTTGGTACTGTTGTATGCTCTTGTTGGTACTGTTGTATGCTCTTGTTGGTACTGTTGTATGCTGTTGTTGGTATTGTTGTATGCTGTTGTTGGTATTGTTGTATGCTGTTGTTGGTACTGTTGTATGCTGTTGTTGGTACTGTTGTATGCTGTTGTTAGTACTGTTGTATGCTGTTGTTGGTACTGTTGTATGCTGTTGTTGGTACTGTTGTATGCTGTTCCATATGTGGGATAATATCTGACGGTCTTCTCTCCTCTTTCCCCTTCCTCTTCCCTCTGTCCACCTTTACCACCTCCCTCTGTCCATCTTTACTTCCTCCCTCTGTCCACCTTTACCACCTCCCTCTGTCCATCTTTACTTCCTCCCTCTGTCCATCTTTACTTCCTCCCTCTGTCCACCTTTACCACCTCCCTCTGTCCATCTTTACTTCCTCCCTCTGTCCATCTTTACTTCCTCCCTCTGTCCATCTTTACTTCCTCTGTCCATCTTTACCACCTCCCTCTGTCCATCTTTACTTCCTCTGTCCATCTTTACTTCCTCCCTCTGTCCGCCTTTACCACCTCCCTCTGTCCATCTTTACTTCCTCCCTCTGTCCATCTTTACTTCCTCCCTCTGTCCATCTTTACTTCCTCCCTCTGTCCATCTTTACCACCTCCCTCTGTCCACCTTTACCACCTCCCTCTGTCCATCTTTACTTCCTCCCTCTGTCCATCTTTCTCTTCCTATGTCTCCGTCCCCCTTCTCCACCACACTGCCCTTTCCTTTCTCCAGTATGACTGTAGCGATGAAGGCCCAGGCGAGGTGGGAGGTGATGGCCAGCCCAGAGGTGTTCTACGCGGGAGTAGCTCTCATGACCTTAGGCTCTGTCTTGGTGGTCACCAGCTTTCTGGCTCTCGGAATCACTGGCACTTTCCTGGGTATAAACACGTCACTCTACACTGCTTTCCAGCACCCGTTCAAAAATAAATGCTCATTTTGTTTTTTGTGGTAAAACAGCACAAAAATCAGTAATTAGCATATGTGGTATGTGGTTGTCTTTTCATGGTCACTCATTAATTAATTCTCACACCTGTTAATTCGCTCACTCGATGCAACTTTCCTAATCTTTCTCCTGCTAGTAGTTCCAACTCTCATATGTCGCTCAGAGAAAACACTTGCGAGCCCCTAGTGTGCCCTATCACAGATACCATTCGATATGTCAGTGGTTAGGCTCAATCTCTGCACTTCTGCGTCCTCGCCACTCACAGCCTCCTCGCGCCCTTCACCCTCTGCGTGCCCTATTACACTCATCATGCCCTGACCCATTTCTGTCCCTGTGGGAGTTGGCCTACATCTAGTGAATCCCTTCCACCCTCAGACCTCTCCATAGTCATTGAGCAGCAGCCGAAGACACCGCCTGCCAATCAATACTTCCTAACCACCGGAAAGAGGGTGAAAAGCGGTAGGTGGGCAAAACTAGGTCACTGTGTGGAATGTGTGTGTGTGTGTGTGTGGGGGGGGGGGCATTCGAGTGGGTTGGTGGGCCGAACTGACCACGAGCCCTAGGTCCCTGTTTTAATTCCACCTACACATAGCTTATTATTCCTTGTTTATGATTGGATGTGACACATCCATAGGTCTCAGTTGTTCAGCCTCTATATCCTGTTGGCTGCCAGGCGCATTCCTTCAGCTGTCCTCTTAAGGCTTGTTGTTGTGTTGTCTCTACCTCTCTCCCTCTGAGCCCTTCTGATAATAACTGTGAGTCAATAATCATTCTAGAATGCTGTGAAGCTGTTTGACCCAATTCTTCTGTTCCCTTGCCCATCCACTGCGGTGGTCACCAGGAACTAAGTGAAAGGTGTTGTGTTTAATTGAATCATGCAGCCGTTTGTTCTAGGTGTGTTTCAAGTAAGGCTTTAGGAGTTTTTTCTTTTGATCTGGTGTCGATCAGCCAAGAGCGGGCAGAAATGATCTATCTGTAAACCATGTACAGTGGGGAGAACAAGTATTTGATACACTGCCGATTTTGCAGGTTTTCCTACTTACAAAGCATGTAGAGGTCTGTAATTTTTATCATAGATAATCTTTAACTGTGAGAGACGGAATCTAAAACAAAAATTGAGAAAATCACAGTGTATGATTTTTAAATAATTAATTTGCATTTTATTGCATGACATAAGTATTTGATCACCTACCAACCAGTATGAATTCCGGCTCTCACAGACCTGTTAGTTTTTCTTTAAGAAGCCCTCCTGTTCTCCACTCATTACCTGTATTAACTGCCCCTGTTTGAACTCGTTACCTGTATAAAACACGCCTGTCCACACACTCAATGAAACAGACTCCAACCTCTCCACAATGGCCAAGACCAGAGAGCTGTGTAAGGACATCAGGGATAAAATTGCACAAGGCTGGGATGGGCTACAGGACAATAGGCAAGCAGCTTGGTGAGAAGGCAACAACTGTTGGCGCAATTATTAGAAAATGGAAGAAGTTCAAGATGACGGTCAATCTCCCTCGGTCTGGGGCTCCATGCAAGCACCTTTTGATTTTATAACTTTTTGGGTAGGAGTCTATTATCATGGCACATCTTGACGTGGCAATATTGCCCACTCTTCTTTGCAAAATCGCTCTAAATCTGTCAGATTGCGAGGACATCTCCTGTGCACAGCCCTCTTCAGATCACCCCACATATGTTCAATTGGATTCAGGTCTGGGCTATGGATGGGCCATTCCAAAATGTTACTCTTCTACTGTTGAAGCCCTGCTTTTGTGGATTTGGATGTGTCCTTTGGGTCATTGTCATGCTGAAAGGTGAACTTCATCTTCAGCTTTCTAATAGAAGCATGAAGGTTTTGTGCCAAAATTGCCTGGTATTTGGAACTGTTCATAATTCTCTCCACCCTGACTAAGGCCCTGGTTCCAGCTGAAGAAAAACAGCCCCAAAGCATGATGCTGCCACCACCATGCTTCACTGTGGGTATGGTGTTCTTTGGGTGTTGTTTTGGGTGTTGTTTTTGCGCCAAACCTTTTGGAATTATGGCCAAAAAGTTCAACCTTGGTTTCATCAGACCATAACACATTTTCCCTTGTGCTTTTGGGAGACTTGATGTTTGTTTTTGCAAACTTCAGCTGGGCTTGGATGTTTTTCTTTGTAAGAAAAGGTTTCCATCTTTCCACCCTACCCCATAGCCCATTCAAATGAAGAATATGGGAGATTGTTGTCACATGTAGCACAGAGCCAGTACTTGCCAGAAATTCCTGCAGTTCCTTTAATGTTGCTGTAGGCTTCTTGGAAGTTTGCAAACTTATGCAACCAGGTTATTGTAAGGTTTTCATTTTTCCCCCTGGAAGATTTCAGTTTGTTTTTCAATTGAGTTGTTTACATTATAGGTCACATTAAAAGTGGATATAGTTCTGGCATGATTTATCTTTGTCTCATTCTTTTACATCACAAAAACCTGCCATTTTAACAGGGTTGTGTAGACTTTTTATATTCACTGTATATTAGCAGACATTATTTATCTGTAAATCATATATATTAGCAGATATTATCTATCTGTAAAACATCTATATTAGCAGACATGATATATTTGTAAACCATCTATGTTAGCAGGTATTATCTATATGTAAACATCTATATTTGCAGATATATCTATCTGTATACCATCTATATTAGCATCATTCAACTTTTTTTTAAACCCATGGACACCTACCCTTCGACACACACCCTCCTAACACAGACAAACACCCAATCAAACCAAAAACTATAATGGACTTGGCTCCATTATAGGCTTTAGTTGTTGATTATAGAACAAGGTTGGGCTAACATGGTTAATTTTATTACTCCTCCTATCAAAACATCAGTTAATATGGCTGAAGGAGTCTGTCTTCTGGTCAGCACTGAGTGTTTTGGGAGTTGAAATGAACGTTGTTGTAACGTATCTACATTCGATTGTCTGCTGACATCACTGGAACATAGACATTATTTGGTTTTGGGGCACTAAGTGGGGTCATAGAGAGAACAGCCTCATTGGTTTGTACGATATGTAACGTTGGACTCTGCAGTTTTAGTTTGTTGCCAAACCTCCACGTCTGACAGGATAATATTTTCCAAACATTGGAAATAGGAAACAAGCTGCACTTGGCATTGAACAAATTGACATGCTAGTATTTCTGTCAGACAAAAACAGAAAGCATATTTGGTAAAGCGATAGACAAGGCCTGATTGAGGGGGACGTGTTTTAGAGCTTGCTCATTACAAAATGCCTAGAGCCATGACACCCACCTGTCAAAACCTTGAAACCTGGTGACGCACAGGGATGTTTTCAATGAGGGTGAAGAGTTGATTCTCCCTGCAGTCGCTCATTAAAACGATTGCGAAGTGATTATCGTTGTTTACCGGACTTTCCAGGGTTGCATTACGTTGCCCTCGCCAGGACATAACAGGCACTGAACGCAGTTTGAAATATATTTCTTGAAAATAGGCTACATTTTAGTGTTAATATTATTTTGTATATTATTTTCTAGATATTTTTTTTTTTATGGACTCGTATTTGAATTAAGTCCTGAGAACATTCTAATGGCCTCAGTTAGTTGTGTTTATCGTAAAAGAGGGTAAGTGGATGGATGGGATCTGGAATAAATCCTAAAATTTGCCAAGTCTATTGGCTTTGGTGCAGTGAATTTAGTTAACTGGTATTCCCGTAACCAGTGAAGGTGGCTCAATAGGTAGGTTGGTTTGGAATTTCAGGAATAACACGGAATGAATAACATCCTCATTGACATTAGGGGAGGAAACCAGTGTGTGTGTGCAGGCATGTGCGGGGCCTCCAAACCTCTAGGTGTTGATTATAGAACAAGGTTGGGCTAACATTGTTCATTTTACTACTCCTATCAACTCATCAGTTAATATGGCTGAAGGAGTCTGTCTTCTGGTCAGCTCATCAGTTAATATTGCTGAAGGAGTCTGTCTTCTGGTCAGCTCATCCGTTAATATGGCTGAAGGAGTATGTCTTCTGGTCAGCTCATCAGTTAATATAGCTGATGAGCTGACCAGAAGGAAAGGCCAACTTGTGTGTAAAGCAGTTACCAACATGCAGTAAGCTCTTTCAACAGCTTGACAGCAGTGGCCTTAACCAGATGTGTAGTTAGGCACATCTAGACTGCTGCGTTAAGAACGTTCACTGGTCTCCCCCACACAGTTACAGTAGCTTGAAACTGGATGGAGCATTCCAAGAGAAACCTTTTAGGTGGCTGAACCCCTTGGAATGCAGTGGAGGGCTATGTTGCAAAGCAAAGGACCACTGTCTTCATAAGACCCTGCTCGTATGAAGTCTGTTTATATGGCCAAACACTGAAATGTACTTTGAATGCTTTGGTACTTTTAAGGGTCATATAAAAAAATGAGGAGGGCATTACTTTTATGAACTGTTAGTTCTAATTATCATTTGCATTATATGTTTTTTTGTCCACTACCCCCAACAATGTTGTTCGATATGTTTTTCTCAGAAAATCTCTGTTAGGTAGACAGAGAAATGTAGGTTACCACTTCCAATTGTCACTTGAAATTTGAATGCTATTGTTTTTTGAACGTCAGAGACGGGTATTTCCAAGAACTTAAATAATGCATAAAGGAGAGGAACATGAGTGTTGGGAGGGCTGGAGTCTGATTGGGGCTTTGGTCATTCTCAACAAAACAGGGTTTGAAGTCTAGTTAACAAATTGAAAAAGGAAATAATCTTCTAAAGTAACCCAATTATCGCACATTTTGCTTAAAAACCTACTTACTTTCTCCCTTTTCAATAATGAAATCAGGTTACTGTGGTTTTGTTATGACGCCCTAAAAGCCTGGTTTCTATTCGGCAAAGATTTGTTTACGTAAGTCCTTGGCACTTTGTAATTTAACGGACACCATAATTGAACTCATTATAAAGACCAAATGCATTTAAGAACACAACAAAAAAATACTGCGTCCGTGTCAATTGAAAACTGTTTCTATCTGATAGTGTCCAGGCAGTTTATGCAAGTCTTCTGGATGCTCCAGTTACACTGATCTGTGCCCCAGATCAGGGAGTTCAGTCCCCAGACTTCACCTTAGTTTATTCTCCCTCTGCTGCAACCTGTCTTTATGCTCCACCTTCCACCTACCAAGTATCTGAAGGGTATACTGTGAAGTGGATGAGGTAGCCAACTAAACCAAGGGGATAACCCTTTTTGACTCGGGATAACCGCTGTCAAAAAGGTGGCTGACCTTTTACCCAGAAATCCCATATTCTTGTCAACAAGGTTGCATTGTCATCCATCATCATCCCCTTCATTTGAGGCACCTGATTAAATATTTTACACCTGATTAAATATTTTGGTAATCAAATGGTTTTAGAAATAGAGATATGAATAGATATCACACTGCACATTTAGTTGTAACGTGTTGCGATGAACTCCGGTCAGCACCCTGATACAAAGCCCTGGAGATGTTGCCAAGCCAACCACAATAACACCTGTGTATTGGTATCAATACTCAGTATGGGGGCGAGCAGATTCTGAACTGAACCAGATCAGAGATGCCGTCTCCTTCGTCCTCTCCTTCCGCCTTCAATCTGCCACCATCCACCTGAACAAAACCTTCAGCCTGTAGCCCCCTAAACAAAAAGACCTTAGACATGTTCTGCACTGTAATGTTCATACAGTATAGGAACTGGTATGGTGTCTGAAATAATGGCACCCCTGCAGCATGTGATTTGTGTGGGGATGTTAGTGGCTGGACGGGCTGGAGTATCTCACCTTGTGTGTTTTCTTCCAGGCGACTACTTTGGGATCCTGATGAAGGAGAAGGTGACCGGTTTCCCCTTTAATGTGACTGAGAATCCTATGTACTGGGGCAGTACTGCCAACTACCTTGGGCTTGCACTCATGTAAGTGTGTGTGTGTGTGTGTGCGCGCAAGTGCTTTGGTGTCAGTCTGAACAGCCATGTAACTCCTGCCAGAATACCTGCCGTTGAAGCCAGCACACTGTTACATTAAACTGTTCCACACTAATTGATAATGGACCTGGCGTATATCATGCACTCAAATGGATGGGGTGAAAATATTTGAGGTGTGTTTCTAAAAGCGTGATCCAAAGTTGTAATTTCAGACGTCGCTAGTAGAGATGGATAAGAGCATCTGATAGCTGGTTTTAGCAGAAACACTGTTGTTAAGGTGTTCATTTTGATGACGCAGCAATGCAGCCTAAATCCGGCTATGACGAACATAGCCCTTATGCACATGGAACAAAAGTAATCTGGTTTGGTTACCTGTAAACCTGTATTCAGACTCGCACAACAACCTCTCAATGACCTCTCTTTTTTTTTTTGGCCAGTGCAATTGTCAAGCAGCCTAATTAAGACAAGAACATATATTTAGTTTGAGACAGCTTTTGAAATGTTAATCATCAAAGCTGTTGATAAAAAAATCTGGCAGTGACCCTATTTTATCCAGGCTGAAATGTAAAAATTTGCAAGCAGGCTCTTGTTTTGGGCGTGTGCAAAATCGTCTCAGTGTTGGATTCATCTGTAATTACTATCAATGACAGATGAAGAAAGGCTTTTATTTTACATGTTTAAGATACATGGATATCTGTTCTAAATTCCAACCAAATTAATTGATAGATATTTCACAAATCAAAACCGCCACGTCTTTCTGTTGTTCTACTGTCTGCCTGTCTTTTCAACTGTTTCAAACTGGTGGGGATGACAGCAAAAATATTTCTGTGGTGCCTTAGAGAGCTGGCACGTGCCCTACAATGTCCCAGTGCATTTTTCTTGTTAAAATAGACCTCTTTGTCTTTTACTCGGTTGCTCAGACACCTCTTTATCTAGGCCAGTTATGTTGTAATTAGAGAAACGTAAACATGTCTCCTAATCATTCATACCATCGATTGGTCTCTACATAAAATTGTATAATATATCACAATATAATGACAGAAACTGGCGTCGAAATGTAACACCTACAAAATAAACCAAATAAATTCACTCAGCTTCTTAACTTCACTATCATATTGTCATAGACATATGTAATGATTTTTTGTGGGAGTTTTCAAATTTAACTTATTTACAGTTATAGGAACACATACTTGTTCTGGGCCAGTACTGTCACAGTGGTTCCCAGAGTCACTGTTTACAACTTCTTTGGCACTCTACAGGACCCCAAGACTGTTTAAACCTAGTGTTTGTGTCATGTAGATTTTCATAATAAAAATATTTTTTCATCATTTGGCTGCTCAGCTCAGCCGTTATACTTTTTCCATTGTGTGTGTTTTGTGAATGCCCCAATGCTGAATGTTCAGTCATTACAACAGCACTTTACATCTCCACGCAAGAGCAGGAAATACACTATTAGCACTAATACTGCTCTCAGTGTGCAGGAATTTGGTAGCCTTGAATGCAGTTCAAATCAATCTGCTCTTTCTTCTGTCATTTATGAACATTCACATTGACTGTTCTAATGTATCATAAGATGCCATTGTTTGGTATGGCATGAGGTTGAGCTAAGTGTCATCAGGATGTTATTTCTTAGGTGTTCACGCAGGATTCAGACATCTTTGTCTCCAGGTTGCAAATAATATTATATTTGTTGGTAATAAAACGTAGGGATACAGAACCTTGAGAGAATCTAATCTGTCATGTTTCAATTAATACAAATTCAAATAGATGTTAATACAGGTGGAAATGACGAATGTCAGACAAATGTCAAACATCAGACTCTTCATTTCTATTTTCAAGCGAGGAAAAACTTTGTGAGTGATTGAGCAGTATGTTTCCGGTGTCCATGACAACAGTGACCAAACCGGTGAGTGGCTTGGCGCTGTTGCCTGGCAGATGCAGCAGAAGAGAATAGCCTATCGCTTCAGACTATCATCCTCTACTGCTTCGCCTCTTCTTAGCTACTTGACTTCCCCTGATCCTTTCTTTTCGTCCATTTTTAAATTGATTGAGCCTCTAATCCGTCGAATCGCCCCCGTGCTCTTCTAGCATCCCCCCCGTGCTCTTCCACCATCCCCCCCTGTGCTTGTGCGTCAGAAACCTCAGAGATGAAACGGATCCGGGCGCACCATGGGGGTCCCCACTACTCACATGTGATCTGGTGACCTCCACAGGCATGTGAGGAGCACGTTTATCTCAGTGGCCAGACACTGGCTTGGAAAACGTGTTTCATCGGCAGCCTGATATTGCTTTGCTGAATGTTCATTTCATGAAGTGACATGATGATTTGTTCTACTGTTCTGCTCAACGGGTGATCAAGTGAACAAGCATGCAGCCTTTTGAGATAAGACAAACCACCGTTGACATAAACCAAAAGCTGTACTTTTTGTTGTATTTTTATGTAGGTCGGAAGGTCAAGGCCTACTTTTTGCCACGTACTTAAACCTCACACAAAATATACATCTTTCCCACTTTCCAAAGAAGACAAAAAGGAATGTTTTGAGTGAGGAACATAAAGGGTTAAAATTAAGAGAACACTGCAAATTGAACCCTTCTGTTCCTCACTCAAAGGTTTCCTTTTCAACTTTTTTGGAAAGGAAAGAAAAAGGTGCAGCGGCCTCTTCATTTTTTCTGTAGCTGTATATTAGCTGGCACCGATTTGCAGGTACATTAAGACATATGTAGTGGTGCAGCCTCATCACTCTGTCTCTTTACGTCTGGCTCTGGAGAGATCTTCACCAGCACCTGGAGACCGTCCACCTGTTTATCTACCCCCGACCCTCCTGCCCTCATCATCATCCTTCACACCTCCGCTTTCTATTTTTCACTTATACTTGCTGAACCTGTAGGCCAGTCCAGAATTATTTGCCTCCTTGGTAAAGATGAGCAAAAAGGTCTTTGAAACACACAAAAAATATGAGAAATCTAACCTTTTAAGGTTTAAGAAAAAAACCAAAATCTTAATCACAAAACATTATTCTAAAACACTTCACAATTACTGGCACCTCTGAATGTTCCACTTTGTATAACTTCCCCTGGCCAGGATGACAGCGTGTAGAGTGTTCTGTTAGGTTGGATGAGTTTGGAGAACATACTGTAGACTGTAGCATGGCATCAGAGACCATTGGTCCATGCATAATCTCTGCAGTCCCTTCCGAGTAACTGGTCATTGCTTTGAACAGTTCTCTTCAGCTCGGCCCTCAGGTTTTCAGTAGAGCTTTGGCCACGGGACTCTGGTGGCCATTTCAAAAGCTTGACTCTGTGGTCAGTGAGAACAGTTGATCTGGTTGAATGCTTTTTATCGTTTTCATGCTGGAAGGCTCAACAACGAGACAGACTGTCAACTGGGCCTTTTTGTCCCCTAAATGATGATCCCTCTTTTTATGCCAAACCCACTTCTGGTGTTTGTGTCCAGAAAGTTGGATTTTTGTGTCAATCTCCCTGTTTGCTAAACATATCTGACTTTCTCCATTTTGCTTAATTGCTAAGGGAGTTTGGCATGTCGTGCCTCATTTATTTAGTTGAGAGCAAATTGGGGTAACAACTGTCATTGGAAACCAAAATAACCAACCGATTGAGGGCTGTGTTCAAACGCAAACCGGAAATCAAAGTAAACAATTGAAATTACAGGCTTGAATTGCGTTCTGGTGTTCTCTGGCGAATGCCAGTCTAGCTGCGCAGTGCTGGGCTGTGAGCACAGGTCCCACAAGAGGATGTCAGGCCCTCATGCCACCCTCATGGAGTCTGTTTCTGACAGTTTGGTCAGTAACATGCACACCAGTAGCCCACTGGAGGTCATTTTGTAGGGCTCTGGCAGTGCTCCTCCTGTACCACCTCACACAAAGGAGCAGATACCAGTCCTGCTTCTATGTTGATACCTTCTATGGCCCTGTTCAGCTCTCCTTGTGTAAAGGCCCGTCTCCTGGTACCTTCATGCTCTTGAGACTGTACTGGGAGACAGCAAACCTTCTTGCAACGGCACATATGGATGTGCCATCCTGGAGGAGCTGGATTAACTGTGCAACCTGAATGGGGTGCAGGTACTGCCTCATGCTACCAGTAGTGACAAGGACATTAGCAAAATGTAAAACTAGAGAAGAATCAATCGGGAAGGATAAGGAGAGAGCAGGCGTCTGTGGCCACCACCTGTAAAACCATTCTTTTTTGAGGGGTTGTCTGGCTGTTGTCTCTCCAGTGCACCTGTTGTCGCTTTCATTTGTACCAAAACAGGTAACATTGATTCACCATTGCGTTTGCTTCCTAACCAGACAGACTGATATCCCTGAAGTTTAATTGACTTGGTGTTATACTGTGATTACATGTTCCCTTAATTTATTTGAGCAGTGTATATATATATATGGTTTCAAATCACCTACTATGATTTATTTTACTTTCGAATGCCCCAAGTAGCTCTTTGATTCATGTCGTCATCCATCTGTGACCAACTCCTCTTCCTAACCACTCCTCCCTCTCCTTGTCCCACTGGGTCACTGACGTTGACGTCCTGTCAGCTGTCTCTGTGGCCTTACTCCTTGCCCACTCGGCCTGCATGGTTTGATGGTGGCAAGTTGAGCAAAACTGAGAATGGGGCCATATTGAATTGAGCATTAGCCTGAGTCACCCAGCCGGCAATCTGGTCTGACAACACAGACAACCTGTCTCCCTGTTCCCCCATCCTGATGAGAGGGTGGAGCGAGAGACGCCCCCATGCCCGAATCTCATTAACCTACTTTTTGCTGTCTATTTTAAGATGACTTCCTTTTTCCATCCGTCTGTTTTTCAACAAAGTTGAAAGTATATGATTGTAAAATGGGCTCATTTCCATAAAAATGCTTTCTATTCATTTATCATGATTTTTCTAAATTCCTCCTTTCTTTTTTTCTTTCATAATAGGTGTTTTTTTTTTTGTTTACAGTTGGTACATTTATCTAGTGCTAATACCCAGGAGTGTAAAATCCTTTGTTACATTAACTTAACACTACATTTGGTATCCATAAAATGTTTAATTCAGGCACAATATCTTAATATCAAAATTAAATTTGTTTTGCTAAACCGATCGCTGCATATGTATTTTAGTTTTTTACTCAAGTTGTTTAAATCATAACCTCCCAGCTACACAGTCAGTCGATGTGTTGTGAAGCAAAACAGAAGACAATGAAAACAATTCCAATGGAGTCAAAGCTGTTATACAGTTTCTCAGAATGTTAATTTTTTTGTACTCTCTGAGTATGCGGGGATAAACAAACACTTGCATGAAGATAGCTTTGACATTTGCACATAATCGTGCTGATTTCGATTTTGAAAATATTCCTTCTTGATTTCTGGGTTCAAGATGATTGGTCCCTGATATGTACGTTGATATTTGTGGTTACAACAGTGAGTGCAGTAAGAGGAAGAGTGGCTATTTATGTAAAAACAACTTCCATGGCATCATGTTGTCTAAATATTACTTTTCCCAAGAAATGTAGATGTGGCTTAAGACAAAATATTTCTGACATGGCAGGTGCTGTTGGTACAATTTCACAGTATTTAAGACTTTCTTTAATCTGAATTTGTAATATTAGTGGATTTCATACTAGAGTAGCCTAACCGGGATTTATATTTTAAGAATATTTAATCATACTCAACTGATTTCAGAACCACCATGGATTCTTTACAAATCCCACCTACCTGGGTGAATTTATTTTAACAAATAGGACTAGAACTTTTGCATATGAACTCAGCAATCTTAATGATGCATAACATGTCCTAATACATGCAAAAGAGGTACCAAACAGAAAACCAGCGATATAGTGATAATATTTATTACTGTGTTCTTTCAGCTGCATGCCTAATACCTGAACTGGTTCTAAAATTGTTCTAATCTCTGTTACAAGACAGACATTCCCTTCAAAATATAACCAAAAACAACCAGTTCAGTATAATAATAAGGATAATGATAAAGGTTCCTGTATTGCAGGTTTTCAGTCATCTTGGTCTTGGTACGTTGTCATACTGGCCTATTTACATAGAGAATTTAGATAATATTATCTTGGTGCATTTGTTTATCGAACCTGGTCGGGCAGTTAAGTGTTCTTCCCTCTGACAGCCTGTTGTTGGCTTAACTACAGTAAAGGTATTTTCTGGTTTTCATCTAAACAAGAAAAGAAACAAGTTTGGCCAGCCCACAATTAGAAGGAATGAATGTTGCTTTCCTCACTGGATTCGAACGTGGGTCTACCATGTGAGAGGCTGTGTCTTTAAACATTACACCACGAAGATATATGTGTACCAAGTGTTGGTATAGTGTCTCGACATTAGATGATTTTGTGACGCATTGACATCACGCCAAGTTTGAATATTTAATGTCAGCTAGACACCATTAAGCATTGTGTTAAACTGACTAACATTTCTTATTAAGTTTACCTCCACCACAAATATAGTATATATAAGTATCTATGAACTGGGTGGCTTTTGCCACTGGTTGTTTTAACAGGTTATTAGCCAGTAATAGGCTTACAACTATCTACTATCAACTTACTACTTGGAATAGTCATAAGAATTGAACAATTGCTAGCGAGACTAAAGATGAACTTTACACTGTCAAAGCTGTTTCATTTTATGGAACAATGCTCATTTTTCTTTAATTTGTTAATGACATTGATACAGTAACTATTAATATTGGTGATGATAACTTACTTTTTTGTCAAGTGAGAAGACCAGAGAATCCTCCTCTTTTACTGCCCAAGGGGTTGTGATCTAGCCTATATTACCCTAAAAAGCATGTACGGATGATTACTTTGGAAATCCACCAGAAGTAGTCACAATATAATATACAATACAATATAGTTTTATTTTACGCTTATTATAAGATTGCTACTGAAGGTTGTATCCAGCTATGTTTTTGTCTATCCTGAACAAATCCTAACACATCATTTGTTTTGTACTATTTCATTTCATGGCACAACGCTTTGTTTTCTTTCATTCGTGGCCAGCAAAGTTTTTGTTTATCCTGAATCAATCCTAAGGCATAATTTGCTTTTTCTGCAGCGAGACTCGAACAGCGGTCCCCTGCTTGGAAGTCCGCGTCTCTAACCACTACGCTATTTAACTAAGGTCAGTCAGCCAGCCAGCCAGCGAGGCAGGCAGTCAGTCAAATTTGCTCTTCTTGGTCAGCTCAAGCTTATGCGGTCCGGCAAAAACGTCCTACTTGTGATATGCTAAATAATAAACCTTTATAATTGCAGGGCCCATCTCTAAATGGCTGTGAATTAAAGGTTGAATATAATGAAAAAATAAAAACACATGAGGTCAGAGACTTAGGCACGTCATCTGACAAATAATTTCCTTCAGGCAGGTCATGGTCATCTTGCTCTTAAGACCAAGTGTCACGGCTTCGGGGTTTGGACAAGGAGGAGCAGGAGAAGGCGTGGTGGAAGGATCTTTTTAATGGTATCCTCACGAATCAATGCAAAATAAGTATAAACAGGTGACGAAGCGTCGTACAGCTCTTAGTAGGTAGAGACAATCACACACAAAGACAGGGGGAGCAGAGGGAACATATATACCGGGGGAAACAGCGATGATGAGGAACAGGTGCACTAAACGAGACACAGGTGAAATGTATGATGAGACGGTGGTGTCAGAAGGCCGGTGACGTCGACCGCTGGGGCCCGCCCACTGCAGGGGGAGGTGAACCAGCAGAGGTCGCAGTTGTCACAGTACCCCCCCCCTGACGCGCGGCCCCAGCCGCGCGACGACGCCGGCCTCGGGGCCGACCCGGGGGGCGCGGAGCAGGGCGGTCCGGCCGACGCTGATGGAAGTCGCGGACAAGGACGGGAGCCAGGACGTCCTTCACCGGAACCCAGCTCCGCTCCTCCGGGCCGTACCCCTCCCACTCCACGAGGTACTGGAGGCCCCCCGCCCGGCGCCTCGAGTCGACGATGGAGCGGACAGAGTACGCCGGGGCCCCCTCGATGTCCAGAGGGGGAGGGGGCACCTCCCGCACCTCACACCCCTGGAGGGGACCATCCACCACCGGCCTGAGGAGAGACACATGAAACGAGGGGTTAATACGGTAGTCGGGGGGAAGGCGTAACCGATATGTTACCTCGTTGACTCTCCTCAGGACTTTAAAAGGCCCCACAAACCGCGGGGCCAGCTTCCGGCAGGGCAGGCGGAGGGGCAGGTCCCTGGACGAGAGCCAGACCCGGTCGCCCGGCCGATACACCGGGGCCTCCCCGCGGTGGCGGTCTGCGGAGGTCTTTTGACGGCGGACAGCGAGCCGGAGGCGGGATTGCACTGCCTCCCATGTGCCCGCTGCCCGCCGGAACCAGTCGTCCACCGCAGGGGTACCGGTCTGGCTCGGCGTCCACGGCGCCAGGACCGGCTGGTAGCCCAGGACGCACTGGAAAGGCGTCACTCCCGTGGAGGAGTGGTGCAGAGAATTCAGTGCGTATTCCGCCCACGGCAGAAACTCTGCCCACTCCCCCGGCCGGTCCTGGCAGTAGGACCGGAGGAACCTACCCACTTCTTGATTGACCCGTTCCACCTGCCCGTTGGACTGGGGATGGTAGCCCGAGGTCAGGCTGACCGAGATCCCCAGGTGCTGCATAAATGCCTTCCACACCCTAGACGTGAATTGGGGACCCCGGTCAGACACGATGTCCTCGGGCACCCCATAGTGCCGGAAGACGTGTGTAAACAGGGCCTCCGCGGTCTGTAGGGCAGTAGGAAGGCCGGGCAGGGGCAAGAGGCGGCAGGACTTCGAGAACCGATCCACAACGACCAGGATGGTGGTATGGCCCTGGGAAGGGGGGAGATCAGTCAAAAAATCAACAGAAAGGTGGGACCATGGTCGTTGTGGAATGGGCAAGGGGTGCAACTTGCCCACCGGTAGGTGCCGGGGTGCCTTACTCTGGGCGCACACCGAGCAGGAAGAGACGTATACCCTCGCGTCCTTGGCTAAAGTGGGCCACCAGTACTTACCGGCCAGGGCGCGCACTGTTGGCCCGATGCCAGGATGACCGGAGGAGGGAGATGTATGCGCCCAGTAGATGAGGCGGTCGCGGACAGACGCCGGCACATACGTACGGCCCTCAGGGCATGTGGGCGGAGAGGGCTCGTCGCGCTGCGCTCGGGCGATGTCCGCGTCCAGTTCCCATACCACCGGTGCCACGATGCATGACTCCGGGAGCACGGGAGCATCATCCACAGGCCTCTCCTCCGTGTCATGCTGGCGGGACAGCGCGTCAGCCCCGACGTTCTTACTCCCCGGCCTGTAAGTGAGAGTAAACACAAACCGGGTGAAGAACATAGCCCACCTTGCCTGGCGAGGGGTCAGCCTCCTCGCTGCCCGCATGTACTCCAGGTTCCGGTGGTCAGTCCAGACGAGGAAAGGGTGTTTAGCCCCCTCTAACCAGTGCCTCCACGCCGACAGAGCTCGAACCACGGCCAGCAGCTCACGATCACCGATGTCGTAGTTCCGCTCCGCCGCACTGAGCTTCTGGGAGAAGAAGGCACAGGGACGGAGCGTGTTACGACACCCCGTCCGCTGGGAGAGGATGGCACCGAGCCCACAATCGGACGCGTCCACCTCCACGATGAACTGGAGCGACGGGTCGGGATGGGCCAGGACCGGAGCGGTGGTGAAACGGTGTTTCAGTTCCACAAACGCCCGCTCCGCGTCCACGGTCCACCTCAACCGGGTCGCCCCCCCCTTCAGAAGGGAGGTGATCGGAGCCGCGACCTGGCTAAAGCCCCGGATAAACCTCCTGTAGTAATTAGAGAAGCCTAAGAAACGTTGCACGTCCTTGACCGTGGTTGGGGTCGGCCAATTACGCACGGCGTCAATGTGAGGCTCCTCCATAGCCACACCTGTGCTGGAAAAGCGATATCCCAGGAAGGACACAGACGACTGGAAAAACAGACACTTCTCGGCTTTCACGTACAGGTCATGCTCCAGCAGTCGAGCCAGCACTCTGCGCACTAACGAGACATGTTTGGCGCGGGTAGCAGTGAATATCAAGATGTCATCAATATACACTACCACTCCTTCGCACAACAAGTCCCGGAATACGTCGTTGACGAAGGACTGGAAGACTGAAGGAGCATTCATCAACCCGTACGGCATCACTAAATACTCGTAATGGCCAGATGTGGTACTAAAAGCGGTTTTCCACTCGTCTCCTTCCCGGATACGCACCAGGTTATAGGCACTCCTGAGGTCTAATTTAGTGAAAAAGCGGGCCCCGTGCATCCTCTCCACCTCCGCAGAGATCAAAGGGAGAGGGTAGCGGAACGGAATGGTGATCTTGTTCAGCGCCCGGTAATCAATGCACGGGCGCAAACCACCGTCCTTCTTTTTCACAAAAAAGAAACTCGAGGAGACCTGTGACTTGGAGGGCCTAATGTATCCCTGTTCCAACGCTTCCGTAACGTAGGCGTTCATAGTCTCCGTTTCGGTGCGGGACAGTGGATACACGTGACCCTTCGGGAGTGCGGCTCCGTCAACGAGGTCTATCGCACAATCCCCCAGCCGGTGTGGTGGCAACACAGCAGCCTTGGCTTTGGAGAAAACCGTAGCCAAGTCCCTGTATTCGGGGGGAATGGGCACGGCTGGCGCACTGTCTGGACTCTCCACCGAGGTCGAGCCAACGGAAACACCCAAACACCTACCCTGGCACTTCCGCGACCACCCCGACAGACGTCGACTAGACCAGGAGATGACGGGGTCGTGTAGGGATAACCAGGGGAAACCTAAAACTATTGGGAAAGTGGGTGAGTCGATTATGTGAAAGGATATGGTTTCACTGTGTCGGTTGTCGGTAACCAGGAGGAGGGGAACAGTGCAACTCGTGACCAGACCTGACCCTAGTGGCCGGCTGTCTAGAGCTCTCACGGGCAGGGGGGTGTCGAGGGCCTGGAGGGGTATGCGTGACCGCAGGGCAAAAGACTTATCCATGAAATTTCCGGCTGCGCCTGAGTCTACCAGCGCCTTACACCGGGAGAGCCGCGGAAAGCCGGGGAACCTAACAGGGACAGTGCACATAGAGAGGGAAGAGGTTAGTGGTGAATGTGCATGTGCTACCTGGGGTGATGCGGAAGTGCCCTGCCTGTCACCTCTTGACTCGGGGAGGGAGGTGCGGTGCGGCGTGGTTGTACGGCCTTGTTTCCTCTTGGAGGCACTCCGCACCTCTCCTCCCCTACACCTGCCCGACAGCGCAGCCGTCCCCAGGTCCATGGGGACGGCGGCGTCTGGTTGGCAGGGTGGAACGGGCGGGCCTCTTCCGGGACGTCCTCGGGCAGCTAGCAGGTTGTCGAGACGGATGGACATGTCCGCCAGTTGGTCAAAGGAGAGGGACACGTCTCGACAAGCCAGCTCCCTCCGGACGTCCTCGCGAAGGCTACACCGGTAGTGGTCGATCTGAGCCCGCTCGTTCCACCCCGATCCCGCTGCCAGGGTCCGGAACTCCAGAGCGAACTCCTGCGCCGATCTCGTCTCCTGCCGTAAGTGGAACAGTCGTTCACCCGCCTCTCTCCCTTCGTGAGGATGGTCAAACACGACTCGGAAGCGGCGGGTGAACTCGGCGTAGCTGCCCTGGGTGGGCTGCTCGATGTTCCAAACGGCGGTGGCCCACTCCAGGGCTTTCCCAGACAGGCAGGAGACGAGTGAAGAGATCTTCTGGGCTTCGGTCGGCGCAGGATGCACCGCCTGGAGCGCGATGTCCAGTTGTAGCAGGAAACCCTGGCAGCGGTCCGCCGCCCCGTCGTAGGCCCTGGGCAGCGGAATGGGCATCGCTCCCATGCTGGGCGATGCGGCTTGGGGAGGTGGAGAGACGGCCGGTGCTGCGGGGTTCCACTGGCTCAGCTCTAGGCGCTGCACCGCTTTCAACACAGTGTCCATCGCGGCGCCTAGGCTGGCCAGCAAGGTTGAATGTACTTTTACCACCTCCGCAACACCGGCCTCGCCTGTGGCTCCTTGTTGCTCCATATCCTTGTTTGTTGTCTGGGTGTGTGATTCTGTCACGGCTTCGGGGTTTGGACAAGGAGGAGCAGGAGAAGGCGTGGTGGAAGGATCTTTTTAATGGTATCCTCACGAATCAATGCAAAATAAGTATAAACAGGTGACGAAGCGTCGTACAGCTCTTAGTAGGTAGAGACAATCACACACAAAGACAGGGGGAGCAGAGGGAACATATATACCGGGGGAAACAGCGATGATGAGGAACAGGTGCACTAAACGAGACACAGGTGAAATGTATGATGAGACGGTGGTGTCAGAAGGCCGGTGACGTCGACCGCTGGGGCCCGCCCACTGCAGGGGGAGGTGAACCAGCAGAGGTCGCAGTTGTCACACCAAGAGGCCCACCCTATCGGTTGTTCACCCACTCACTCTCATTCGCTATCATCATCTCTCATTCACTTTGTCTTCATTTCATTATTTTCTCCCTCTCTTCTTATATCTCCCTCTCATAAGACAGCAGGGGCAAAATAAACAGAAATCCCACCAAGGTAATTTGATAACGGGAGATATAAAAATGAATTGACCTCAACGACATACAGAGGAAGAATCCTTTTTCAGCCTGGTTCCATCTGTTATAGTAGCAGCTATACTGGGCTATGTTCTGCACAACTGTCTAAGGCAATGTGAAAGTATTCTTCTATAATGTAAATAATACTGTATGTAATTGTTATCCATCCAACTTGACCAATACTATATGTACTATATATTTAATGAATTGCATGGAGCCAAAAAAGTGAATGACCGTTTCCAGAACAGTGTATTCGGACCCCTTCACTTTCTCAAAATGTTCTTGTGTTATAAACTTAATTTATAGCTGACTAAATGTATACATTTTTGCCTACAATGTATACACAGTAACCCATAATGACAAAGCGAAAACATATCTTTAGTGTGCCAATATTGAAAATGAAAACTTAAATATACATAAATATTTATACCCTTTATTCAGTACAGCAATCACAGCTTTGTTTTTTGGGGGGAATGCCTCTACCAGCTTTGTGCACTGGGATGTTGTCCATTTCTCACATTCGTCCTTGCATCCTATCAAGCAGTGTCAGACTGAATGGGGTGTGTTGGTGAACTGCAATCTTTGGTCTATGTTCAAGTCCAGGCTTTGGCTGGGCCACTCAAGGACATTCACAGACTTCTCCTGAAGCCACTCCAGCGTTGTCTTGACTGTTGTCTCGGGTCATTGTTATGCTGTCACGCTGCCACTGAGATGCATCCCCATACCAATATGCTCTTATCACCATGCTTCACTTTGATTCTGTTCTCATCAGACCAGAGAATGTTTCCTCATGTGCTTTTTACTCAGGAGTGGCTTCCATCTAGACACTCTACCATAAAGGCCTGACTGATGGAGTGCTACAGAGATGGTTGTCCTTCTGGCGGGTGCTCCATTCTCTGCAAAGTAACTCAGAAGCTTTATTAGAGTGGGCATTGGGTTCTTGTTCATCTTTTTTAACAAGGCTCTTCTTGCCCGGTTAGTTTGGCTGGACGGCCAGCTCTAGGAAGTGTCTTGTTGGCTCCAAACTACTTTCTTTTCCCACTCATGCTCACTGTGGTCCTTGGAACTTCTAATACTATACCAGTTTTTTTATTACCTTCCCCAGATCGTCAGAATGACAGGTCCAAACATCGTTGATAGACAATGTAATAGTCTGGTTTTTTCCACGGAAGGAGGATATGCGCTTTACTCACGGAGGGGTTAATTGGTCGGAAATAATGCAATGTATTAACACACATCAGTTAACTTGTTAAAATAGTATAAATAAATAATATTTTTAACTAGTAAACTGGAGTAGGCACTATAAAATAATTTAAATCAGGGATTTCAACAGGGGTTGTCGTGATTGCATTTACTATTTTAATCTTAACATCAACCATGTTAACAAAACCTCACTCAAAAAACTTAAGACCAGAAGAAAATTCAGTTGCAGAGAAGGCCAAATTTAGAATGTATATCTAAAGCATATGCCTGTAGGGATTTTCAGTAGCGCACCTACCATAGTCACCTACTCTCTATACTCATCTAGCCAAATCTATAATGTTCAATAATACTACCCAGATTGCTGCTAGTTTAGAGTACTCTTTTTGAACTGCTGCTAGTGTACAGTGTTATGTATGTTATTGCTTTATTTTTTGTTTGGCTATATTTTTGCCAAACAAAAAATACATCATTCTCACTATGTAGTTGTTGGGTTCCATGTCACAAGAATTTCATTGTGCAGGGTGACGCATTTGACAAATAAACCTTGAAACTTGAAACATAACTTCTGGACAATGCAGGTAAAACACAAAAGCACACATTATTTTCTTGTTCTACCCAGAGAATAATAGACACCTGGGAATCACACAATGGCTCTCAGAGTACAAAGCGCCAGCTTTCACCTGAATATGTACAAAACAGTTTCTGTTATGACCTACTCACGCCATTTTACAGTTATCTGCCTTGACAGCATTGCTGTAGGAATTCATAAAATGATAAATACATCCCACAGAGCAAACACTTATTGAAGTCAGCTTATTTATGCAGGCAAGCTTGGTATTGACTGTCGGAAGGTGATCCGGGATGCAGAACAGATTTTGCAATTGAATTAATTTTTTGCCAGTTTCCGCCATAACCCTAACCTTATGGTTGTGGTGTCACAACTATATATGGAAAGCCTTTTTCTGTAAGGAAAACAACGCAAGAACTGCGCCTTATTTCTCTATAGAGTTATATTTTCAAAGTTATAACAATGGTACTGTAGAGATTTGACATGCAGCCACAGTCTGTTCTGGAAGCCCTACAAACAACTCCAACTACCATGCAAGCCATGTGGTGTGTCCTTTAGTCACTTCCAGACTGGATGAGTCTGACACATGCTGTTGTTCTGGGTCCCAGTGAGTCAGCAGAAAACTCTGGCTACAAGTATTTCACGTGTCTGGCTCTGCACTCCAAGTCAAGGCACGTACAAAACGTACCAAGCTGTAGAGGAGGCTGTCATACTGTAGTTAGTGACCCATATTATCCAGTAAGTTTTGTCAGCAGATTGAATAGAAACATAATGTATAGAGTGGTCCCAATGTTTTTGGAAAATATTTAGTTTTTGTCTCTATACTCCAGCATTCTGTCTTGATACGATAAAGAACCTCACTAGGCTTGGCCATAAACACAGGCATTTGATTTCAGAGTTACGTCCGCCATAGATCTAGACTAAATGTTGTCACTATTGAGAAAGGAGTTCCGCAAGGTTTGATTTTGGGTCCTTTACTATATTAAATTAATATATAAATTATATCCAGTGCAAATTCAAGTAAAACGAAATGCTAATCTAGGTCCCAAAATCTATAATTGGATGATAAACTACTCTTGAGGGTTTTGTAATACTTTCACATTATTTTAGGCCCTACATCAAAAATGAACAGGATAACCAAATGCAATCTCAAGACTATGCAGTCTCTAGACTGGCTAGTCCTTTAGATACCTTAGGCTTACTCAAAGTTAGACCTAACTGCAGTTGGCAACTACACAACTTTTAGCGTGCCCATGAGGAATTTTAAATGTTTAATGAATTACCGTTTTATTGTTCTTTGTGTTTGTTTTTCCTGTGTATATGTGTATTTACATGTCTATATTTTATTTTGTAATATATATTAATATTTGGTTATTATAATAATAATGTATTCATTTATTATTACTGCTGTAATACCGGGCACAACTCAATTGATTTCCCTGTACAAATACAGGTAAAGAAGTGAATTCCACTTCTACAACAGTGGCCAATAATCACACAATGAGTCTTTAATGATGTTAACAACTTCCGACTCTACAGGTACATAATGCGTACTATAATTACAATCACCATATGCATATTCCCTTCTCCCTCCCCCAGGAATGCCAGTCCTGTGGGCTTGGTGCTGACAGCAGTGGTAGCCCTCTCATACAAAGTGGCCATTTTCTTTGAGGGGTAAATATCTCTCTCTTATTTAATATGTTTGTATATTTTTTTTTTGTTGACTGCAGATATCTTAACGCACACTGAGATCCCAAAGGGGAATTTCACCATGGCACACATACTTAATGTACTAAACACTCTTTTGTGTCATAAAAATAAAACATCTCAACACGATCTATAATGAGCAAATTTAAAGAGAAACTATTGAGTTTCTCTTTATTGGTCTTTTCATAAAATACCACGTTCCAGCATTCATCGGGAATGTACTGTAGATACTACATAATGTAGCCTACATAAAGTGAGATAAAAACGATAGAAATACTAGAAGACCAAAAGGAATATAAACAAAACATTTTTTATTATGTTCATCAGTTGATCGTTGCACCTTGCACATTCAATTAGCCTCTTTGCACATTTACAATTGCCATCGTACTTGCATTTTTACAGTTGTTACATACGCATGTCTACCTCGGGGACCTCATTGCTACTATCTCTTTCCACTTGTAATATACTTTTACTTAATACTTTATACATTTTCTGCCGTCTTCTATTTGCTCTTCTGATTAGATGCCAACTGCATTTCGTTGTACTGTACTGTCCTTGTAGTTGTTCAATGACAAAGTTGTATCTAACCTAATCAGGTGTATTTACAAGCAACCGCAAAAAAGTGCTTATTCATGTTTCGTCTGGTGGAGACGTGTCCTTGTCGATCCATGTTCTGGTAACTTCACCTAACTTCCCTTAAATATTTCCATCTCCATTCTCCACTTCCACATTTGTCAGTCCGTTGGCCTCGGTATGTTTGTAAGATCTCTGTTGTCAACCCTAATGGCACTTTGCGATTAACAAAATATTTAGTGTTAGATGCGTGACATGTCGTTTACTTGTATGTGATCTTTCATCTATTCCAAGTTTTAAAGCAAGTGGTTTTGATGACAGGGAACCAATAGGCACACACATGACACATCGCACCCTTTTCCACAATCCTTTTTGGCCCAGCAGCACTTTTACAACCAGTAGTCAGACGATGCTGAAAGCGTCTTTAATGTGTCTCCTCAGCATGGTGCTCATTAACCTCTTTTTACCTGGGTGTTTTAAAGGGAGATGGAGGGGAAGAAAGGGAGGAGTAAAAGGAGACAGGAGGCGAGGCTGTAGATGTACCTGTCCCAGTAGCCAGCTGTCTGTACAGGAAGTAGCCTGCAGCTGGGGGTCAATGGTGTAGAAAACTGTTCATCGATGTGTGCAACAGTGGATAACAGACAGGAAGAGGGACACCTTTTACTCCACTGGGGAACACAGAGGGCTCCAGGCACAGGCTGGTACGCTAGAGAGGCCATGGTACTCTCTTCCTCCATTTATGATCCCATTATGTTTATTCTTTGGTATTTTCAGACCTTTCACCGAGGACATCTATCGACAGAGAGCACAGTGCTGCAAGCACAAATGAAGACAAGGCAGGACGGACTGTGTTTGTCCATGGATCACACCTACTGTCCAGACACTGGCAGACTGGTCCTTTGACCACCCCAGCCTGTGGGTGTCAAGGGAGTGGGATCAACACAGAGGATGGGGAGGTTGTCTTTGTAGATGAAGTTCACTGTCTTCCACTTGGCGTGAGATATTCCAATTCTCTTTTGGAAACATTGACTCTTGCTTGTAGTATTCTAATAGCAAATGCAAGAGTTGGATCAATCAGCTTTTAAAGGGACCAATAAATGCTTTGTAGTTTTAGTTACCTAGTGTGTATTCATTATCTCAGTAGCAATTGACAATCATTCCACAATGTCTCCTGCCTGGCTGTGTTTTCAAATATCTTAGCTTCTATGTATCATAATAAAACTGCCATTACTGATCCAATTCTTTGTCTCCGATGTGTTGTCGGTCTTGTACTCGGTCTGTGTTTCGTTGCTGGTCCATACCATGCTTACCCTAAAGCAGGGGTGTCAAACCGGTTCCACCGAGGGCCAAGTGTCTGCAGGTTTTTGGTTTTTCCTATAAATTAGTTCCCAGTTCAGACATATACATATATATACATACACACACACACACACACACACACACACACATACAGTTGTGCTCAAAAGTTTGCCTACCCTTGGAAAATTGGTAATATTTGTACCATTTGTAAAGAAAAATTAACTGACCCCTGTTCAAAAGTCTGCATACCCTTAGTTCTTAATACTGTGTATTGCCCCCTTTAGCATCAATGACAGTGTGCAGTCTTATGTAATAGTTGTCCAAGAGGCCCCGAATTCTTGCAGGTGGTATAGCTGCCCATTTGTCTTGGCAAAGTGCCTCCAGGTCATGCAAAGTCTTTGGTCTTCTTGCATGAACTGCACTTTTGAGATCTCCCCAGAGTGGCTCAACGATATTAAGGTCAGGAGACTGTGATGGCCACTCCAGAACCTTCACACTTTTCTGCTGTAACCACTGGATGGTCAACTTGGCCTTGTGCTTAAGGTTCTGACTGACTTAAACATCTCAAGATGCAGTGCTAATTATGTTTGTAGCTCATTAAAATACGTTTTAATCTTACACGTTTCTACCTTATGATCTATCGTCGATGCCTACCTATTCATGGAGGTTTTAGTGGGTTTATTGATTCATCAAGGTACACTTTTCAAAATGATTCTATAGTGCCTCAGTTAAATGTGAACATTGAGTTGTTTAATCACCTGGAATGAGTTCAGGCTGCAGCCTGAAGTTTCTAACAAGCACATAGCTTTTGGTGCTAGTATAAATAAAGTATAATTTGGTTTGTTGGTTTTAAATTTGAAAGTCCTTCTGTAAAGCCGGCACATTCTATTTCTGAATGTAACCCTGGTGGGATGAGTCAATGGGCTAAATGTCGGCACGTGTCCGGGTTTCTCTCCCCGTCCTCGCTGTTTACAGGACCACGTGCCAGGCTCATACCGCAGCCGCAGACACTGACAAGGAAACCAAGGTACTCCCCGGCGCTCTTAGGCACAACTTACAGGATTTGATTGCATGATTGATCTTATGACATTAATTGTATGTCATCATGTCTGCCGGTTATGTCGGTTCCCCTGGTTACCATTGTGATCAAGCGGTCCGACACAAGCACTCACAGACATGGAAACGCCCTGCTAGTGGGTGGTTATGTGAGGTGTGCAGAGGGAAGGGTGACTGTAGATCGGTGTCAAGCTGGTTCTGTGGTGGTTTGTGTATCAAAAGGCTTCAGCAGTCCCGTTACAAGGTGGCATGGTCGCCAAACACGCTGGTCTCTGCAAAATGACAAACTTCTGCGAAGACATTCAAAACGTCTAGTGTCATTTCACGCTTGATTTTCCCATACAATAAATGGATTAACCCCATTACATAGATGTCCATTGGTTCTTCTCCACTTGATCATTCCCGTGCAGGATTCAGGCTCCGTGTCTGTATGGAACAGGAGTAGAGCAGCACAATGAAATGTTTTTTTTATGTCTTGACTCAATGGATTTATGGAAGTTGCTTTGTTTGGTTACCACCAGTATTGAGCTATGGTTTTACTTGATCTCTTTTAGAAATTTAGTTTAAAGACATCTGTATAATTGTTGACCCATGGATTTGCATACCCTCTTAATCCAGCAGTGTTTATGAAACAGCAGTACCTGGGATGTGTTATTTATTCTGATAAGTGATTTAGTCCTCTATTGTCATCAGGGCCTTTTGCTATGCGAACACCTAACGATAATTAAACCAGAGCACTGGCATGACTCATGGTCTGGAGCTTTTGACTGTAAGGCTTTTGTGTTTGAACACACTACCAGACACATGAACGTACACCTCCCCACCCATCTTAAGATGACTGAAAACCTCTAGAAAAGATGAATGCATGGAAGGTTTGCCAGACTCAGAAAACTACCTTAAAACCACTGAAGGTGTTTCACTAACCTTCATCTAGTGCATTTTATTCTAATAACTACCTGGTTGATAGGATGAATGAGGCTGGTTAACACTGGGGTTGGGTTCTCCAACTACCACCCTACTAGATTATAGTTAGAGAGCCCAGTCTTACACAACTGAATCTGCTTACAGAAAAGCGCCTCCTGCCTCGATCAGCTGTACAGTGTTTGTAGGTGTAACACGGCCTCTCGACACCCCGTGTTTTCCAGCTTGTGAGAACCTTGTTCTTACAGAGGAACTTTCCATCATGAGTATCGTGTTCCCATCGCGGTTGTGTAGCGCTATCATCCAGCTGCTGACGCACCAAGCCGAGTCCCCCTGCCAGCCTGGGCTTCTCTCCCGGTCCCACGCAGCCAGACTCCTCTAGCCTTCAGCCTGGCTGTCGGAGGTCCTCTGTGTGCTTGGTAGGTTTGTTGTTCACATTGTTCTCTGTTGCGTTTAGACCAGTAACTGGTTGCACCATTATCACTCCAGATCACAGACAGTCGTCTTTGTTAAAACAACCTAATGGCCATCTGCTTTGTGTGTGTTTATGTTGGTGTTGTTTCATGCTCTCGCTCTCAGGGCCTTGTTCCATCATAGCTGGAAAGTTTACATGGTAATGTAAAATAAAAGGATAGAGTGCGGTGAAGGAGAGATCCGACAGTGGGAAATTGAACAGTGTCTTTCATGTCTGGGCACTCTCTCCATTCCTTTTTCCATTATACAGTGTTACAGAGAGATCAGTGGGGCCACTTCTCACTGTGCCTTTGTGTCAGTGTTCAGTCTTAGCTCTTTGTCTAACCTCTGTAAGTAATATGTAATACCATCATTACTCAGACAGTTATGTCAGGTCTATTTTGTCTTCGCTCAAGGTGGTTTCATAGCAGGTGTTTTCAAGGGCAGCTCTAAACACAGTGAGGACAGACCACGGTATTCTTACACACTGAACAAAATTATAAACGCAACACTTTGGTTTTTGCCCCCATTTATCATGAGCTGAACTCAGAGATCTAAGACTTTCTCTACACAAAAGGCCCATTGTGAAATGTTGTTCACAAGTCTGTCTAAATCTGTGTTAGTGAGCACTTCTCCTGTGCCGAGATAATCCATCCACCTCACAGGTGTGGCATACCAGGATGCTGATTAGACAGCATGATTAGTGCACATGTGTGCCTTAGGCTGGCCACAGTAAAAGGCCACTCTAAAATGTGCAGTTTCACTCTATTGGGGAGGGTCCGGGGGGGTCCGAAAACTGGTCAGTATCTGGTGTGACCACCATTTGCCTCTCACAGTGCAACACATCTCCTTCGCATAGAGTTGATCAGGTTGTTGATTGAGGCCTGTGGAATGTTGGTCCACTCCACTTCAATGGCTGTGCAAAGCTGCTGGATATTGGCAGGACCTGGAACACGCTGTCGTATACGCCGATCCAGAGCATCTCAAACATGCTCAATGGGTGACATGTCCGGTGAGTATGCTGGCCATACAAGAACTGGGATGTCTTCAGCTTCCAGGAATTGTGTACAGATCCTTGCAACATGGGGCCATGCATTATCATTCTGCCACATGAGGTTATGGTCGTGGATGAATGGCCCAAAAATGGGCCTCAGGATCTCGTCACGGTATCTCTGTGCATTCAAAATGCCATCAATAAAATGCACCTGTGTTCGTTGTCCATAACACATGCCTGCCCATACCATAACCCCACCGCCACCATAGACCACCTGATCCACAACGTTGACATCAGCAAACCGCTCACCCACATGAAGCCATACGCCTGTCTGCCATCTGCCCTGTACAATGAAAACCAGGATTCATCCGTGAAGAGAACACCTCTCCAAAGTGCCAGACGCCATCGAATGTGAGCATTTGCCCACTCAAGTCGGTTACGATGACGAACTGCAGTCAGGTCGAGACCCCAATGAGGACGACGAGCATGCAGATGAGCCACCCTGAGATGGTTTCTGACAGTTTGGGCAGAAATTCTTTGGTTATGCAAATCAATTGTTGCAGCAGCTGTCCGGGTGGCTGGCCTCAGACGATATTGGAGGTGAGGATGCTGGATGTGGAGGTCCTGGGCTGATGTGGTCTGCGGTTGTGAGCCCGGTTGGATGTACTGCCAAATTCTCTGAAAAGCCTTTGGAGACGGCTTATTGTAGAGAAATTAACATTAAATTCACAGGCAACAGCTCTGGTGAGGTGTATGGATTATCTCGGCACAGGAGAAGTGCTCACTAACACAGATTTGTGAACAATATTTGAAAGAAATAGGCCTTTTGTGTACATAGAGAAAGTCTTAGATCTTTGAGTTCAGCTCATGATAAATGGGGGCAAAAACAAGTGTTGCGTTTATAATTTTGTTGAGTGTATTTTCCCCAATTAGAGATCAGCTCTGAAAATACTGAATGTGATTGGCCAAAGGGGCAGCTAATTAATAATTGGGCTGCCTGTGGGAATACACCAAATATACTGGAAATTGCTCTTTTATTTGGCTCTGTCATAACATCTCTTCTACACTCTCGTACACACACACACGCACGCACAATCAAACTATTGGATATTGAATTTATTCCTGCATCTATTGTGTAAAATAACGATAAATAATTAATCATTGTGAAAAGTTTCAATTTCCTCCAGTGTCGCCTTGAGGTCATTGGCGCTGAGTGTGTTCCGTTAGAGCTGAATGTCTGTTTTGCATTAGCGAGCTGTGCACCAGGTTCAGGGTCAGAGAGACCCTAGATAAACAATTGTGGGAGCACCAGGTCACATTGCCTCTCATTTCTCTGTTTCACCGCCCACCAGGTGATGGAGATATTTGGCCAATGCTTAGCCAGGCAATTTTCTTTAAAGGGATGGACATTTTGCTATTCTCGTTGTCATTATACACTCACCAGAGAATTTATTAAGTACACCTGCTTGTTAACGCAAATAGCCAAACAACAAATCATTTGTCTGGAACTATATATATAGCATGCTGACATGATCAAGATGTTAAGGTGTTCACTCAAGTTCACAGAGAATGGTGCGATACTTCCAGAGAGTGGGACTTTTGTGGGCGTAAAAGTCTGAGGTTAGAGGAGAATGGCAAGACTAAAGCTAACAGCCCACCAACACTCACATAACCTCTTTGCAACAATGGTGTGCAGAAGGCCATCTCTGAATGCACAGTGCGTTGAACCTTGAAGTGGATGGAGGCAAAAGGGGATCCTACTGGATCAGTTGTCCTCCGTCTGCCCCTGGGAACCCTTCAGCCAACCCACGCATTAGCCGTATTCCAGAACGAGCACACCTTAATCACCTTGTCAGCCAATCAACAAGCCCTAATTTGCTTCATTCATGTAAGCGAGTTCAGGACTAGAGGTCCCTGGGAGAGGTGGAAGAACCACCACACTAGATAGTTCTACCAAATAACTCACAGGTGTCAAACTGGGTCCCCGGGGGTCTGAGTGTCCAAAGGCTTTCTGTCTGTCACTAATTAGTTAGGATCTCCCCTTACCTGGTCGTATGCATCCCAAGCAGGCACCAGGTGAAAGGACATAACAAAAACTGGCATACACCAGGGTTTTAGACTCTCGCCCTACGAGGTCCGGAGCCTGCTTGCTTTGCTGTTCGATCTCATCAGCAATTGCACTCACCCTGATTGGGGGGTTGAAATGAAAAGTTGGAATGGAACTGGCCTCAAGGTCCAGAGTTTAATTTGAGGGCAGTAGGTCCTCGGTGGAATCGGTTTGACACCTGTGTAATTAAATGACTGCCAGGTGTATTTTTCCATATGTCTCCCTCAAGAAGGGAAACGAGTGTATAATGCAACGAAAGATTTTAGTTTGAACGTTTTCAACATTTGCCTACTGGATACTATAACAAAGTTTAGATCTTTCCCTTAGTACACAGTTTCACAGAGAGCCAAAATGTTAATAAAGGAACCCGTGTAGCACCCAATATAGCAAAAGTTGATATGGTTGGTGAAAGGCAGAACTTGCCTTCTGCTTACCTTCCTGAATCTCAACACAAACAAACACATACACACACGAGCTGCTGTAAAAATAATGCAATCATACGCACACACCGACTATCTCCAGATGCTGCGAGTAGATAATAGGTCTAATTCTATATTCATTATATTTCAACGCAACGTGTGACACGCGTCAGTCATTACATGAGTGCCCCCCTGTGGTAGGCCATGTTAGTACACATCAATGTTCTCTGCAGCCTCACAGCTTATTTTTCCCCACACAGCACTGAAATATTTTTGATGAGAAATGTTCTGAGGTTATTTTATTTAACAATTAAATAACAACTAAATAAAAATAACGCAGTAGGACTATTTAATACAAGACGCTTATTTTGACTTATTTTTGACTGATTATGCACAAATGCGTTAGTGGAGTGCGTTGGTAACGTTATTTTGAGGTTCAAGTCATAGTTTCCCCAAATCACAAAATGGCATCCATCAGTAACTTCATTAGGATTATTTGAAAATTGAGTGCTCAAATAAACGATAGGCAAATAAGTATAACCAATTCACTCGACATGACAATTTATGGATTTACCTAAAATGCTAAACAGTAGGTTAAGCATTTGACAGAGGAGCCAATAAAACACCTTCAATGCATCGATGGATTGCTGAAACTGTGTACAGTTTAAGAAAAAATATCTATAAAAAAATCGGTTAACTATTAAACCTGTATTAGTATTAGCCTAATATTAATCAATTTATTGGAATACGGGATAAAATTATAGGCATTTTTTATTATTATTGTAGACTTTAGTTAGCCATTTTTTCAGTTGTGGGTGAGGAAGTTAACTGTTTGTTTAGATTAAATTAAAACAAACTCTCGGAATTGGATGAACGGTAAATGGGCAGGCTGTTTGTCTGTACGGAAGCATTGGGAATGCATGCATGAAAAAATGTATTCTGCAGCCAAGTTTGAGTCACATGAAAGTCTTGGTTTCCGTTCTTTAGATTTTGTATTACCTAAATTGTCCAAGGTTCAACATCAGCCCAAACAAAATGTCCCAGAGACATGACTGACGGAAATAGTGTAAATGATTAATACATGAATATTTCAGAAGGTTGAAATTAGTTATATTGAATTGCCTACAATTCATTACAAATATATCCAACTGTCAAATTCCATCAAATTTTGGGTTTATCTTAATCAATGTTGCATGCACAGATATGAACAGCCCAGTTCCCATACTGTTCGTTTTGATTGGAAATGAGTGACACATCACCTGGCACATGTAACAATTCCCCCATCTGCTAACTGATGCATTAAGTAGTCCTACGGTGACGTCAGAAGAGGGAGGGCTCTGCTTTCTCTTTAAAAAGCAGCGGTCTCCGTAGTTCGAACAGAGACGTTACAGAGCGCGCTGAGATAACTGGACGATAGCCTGGAGTTGAATCCAACCTTGGCTGAATCTACCAAACAAAACGACGAGTGCGAACACATTGGATCACTCTACGCAACTGTAATACCACTTTACAATCACTATCGAGAAAATGTCTCCCTCAGAGAACGAGTTCGATATCCCAGCGAAGAACTGTTATAGGATGGTGATTTTGGGGTCCACCAAGGTGGGCAAAACTGCTATCGTTTCTCAGTTTTTGAACGGGAGATTCGATGAGCAGTACACGCCAACCATCGAGGATTTTCACAGGAAACTTTACAGTATTAAGGGAGATGTATACCAACTGGATATATTGGACACCTCTGGCAACCACCCGTTCCCTGCTATGAGGAGACTATCCATACTGACAGGTAGTTATCTCTTTCTCTGGTTATTGCTATAATTTGAAGTGTGCAGGTTCAATCACGCTATATATGTGCGTTATATGTCATTAGTTAAGTTCAGTGGTTTGGTCAATTTGCTTAAATTGCACAAATTAGCATGGAAATACTGTAGTCGATGTGTTTCGTTGGTCTGATATTGAATGTCCTACACCTTTTGTTTCCCTTCAGGTGATGTCTTTATCCTGGTCTTCAGCCTGGACAACAGAGAATCCTTCCAGGAGGTACAGAGGCTGAAGCGACAGATCTTTGAGACCAAGTCGTGCCTGAAAAACAAGACCAAGGAAAACATTGACGTGCCTCTGGTGATCTGCGGCAACAAGGGCGACCGGGAATTTTACCGGGAGGTACAGAGAGAAGAGATTGAGCAGTTGGTGGCTGGAGACGAGCAGTGCGCGTACTTTGAGATCTCCGCCAAGCGTAACACTAACGTTGACCAAATGTTCCAGACCCTATTCACTATGGCCAATCTACCCAATGAGATGAGCCCGGACCTTCACCGTAAGGTCTCCGTGCAGTACTGTGACATGCTTCGCACGAAATCCCTAAAACATAAGAACAAGAAGGACCATGGAGACGCCTACGGCATCGTGGCACCATTCGCCCGGCGACCGAGCGTCCACAGTGACTTGATGTACATAAAGGAAAAGGCGATCGGTGGTGCGCAGGGGAAAGATAAAGAGAGGTGTACTATTAGCTAAGATTGTGAATCCTATTAAAGACCTTGAAACCAATAATGATATTCTTCATTTTTTGAGGCAAGATAGACGGGGCTTGGGTGCGCAAGGCTACCCATGCTGCTTACGGTCGCTCGGTATTGGGACACTGAGACAACAATATGTTGGGACGATGGGCTCCGGGTGCAATGACTGTCTAGAATCAGACATACTGCAAACTTGGAAGCGCAAGCTACATGTCCTGATCCGCGAAACTTTGAAGAATGTTCTTTTGTTCTTTTAACGAAGCAGAACCTTTTGTGATGTGGCTTAAAACCAACGCGTAAAATGTGTTTTGACTTGCATCCGCCTTAAAGTTAGGCAAAAAGGCTCATGGAGTGGAGTACAATGTTAAGAATGTTGTTTACATTTTGTTATACATTTTCTAACAGATAATTAAACTTGAATGTCGCAATCTGAACAATTTTATATAAGTGTTAATTTATTTGTATGTCGATGTCAATTTTACAAAATTAAAACGGAAAAAAAAAACAAAAAAACTGAATGTTCCCTGTTTATTCTCATGGTATCCTGAAGTGGCTTAATATTTATTTCTACCTAGAAGACCAGGGATAGTGTCTCAACATCTAAGTACGAATTCATGAAATTAGCTGCAATGTTCAGTTGACCTAAATAAGTCCCCAACATCAACACCCTACATCCACTGATTGCATAAATGATAGGGCATATTTAAATTGCCATGCGTTTTCGGGATTTACATACACTATAGGTAAGAAGGCTGTAATATTTTAATACACTACGTAGGCCTACAGCTCAACATGAGCGTTTACCCACGCCATTGCCTAGTTGCAAGTTAAGTTTTCTTTTTTTTTTTTACACTGGCAGCGTAATCTATACATTTTCCCCCAGTAGTTGGTATTTTGACCGAATGCATAAGATGTCGTGTAAGATCTGATTTGACTGGTCAAAATGACAATTAGTAAATAAACACCAGTGTAATTACTTAAGAGAAAAATTACAAAAACGAGACCAGGCTTTCCTTCCATACTACAGAATATCTAAATAATTTAGTAGATGCTCTTAAACAGATAAGCTTACATTTAGTTGTATACATTTGGTACATATAGCACTTACATGTACAACGCAACAGAGGAGAGGGGAAGGGGCCAATTGAAGCTGGAGATGATTAGTAAGCCATTGTGATATAAGGTTATGAACTTTGCCCGGGACGTCAGTGGAATTTAATAAATTCCCTGCCCAACACCACCTCCAGCTACTTCACAGAGGAGCCTGCAATGGGTTACAGGGTGCTACGCTTCTGGCCTTAGGGCCATAGGCGGAAATCCCGGGGGGGCAGGGGGGACATGACCACGCCCCCCCCTCCATCCTGGGGAAACTATGATTTGTCCCCCCCAATATATAAATGCAAACATAACTATGTAATTTCAATAATACTGATAAGACGCAATGAAAGCACTTGTGCTGATTATAGACACTTAATAGCAGGTTTAAGTTTCAAAAGATTGTAACACCCCCGCTTTTAGCCTCACAGTGGTTTGATCCACTGCCCCAGCCCACATTTCATTTCGCATGTGTGGGAATCTGGCAGTCTGTCGTTGTTGGTTGACTTTCAGTAAGTTGTTCAAACAAAAGATATGTTCGACATTTCTTTACTTATACTACTCAATACAATAAAACACATTTCTAACCGTCACCAGCCTTCATTTTCTCTGCATTGAATGACAGGTCACTCTTTATGTTAGCTAGCTGTTAGCTGATGTTTGCTAGCAAGCTACAGTAACATCAACCAGCTTTTGCAGCTGGTTGAGTCAATGAAAGAAGCTTGCAATGCAATGTTATGTAGTGTTCCTTAGCTTGCAAGTTGATTGTGCGTGTCTACCGTCTGAAAGGCACACAATGCACGTAGCTAAAATGGTCTAATCCAGTAAATCTGTTCAATGTTGGTAGGGTTTACACACAACAGCTGAATTTGCAGAGCTACAATAGCAGGCAAATTGATGTTGCAAACTAAAACAGTATTACAGCACTATTTTTGGTGTCACCCTCAAATTGTAAGTAATTGTCCCCTCCAAACTTGATATCAGGTTTTCGCCCCTGCTTAGGGCAATTCCATGTAAAAATCTAATAAAACTGTACTGAAAGGTCCTCGAAGAAAACCTGATCTAGAGTACACAGAACCTCAAACCGAGGCAAAGTTTAATCTTTCAGCAGGACATTGAACCAAAATACACAGCCAAGACCAGACTGGAAAGACTTAAATAGAAGTCTGTGTGGCCCAGCCAAATCCAGGCTAGAAACCCATTGAACAAATCTGGATTGCAGATTGCAGTTCAACAATGCTCCCCATTCAATCTAACAGAGTTTGAGAGGATCTGCAAGGACGAATAGGATAAACTTCCCAAATCCAGGTGTGTAAAGCTGATACAGGCAAACACAAGAAGACTCAAGGCTGTGATGACTGCGAATGACACTTCTACAAAATACTGAATAAATAGTCTGAATATCCCATATGTACATGAGATATTTCAGTTTTTTATTTTCAATGAATTTGAACACGTTTTCAAAAACGTATTTTCACTTTGTCATTACAGGCAATTGTGTTCAGATTGATGGCAAAAAAATATTTTTAGCAATTAAGCCTGTTACAAAAAACAAGGATATGGGGAAATTCAAGGGGGTCTGATTACTTTCTGAACGCCAGGTAGGTGAACAACAAAAGGTCACTGCACTGGCCAAGTAAGCAGCACACATAGCAAAACACAAAAAATAAAAACAGCAGTAAAAAATGCAAGTGCTTGGAGCAGAATTTAAAAGAACAGGTTTGAGATCAACAGTTACAACCAAATGATATAATACCAGCTCCTTCTGCATCGTGTTTCAATTTTTATTGGGGATATTAAATACATTTTTCTTACTTTACTTTTTTCTCCCCATTTTCATTACATCCAATTCATGATTAGGGCCAGCCTTCAACCCCTCATTTCAGTTTATAGGAGCCAAAGCTGCCACAAGGAGTCGCTAGACCGCAAAGGAGCAAGGTAACTGTTTTAATTGCTAATCTCTGAAAATAAGATGGCTGTTAAATTGTACCAAGAAATATCTTACACGGTAATATCCACGACTGTGATGTGAAGAAATATTCTTCATATGTTGGCAGCAGCTCTAAGACAGCCTTATAGACCCAGTGATGTGCATCCAGTCTGTGCAAGAGCAGCATGAAAGCGCCACCCTGGGCCGCGGCATTCATTCAGAATTTCACAACATTCCAACAAAGATGAAAAGTCTGCATCAAGGTCTTTTCTGACCTGAAATTAAAAACAAGACTTGTTCCTAAAGGAAATGGCCATATGGACAGTGACATGCCTGTCTTGATTATCCTTTGAGCATTGGGCTTGATCTCCTATAACCGTTTCAGTCCACAATAATCCCCCTGATTTCTGTAACATTCTGTTCTACCTAGTTCATTTCAAAGCTGATTAATATGCAGTTCCCTTGGCAGATGACTGCTTGGTGTTTGCCTTTACTACAACGCGCTTTATGACACCTTATCATAAGACACAAGCAGGTTGTCCTATTGGCCAACTTCCCAGAACCAATATGAGCCATGTACTATCCTGTGTTAAATACATCTTATTGGAGTATTCCAAAGACCACAGTGTCCTAAAATGTATCAATACAATAGGAACAATTCCAGGAAAGATCTCACAACCCCGCCCTCCCAAAACAATAACATTTCTGCCTGTCCAAAACACCAGTGTCCCAATGCTAACGTGCAGGTGTGCTTTCTTAGCACTGTGAACACAAATCCTGAACAATAAGGAAAATGGGATCGGCCTGTTCAGGAACTTGCTTTTCCATGTCGATCAATCACTGTTATCATAGAATATTTCAGATAATATACACAAGATAATTTTTTTTTTTTTATTCATTATAAATACAACCATAAAATCTGCTGAATATATACTCTTTAGTCCCTCTTACACTGCGTCACCTGTTCATCATCATCACTCTCTTCTATAATTGCTTCATAGTACATAAAAATCACTAAGAGATAAACACATTTAGCATCACAAGGTCAGTCTTTTGTAGCTTATTGGAACCTGACTGAATGCTGCACTCATTACTATTACATCAACACAACATTGAAACGAAGCAGAAATCAGTTTGTATGCCGTGCTTCATCTTTTAAGTCCAGACCGTGTAAAAATCCTTCCCCACATCACAGGGTCCCTGTTCCTCTATTTGGGGGAGTCAAAAACACAGAGTCCCTTGTATTTTTTTAGGAGCTGTGTCTTGGTGTCCACCTGCTCTCTCATGAACCTCAGCTGCTCCTGCTGCTCCCCAGGACTGGACTCTATTTCAGGCATGGCTAGGATCTTCTCCCTGGTCTCTTGGATCTTTGTCTTTAGCTTGGTCAGATCTTGGTTCACATCGGTACTGTCTTTGTCCATGCTGTCAGAAAGAGAGGGGAAAGTATGACTATTTGAATAAAGTGTATAACAAGTATGTATAACAATTTTCCCGAATATTGTTATGTCCAAGTATCTACATTCTTGTGCCATGGTGACAATTTCCAGTGGATTTGAGAGAGCCGAACATATAATTGAGGAATAATTCTGAAGTGTACAGGAGCATCTAGTCTGCATAGATAGAAACAGATGCCTCAGAAGTCATGGTATGGCACTTCATAGTGCAGAACAAAGGACAATGACCTTAAGCACGCTACAATTGCTTCAAATGTGACCCATTTAATCACTCAGTCCAAATCCAACTGAGCATGACTTTCACATTCTCAAGACAAGACTGAAAGCCAAAAGGCCCAGGAACAAGCAGAAACAGCCAATTACTGCAGTACAGGCTGGGCAGTCCATCACAAGGATACCCAGTGTCTGGGGATATCAATGGGTTGCAAATTTTAGACAAACTTTGCAGGTAAAGGTTTTGCAAAGAGGTAAATATTACTACTTCATGGTACATAATGTTAATCAGCCTTACTTTTGGTAACCTAAAATGGGGGGACTATGTATAAAACAATCTAAAATAGATGAAAGAATCCTGACACTAAAATTGGAAACTGGCATTTGGTACTAGTATAATGCACTGCCTTCCAGGGCTACTACACAAGCAGGTTTCAACACTCCGATTTTCAGACATTATCCTAGGCTAGCATACAAGGGGCATTCATTTCAATTTTATTAAATTATATATATTTAATCAACCTCCAGGAGCTGCTCTCTCATAGGTTTTGTTCAAATAAGGAAACGTGTGTGTGTTTACATATATATATATATATATACATACACACCTTTCCTTATATAAAACAAAACCTACAGGAGAGCAGCGTGACTTGCTTTGATTTCGCTGATAACTACTTCAGTGAGTATTACTATATTGGGATGTGTGGGAGTCCCTACAGTAGTTATTTTAAGCGATCAGTATGCTAAATCTCACTAAAATAGAAATGTACCTAATACATTTTCCCTTATCGGACATATTGTTTAGGTTTAATAATCTAATGAAACATAAAAACAAACAAAACAATACACCAAAATTCCAACTTCCTATAAAGAAATTATTTCTCTGCCGGAAAAAGATGTTCCGGTTTTTAAGAATCCGTGCATTTATATAGCGATGCTGCGATATAACGTTACAGTACTTAGCTAAAACACTAGAGAAGCTACGAAGATTCACAAACCCTACGACGTAGCTAACGACGTTACAAGTTAGCTTGCCGAATAGCTAGTTATCTTTCTAGCTAGCTAGCCTGACGAGTGGAATCCACATCTTTAACACTTCACGCGAAAGGTAGTTTTGGTTTTTCTTTTTTTACCATTTTATAATATCAAGAATAAGAGGAAGCCAGGAGAAATCATCACTTGTAGACTCGACCTCCATTACTTCTACTGCAGATGGTTAAGCCCCTTTGAACCAATGACGTTTGTAAAGGATGTGGCTGCTTCTACTAACGTAATAGGTGCGTCATCAATACGCGCTGGATTCTACAACTTGAATGATGGCGTGAAGGTATTTCTGAGGCAACATTTATCTCCAAAGCACAGGCATTTATGAATTACGTTTTTTCATTCTTATAAACAGTTATTAGACTTAAAATAGGAGGTAACCAGCCCAGATTTAGTTTGACAGGGAGATTTTACAGATATATGTTGTTCTTGAACCTCATCGTGGAGGTTTAGTTGTTCCTGCCGGTAATTGGCAAACATTACAAATTACAATTACAAAATACAATTGCAAATATACTGAATAGCAATTTAATAACATATACAATTTGCAAGGTATTTGCAAGGTATTGTATATACCACCTGCCAGAGTCTGGTTCCTCTCTCGGTTTCTTCCTATGGCCACTGGGCATTTACTGACATTGCTTGCTTTTTTGGGTTTCAGGCTGGGTGTCTTTAAAAGCACTTTGTGACAACTGCTTGATGTATAAGGGCTTCATAAAATAAATTTCATCTGTATATAAAAAAAACTCCACTAGCAAGTAGCTTCCTAATTTGTAAGATTTATACTGTACTACCAGCATAAATACAGTAATAAATGTTTCTACACAATGCCCCTTTTAATAATGGTCAGCAAAAATGGTTTTCCAACCTCCTGGATGTTCCATGTGTTAGGTGTCGTCCAGAGATGCACACTTGAATAGGCTTGTCGACTAGTTATAAAGGCCTTCACTGCTTGAATCAGGTGAGATAATTGAACACAACAACAACGGTGAGAAGTCTTGGGGTCTCCAGAGGAGTATTCCAGTCAGCTTGATTAGTTAATTAGTGAGATCAACTTGAGCCTGTTCAGAAACCATAGCAACGACTGCTCTGAACCAAACCTGCTTAAGTGGATCTACTGTTAAGTGGATTTTATCCTGTCCAAGTGAAGAAAACGCAAGAGCTTATCCACCAATAGCGAGCTTATCCTCGCTATAGTCAAGCTGTCACTTCGCAGAAAATCCAATTGATGTTACAAGGACTCAAATGATAGGAACTCAAATTAATAATTTTTATACTGTAATTCGGAAAGATTTATTTTGAACGTAATAATTTTCCACACAGTCAATCATTTATCTTGCCGACATAACTTAATGTAAACTGACTGGGTTTTTCTTTGACTACTGTACAAACTCTGTACATTGCTTTGCAGTTTTTCCCAACTAATAACTGACTTTTTTGTTCTTATATTCCGTTTTTTTTCTTTCTGCGTGTGTGCGAGTGCAAGGGGAAAAACAAAAACATGAACCCCCTGGGTTTCCCAGGATTGGGAAACACTTTAAATTATTGGCCCCCAGATACTGAGAGGATGTCTGTGGGATTGTATGGTCTTTTGGGCCATATGACAAATCTTTCTGCGAATCTGTCTGCTTTGGTGAAAGGAAGGGTAGTGCCATGAATTCTCTTGGCAGCGTGCGGGCCCTTCAGAACCTTCTCTGGTCTTGTGCGTTCATGTTACCATAGAACAGGGTGAGGGATCAGGCATGGACAATCTCTACTGTGCAAATCAAGCTTATTTTCAGGGAACCATTCCTGGATATTGCTGCTCTAGATACAGCGATTGAAAACCAAGTTATGTAAGAGGGTTTAAATTACCCTTGAGCGCATTACAGAACTTAATTACAGCAACAGAGTTGGATCAGGAGATTCAAATCACATTGTGCTTGTTTGAGAGAGCCAGTTAAAGACATTTTCGATTGAGTTGAGTTTTATTTCAGAAGTACTGACAGCAGCTGAATTGCATGTACAACAAGAAATTTAAGAAAAGTTAAGTCTAAATGTGTTAGATTATATATTTTAAAAAAAATACTATTTGTAGTCTGTTAATGGCATCAGACCAAGGTTCTGCATCCATCCTATTGCTCCTTGATCCTAGTGCTGCCTTCGTCACCATTAATCAATCCCTTCTTTTAGAGAGATTGGAAACCCCTGTTGGGCTACGCAGACACATTCATGCCTGGATTAGATCCTATTTATCGGAAAGACGCCAGTTCATATGTGTGGACAGCCTGTCCTCTGACAAATCAAAGGTACGTTATAGTGTTCCTCAAAGCTCGGTTTTGGGGTCACAATTGTTTTCACTGTATGTGCTGCTGCCTCTAGTAACCAGTTGGAGGCAGCGCTTTCTCCTACTGAGCTCCATTACGGTGGAGTGATCTGCCAATTAAGGTGAGAGACACAGACTCAGTCTCCACCTTTAAGTGTCTACTAAAGACTCATCTCTTCCACAAAGTCAGGCTTGCTCTTGTTCACCCTTGTGTCCTAGCGGGACGGGAGTGAACTCTGTGGGCTGTACTCGGCCCTCTTTCAAGGTGGCTGCTGTTGGTTGGTGTCCCTTTTGTTCTGATGCTTGGCGAATTCAATAGAGTACAAATTTCACACACGGACACACAAGAACACACACGCAGCCACGCATGCACGAATGTAGGCACACCCACAAATGCGCACACGAGTGGTGCCGGCAACAGTCATGCACACAAAAGATGTACTGTCAGTACAGAGAGTTGAACGCGAAACCATCACCGTGCAAAAGCTGGATGTACACAAACATGAGGCAGATTCAGTTACAGATGATATCAGCAGTGTTTTCTGGTTGGTTTTGATGGGCTATATTCTCTGACGCACTTTGCTTGCTGAAATACAAACACAGGCTCAGCCTTCCTAAACCATGCAAATTGCTCCAATCCCATGATAAACAGCCTACCGGGACTTGTGACTCAAGCCCCCTGATATCTGTACTTAGGATCATTCCTCATTTCACCCAGATTCTGTTTAGTAGTTTAAAAAATATCTATTGCACCTGTTATAGATTTTTTGTTCGTGGTACAGTTGATCATGCTCTCTTAACTCCTTTTATGCCTCAGGTTTCACTTGTGTTGTCACATTGAGTTGTTGTTACATTTTCATGGAAATGTGTGAACAATGGCCAAATGAATAAAAGGCCATCTTACTTATTGCCTAAACATTGCATATTAACCCTTAGCCCATCCACCTCTAAATGAACTGAAATGAACATGACATTCTCTGGTTTGTATTGAGAGGGTCGACAACTTTCCTTTCCACACTAATACCGCAATGGCACAAAGGAAAGTACAACCTGCATGGATAAACATTGACCCAGATTTTAATGTTCTCTCTGTGTCTGACAATGGGTATTTTTTTGGACTGACTTGAGCAGGTGTGCAACATTTCACACCTTCACAAGAACGGGGTCAGTGTGGGATTGTCCCGCTAAGTTGGTGGCTTAATGACTAAACAAAAAACTGCTCTTTCAGATTTTCAAATGTGTTATGTCATTATCAAGATGCACAGTAACCTTGCACTAAGAGGAAATGTGTAAATATGTGAAGCCAGTGTAAAAATGAATAACCTTAGCCCATGTGGAAGGAAAAAAAGCATTTGACACATGTGGCCTGGCTCTTCGTTGAGCCAAAACATTAAGACCACCTGCTTAATATGCTGTTGGTCTTCCACGTGCCATCAAAACAGCGCCGGCCCGTCGAGGCGTGGACTCTACAAGACACCGGAATGTGTCCTTTGGTATCTTGCACCAAGACATTAGCAGCAGACCCTTCAAGTCCTGTAAGTTGCAAAGTGGAGCCACCATGGATCGGACTTGTTGGTCTCTCAGATGCTCAATCGGAATGAGATCTGGGGAAGTTGGAGGCCAGGGCAGCACCGTGAACTCTTCAACAAGTTCCTCAAACCATTCCCAAAGAAGGTGATAGTGTGGCAGCATAAGAGGCCACTGCCGTCAGGCAACACCATGGCCATGAAGGGGTGTACCTGGTCTGCAACAATGCTTAGGTAGGTGGCACGTGTCCAATAGACATCCACATGAATGAGCCTTGGGCGCCAAGCACCTTGTCGCCAGAGTGTGGTTTGTCCCTCCTCGGACCATTGTTCATAGATAGCACTGCTGACTGGGAGCACCCCACAAGCCTTGTCATTTCCGAGATGCTCTGGCCCAGTCGTCTGGCCATAACATTTTGGCCCTTGTCAAAGTTGCTCAGGTCTTTACCTCCTGCCCATTTCTCCTGCATCCAACATGATGACTACCAGAACAGTTTGTAGTTATACACATATGTAAACATACATATATGCACCGATCAGCCATAACATTATGACCACTGACTGGTGAACTGAATAACACTGATAATCTTGTTATCATGGCACCTGTGGGTGGGACATAAGAGGCAGCAAGTGAACATTCTATCCTCAAAGTTGTTGTGTTAAGAGCAGGAAAAATGGGCAAGCGTAAGGATCTGAGTGACTTTGACAAGGGCCAAATTGTGATGGCTAGATGACTGGGTCAAAGCATCTCCAAAACTGCAGCCCCTGTGGGGTATTCCCGGTCTGGAGTGGTCAGTACCTATCAAAAGTGGTCCAAGGAAGATAACGCGGTAAACTAGCGACAGGGTCATGGGTGGCCAACGCTAATTGATGCACATGGGGAGCGAAGGCTGACCCATGTGGTCTGATCCAACATATGAGCTACTGTAGCTGAAATTGCTGAAAAAGTGAATGGTGGTTTTGATAGAAAGGTGTCAGAACACACAGTGCATCGCAGTTTGTTGCATATGGGGCTGCATAGTCACAGACCAGTTTGGGTGCCCATGCCACTGACCCCTGTCCACTGCCGAAAGCACCTACAATGGGTACATGAGCATCAGAACTGGATTACGAAGCAATGGAAGAAGGTGGCCTGGTCTGATGAATGCACTATGGGAAGAAGGCAAGCCGGCAGATGCAGTGTGATGCTTTGGGCAATGTTCTGCTGGGAAACCTTGGGTCCTGCCATTCATGTGGATTTTACTTTGACACGTACCACCTACCTGAGCATTGTTGCAGACCATGTGCACCCTTTCATGGCAATGGTATTCCCTGGTGGCATTGGATAATGCACCCTGCCGCAAAGCAATATGGTTCAGGAATGGTTTGAGGAACACAAAGTTCAAGGTGTTGACTTGGCCTCCAAATTCCCCAGATCTCAATCCAATCGAGCATCTGTGGGATGTGCTGGACAAACAGGTCCGATCCATGGAGGCCCCACCTCGCAACTTACAGGACTTAAAGGATCTGCTGCTAACGTCATGATGCCAAAAAACACAGCACACCTTCAGAGGTCTAGTGGAGTTCATGCCTCAATGGGTCAGGGGTGTTTTGGTGGCAAAAGGGGGACCTACACAATATTAGGCAGGTGGTCATAATGTTTTGGCTGATCGGTGTGTGTGTATACAAATATTCAAACCCAGTCTGTAAAGACCAAATGCCATTTGTTAGACTTTGTTAGAAGTTTGACAACAATGTTCCCCTGACTGCAATACTACTTCATTGTTCCTCTTTTGGGTATATGAATGTACGGAAAGCCTGCATAAGAGATTCAAACATCAGCTCTCATAATTAGCATATGAGAAGTACTGGATAGTTACACCTTCTCTTTACAGTAAAAGGCATTCCCACAGCTTTTATTAATAACTGCTTGAGTGGGCATGAACAACACCAGAGAATCAACTGTGTGTTTCAGTGACTTCCTAAAACAAAAACCGCATCCTGTCATTTGGAACATCCTCTGACCTGACAGGTGTTCCAGTGAATGGCTTCCTCACACACTTCTTGTGTGCCTCAGTGTGTTTACCAAGACATGCACGGCTGCATTCTGCACCGTTCACTAAGATCTGGCATTAATAACCGATCAATAATTAGCAAGTAATGAGTAACCGCTTGGTGATGGTTGTTTTCGCTCTGCAAACACCACGATAAGCAGCGGGCGGATGTTTTCGTTTGGGCCAACTGCTTCCTACACCCTACACGTGTTACTGTTTATATATCTAGTGTTAATCATCGGGCAGGAGATCACCGGGGCTGAGGATTTTATTGATTCTTCTTCCCTGTATTCAGTTAGCAGACGCCTGTATTAAGGGTGACTTACAGTTAGTGCATTCATTTAAAGATACAAGATCTAGAGATACAACCGCACAGCTCAGTCATAATAAGTACATGCAATCACCACGGTCTGGTGCTGGATGCAAGCAACTGGTAATCAATGGAGTGTGTGGAAATGTAGGATGAAAAGGGCAATTATAAGATAATTTGAACACCAGGTGGTCTGTGTTGTTCTGGAAAAGTTGCAGGGTGTTTGGCATATCCAGGGAGAGCCATTTTAAAAGTGAGGTGCAGGTGTCCAGGTTTGAGGTGAAAATTGCATGGTTTAGTACCTGCACAGATACCTGTGTCAGATAAGGTCGTAACAATGTTATAGAGCATAAACCTGCAAGAACAAGTAACTGCTTTAATGTTTGCAGAGAACGTTGTGTTCAGTGTTACGCCAAGGTTCTTTGCACTTTGAGGACACAGTGGAGTTGTCAACCAAGATGCGTTCTCCCACCAGAGGAAGAGCAGCTCTTTCTTCTCGAGGTTGAGCTTGAGGTGTTGTGCAGTCATCCAAGTGAAGATGCCTCCAAGGTATACAGAAACGAGAGTCACCACCTGGCTCTGAGAAGTTTTTGACAAATTAATCTGGGGTTAGGGAGGAGAGCGCAATCAAACTGGCAGAATCAGGAAACAAAGGGGGAAAGGATTTAGCAGATGGGAGAAATGATGGGATAGAAGAGGAGAGAGTGGTAGCAGGTAACAAATATTGTGATGACGCATGACCATTTGGGTAGGGGCTAAGTGGGCCGGGAGAGAGAAAGAGAAAGGAAGACAAAGTAGTTAGCAGAAAACTATAGGTGAAATTGGCCTGATTGACAGTAGATTGATAGTTCCAGAAGGCACTCTAGATTTGACTTGTTGCATCAACAATGGGGAGCATCTATACAAACAACACCTAAAGTTGGGAACAGGGATAGAAAATGCACACACAGTTTACATACTTACAAAAGCACAAGATTAACCAGACCTTTCCTTCCTTTGAAAAGGTCTGCTGAACAACTTGGCAAAACGTCTTTCTCTAGGCAATAAAACAGCAGCTTGACAAGACTGACGTTGAAAGAACAAGTACCAAGAACAAGTTATTCCTTAGAGAATATACATTCTAAAGCAAAAACTACTGTGGAGGTCCTAAAACTAAATATAAACAGTACCCACCCCTGTCAACTTTAAATTCAAGTAATGGGGTTAATCATAAAGAACAGCAGGCTGTACCATGACATGATGAAAATGCAGTTAATTTTGTTGTTTTTAAATTGCCTTAAATATAGCGTTGGTTGGTCAGATTACTTTTTGGCTTTAGTGACCAAGAGGATGTAGAATAGCCCCCCCCCCCCCCCCCCCGCCCCCAATCTAATCAAGCCCTCCCTTTCCATTTCAGTGGTCTTAAACAATTAACTGTATCTTAGCCCAAGATAATATTTTTCAAACTGAATACATTGAAGTATTACATTGTTCTCCTTTTTACTGCTTCAGGGCAACACAGGGAGCTAAATGGGTCATCTGACGAATCCAAAAGCAGAGAAGGTTCACACTGTAGCTCTGCCAGATTGAGGATAGACCTGGACAAGGTTTTTCCAAGTAATCTTTTGTATAGAGCTACATTCATTCTCTAGGACAGTTTCTCACGTGTCTTTATGGCTGTGCCAGGTGAATATTGTAATAGCAGATGTCCTGTTAGACTACATCAGTGTGTTTTGCACTGTCAAATGACCAGCAGTTTTATAAATACAGAGCTGGCCGCAGCCGTCTTCAGCAGCAGAAACACGGCAGCTCCTGGTCCCCTAAACCCTACAATGTGTCCACAACCATCCTACTGTTCAGTGCACAGGAACAGCAACACTTTAAAAGCAAATCACAGCTATATTAGCATGTTTCTGGACGGCACTGCAACAAGAGTAAGACTTTGCCCGAAAGTGGGGCTGGAAGATGGAAAATGCCACACTTGTTCTCTTCGGCAGTGTCTTTTGTTGACTGCTCACGTGAACACATCCAACGGGAGGTTACCATGACGGTTAACCTTCAATCCAGCATCATCGTTTTATCTCTCTAACCTTTTAAAGGCAGACGTCAGGAGCTCGCTCATGCACGCCCACAATGCATGCAAGAGCACATACACACACACACACACGCACCAACCAGCAGACATAAATCCCAAGTGATGGAAGTAATATTTTTTTCGGTAGAGAACTTGAATCCCTTGAGGGCACAACCAAACACATTAAGTTTGGTCTTGAAGCAACAACCCTCTGTCTGTCATCTGGTCTATTGCATGATGGGAGTGTTCCTATTAACCCTAACCCTCCCATCATACACTAGGGGCGAGACTCTCCCTCCTCCTGCTCCCGGTGTCCTAAAGAGGAACATGTTGACGTGGTGGCATTGTCTGTGCTGAAGGGAAAACACTAGCCCACTGTGCTTTTGTCAGCCCGTGGCAGTGTCGCGTGTGAAAGAAGGTTGCCGAATGCTTACACTGTTGTCTAAAGGGTCTTTCCTTGATGGTGGTCTTGATTACAGTGTTCCTTCTCAGCTTGCAAATGCAGACGATTCAACTTCACTGAGTTGGCCTTATTCATTTGCTCGGTTAAGACACTTTTTTTTTTGTTCTCCATAAATGAATCAACATTACATCAGCTCTTACTCGATTCAACAAATCAAAACAAATATTATGCACGATTGCATCTGTCATTTCACTGTAAGAAGAGATGGACCGTATCAGAGTAAAATGGCATTGATAATCGCTTGTTCTGGATTCATTTCTCACTGCTCAGATCAGAGGGCAGATTCACGCATGTTGGTTGCATTATTTTCTAAAGAGTGAGCCATTAGCACAGTTATTGGTAACATTTTGGTCAGCATTGTGGAGGGGAGTTACTGCTTCCTAAAACAGCACCAAGAATTTAGCCCAGATTTCAGGTTGTCCTTATAATTTGAGTCAGGTAAAAAAAAAAGTATAATAATTAAAGGAGCAGAATAGTGTTTTGATGCTTAAATACCCTGGTGTAGCGTGGTGATGCCGGGCCAGGGTGCTAGCTGTTGTAAAGTGGGAGGGGCCCTAAAGTAATAATAATACATTTCTAGTACTTTCTGTAAAGTTGTTTCTTGCATCTTATAAATAAATACAACGCAGTTTTTAAATCACCTATTTGGCCCTTGGTGTTACAGATGATGTAACAAATCATTTATTTTCCATAGTATTTTGAGATGTAAATGTCAGAACACATTTGAAATGCTCATGGATTGATGCCTGCACTGAACACCACAAAATAATAATATAAAAGAAATCAAAACTATTTTCATTTCAAATGTTATGGGGTTTGTGCCTTAGGTTTTACTGGAAGGGCACTCCAACAATAGGCCTACAATACGCTGAAATACCTCTCAATACCAATTGGCAAGCTTGTTATGGTAACAATGACTAGGTCATGACGCCCATGGCGTTGTGTTCCCACAAACAGACCTCATGTTGCATCCCAACAACAATAACAAGTGAGTGTGGATAGGTTTGCCACTGGTAAAAGACCGTAATGGACGAGCTTTGTCCAGTCAATCAATGTCTTTACATGTGTGTTGTGTGTCGTGTGATTGTGTTTAGCTGGGAATCAATTACACCAAATCTATTATGTGGCAGGGAAAACTATTTGTAGACACTATCAATCTTTGTAGACATTATCCACCCTTCTCTAACAAACCTTTAAGCTGTTGTTCCCATGACTCATTTAGTTCTGAGATGTAATAACATGATCTTTATAAGTGAACTTGTTAGGCGATGTAACGAAGTGGTTTTCTGAATGCGTATGTTTTATTTTCATGTCTCCCTGCTTGCCTCCATTCTTCAACTTGTCTGATACTATCCCTTTTCTACGTAATACTCCCTTTCTCCCATCCCTTTAAACACAGTCCTATCTTGGTGTAAATCAAAATCGGTGGCTAGTGTCCAAGCAGTGCTACTGACTATATTGTACAAGGACAATGTACGTAAATTATTCACAGAAACAAAATGGTTTCCGAGAAGAAGCCAAGCACCCTCATTGTGTTCATATGTAAAATAAACTGTTCATTCACTTCCTGCAAACACTCCCATTATTTTTCTAATAATAGTGCCTTACTTGTTCAAGATAAATTGAGATTTCTTTTTTTCTCGCTGATAGTCCAATCAAACGTCCAAATGGGCCCATTAGAGTTACAAGACGAGCACAAGCTTTTTCTACATTTCTCTCTCCGAGTTTCTTAGAATTGGCCTTTTATTCTAGAAATTGAACAGTGTTCTAAAGACAAACAGTGGACAAAAAGAACGCCACGTCGTTTAAGTGATCATGTATCAGAGATAATGCTGCCGATGATAATGACGAGGGTGGTGGCCGTCCTCCCCTTACACCTCAGCTTTTATCAGACTGACACAGCGGCTGCTGAACACGGCGAGCTACACAGAGTTTTTGAAGGGAGGAGGAGGGACACCTCACACTTTGCGGAGCTGATAGTGAGGTCCTGTCTGACCCGGAGAGGCCATGGAGAAGACACAGTGTTCTACCATACTAACGTCTCCGTGAGCACCTGTTTCCCTGTGTGCAAACCACACTGTTATGATTTACCTTTGACCTCAAAGAATATCAGACCATCTGGGGAAAATATAGTTCATATAAAGATTATGCATTTTATAAAACATTATAGATTACGGGGTTTCTTTAAAATGTTAGCAGCCTAGTATGTACAATTATGAGAGCAATCCAACCGTTTATAGTTTCCCAGGAAGGGACATGTACACATTCAAACTGATAACATTTTAGTTCCAGCGAATCTAAACAGAAAAGGCAGGCTGTCATAGCTTGATGCCTCATGCCTACTGAATCCTTGGGTGTGGGGGGATGCAGAAGGTCAGCATGTTTATCTGGGTGTACTCCAAAGGAAATCAAACAAATACAAAATAAAAAGACTATCTGGGTGACCCAGGGCTCAGTCATGGAGAGACCTCTTAATCTCACTCATATCCTTCCCACAGTGTTCAGTCTCCCAGCTGCAGCTAAATTCTTACACACATACAAACACACACGCTTGTATTACTTGTTTACTCTTATGATCTCTTGAGGACCGACATTATTCCCATAACAAATCCTATTTTCCAGGATATTTATAACCCTAAAATTAACCCTAAATCCAAACCTAACCTTAATTCCTAACCTCAAGCCTAAAATAGCCATATTAGAGAACTTCTAGTACACAAACACACACACACACACACGTGTCAAATACTTTTCGAGAAAACATTACAAATAACAGTTAATTGACTAATTGATCTACAATGCCATTTTCAAAAAAGTTGGGATGCTGCAACATAATGCTGCCATCAAGAAAACGTATTTTTCAGGGAAGGCCTTGCTTATTTCTGCAACACAATGTCAAACCACATTCCGTACGTATTGCAACAGCATGGCTCTAGTTAAAGAGCCTGGGTGCTAAACTCGCCTGCCTGCAGTCCAGACCTGTCACCCAGTGAAAACATTTGGTGAATAATGAAACGAAAAATACGACAAAGGAGACCGTAAATGATCGGCTCAAATCAGATATCAAGCAAGAATGGGAAAACATTTCACTTTCAAAACTACAGCAATTGGTCTCTTCAGTTTTCAATTGCTTAAAGAGTATTATTAAAAGAAGAGGTGATGCAACACAGTGGTAAAAATGTCCCTGTCCCAAATTTTTGGAAATGTGTTGCTGGCATCAAATTCTAAATGGCTATTGAATGCTTGCATTAGCCACTCATGTAATAATGGCTGGGATTAGATTAACACAGTTCTGTAACTCTAGTACCAGATGTTACAAATGCTCAGAAACATAAATCTGAGATGAGGACTGCATAGAAATTTTATTACAATAAATATATTCTACACAAAGAGGTTATTGTATGGTTCGTCTGCTTTATGTTTCATTACATTGAATGGTTGAAGCCTGACCCTGCGATACAAAGGGACCTCACTGTTCTAGGTGTCCTCTATGGGTTTTTTTTATCACCAAATTTGCACATGCAGTGTTTTTTATTGGAATACATTATGCTGTATCAGCATACGTCTACCTGAGCAAATGTAGATGTATACAGTGCATTGCGCTATGTAACTGCAACCAGGGATGTTGCCAGGAATCCTGGGCCCCCTGAGAATCTACATGCCTGGGTCCCCTGAGAAGATACATGCCTGGGCCCCCTGAGAAGATACATGCATTGGCCCCCTGAGAAGATACATGCCTGGGCCCCCTGAGAAGATACATGCATGGGCTCCCTGAGAAAATACATGCCTGGGACCCCTGAGAAGATACATGCATGGGCCCCCTGAGAAGATACATGCCTGGGACCCCTCACTTATAGACAACTTTGATGTTATTACAATTAGTGCTGTGAATCATAGCCACTTTTCCCGCATTAGCTACAGCCCTGAATGCATCCATTGCATTTATGTGCTTGTGTGTGTGTGGTAAAAGAAGGAAAGAACAAGGAGTGAGAGGAGTAAGAAGTCCACATCCTTGACACAGTCCAAGGCCACTTGGAGAGCACGCTCGCTGTGAGTACTGCTGTCGTCAAAACTGATTTGCTGGTTAGGTTTTCAAGGGGAGCTGTTTCAATGCAATGTACATTCTGATCGAATTACATTGCTACTCTAAATATTCAGAATTTTGGTAATGCAGCCAGATACAAACCCCATCGTCTATCAGGTCTATGGTACTCAGGAATACTCATATAACCCAGTCTTTTCACCACTTTTAAAGTGGTCTTTAGAAAATAATGGAATAATAAAACAGCGGGAGCTGAACATGGATGGATTGGCACTTACTCCACAATGAACAAAAGCTTTCCACTCCTTTAGGCTGGTGATCAATTCCAAGCAGGAAGTCTTGGGGCTAAATTAATAGCTGCCTCCAATCTCAAGATACGCTGTTAGTGCTTCAAAGACAAGCGTGTAAAAGAAATAGCCCAGAAACTGGGCCCAAGATAAACAAGCCAGTAACAATCATTACTGAACCTGAAATAGCCCCACGTTGGAGAACAATGGAGTAACTTGTGTCAGAACTTCGTGGAGTCAATGGTCACCCACTCAAACGTTTTGATCCATCACAACCTGCCTTCCGTTCAATGTTTACCAGCGTGGTTAGTCTGGCCAATGAAATGGCATAATGGAAACTTTGTGGATGGGGATGATTCATCCGTGCTCTGCGGAAACACAAGTAATGAAATGTAATTTAAGTTGTCAAATTGGCTGCTGCTGTGACATGACAATAATACGTTTCCGTGCCTACAGCCTCTGTCCTACTGATGTGATTAATAACAGCGGCAGCTAATCACTTCACTCCTTCGATAACAGAAATAGTAACACAGTCTTACTAGTTTAATCATTGTTGTAAAATTACATTGTGGGAGAGGAGGGCTGTTTTTTTCCCAACCAACTTTCACCAGACCTGTACCAGGTCACAGAGTGGTAGCTGACATAAAATACATATTTCCCCACTAGCAAGCAAGATATGGATTATCAGTTACCAAACACAGGAGTTAATAACACAAGCCATGTTTTATTATCCGAAGCCTGTCAATCTGAAATTCGCCATCCACCATCCGCTGTATGTACACGCCTAGCACACTAGCCCTGGAGGCGGCGTGACGTCAACCCGTTCTAAATAGCTGTGTGTTTTTGGTAGACCTGCAGTTTCTTCTGCTTTACTCCCGGTTCGGCCATGACAGAGTGGCTCTGCGGGATGTCAACTCCGTCATCAACTTTGCAGACAGTACCTGGTTGTTCGGCCTGACAACAAACAATGTGTCCTTCCAGGTAGTAAGTAGGTAAACTGGCGTTGTGGTACCGGGATGGCGACCCCTCCCTCAACGTCAGCAAAACAAAGAGATGACTGTTGACTTCTGGAAACAGAGGTGGGAACATGTCCAAATCCACGTCAACAGAGCTGCAGTGCCAGCAGTTTTAAGTTCCTTGGGGTCCACATGATTGACGTCAAAGAACCTGTCATTGACTATCAACACCACCAGTGTCGCCAAGAGGGCGCAAAAGCGACTCTACTCTCAGAGGCAAATAAAAAAAAACTCCCTTGCCACACTAGGTCTTCTCCCCGCTCTTGGCAAGGCTGTAATCACACATTGAACATAGCAAATCTTCTAGTGGAAAAACAAAATGAGACGTAAATAAAATGTCAGCACTTCTTAAACACTATTTCAGGGCACCAAAAGTATCGGGACAGTAATTAATTAGGAGATTAAATTAATCTATTTGTTCACGTATCCTTTGCGTGCAATGACTGCTCCAAGTCTTTGACATATTGACCACACCGGACTCTGGTTATCCTAACTGCAGCCATCTTCATTTGTTGTTTACGGTCATATAGGCTGTAGACATTTAGAGACATTTCATTTATCACTTTTCTTACTCTGCTATGTTAATGGCAACCCCTTTGTCTTATTTGTCTAAAATACTATTTTCCAGATATCTGCGGGCTATTTTAGTTACTTTTTCATAAAACTGTAACCTGGCCATTCTGTTTTTGAGGCTAAGTAGGGGTTGACTCTGTAGTTCTGCTGATCAGTCTTTGGTAGTTCATAGTGGTTGACACATACACACTTACCTTCTGGTAGGTTCCAGATCTTTTTTTATGCTGAGCATTCCTTGGTTATAAAGGGCAAGAAAATGGCAAGTACTTTTAAAATGTGTCTTGGTTAGCTAAATAAATGTTATTTAGGTTACCTCATGTATGAAAAAGTGTCTGAACAGTGGCCACTGATAAGAAGCTGATGGAGTTGTTGGGTGCACATAACCCTCGATTTCTGCCTGTCTGTCAGTAAATGCCAATGTAAACTGTAACATTGTGTAAAATATTATATAAAATAAAGCCAGAGCTCTTTCTTGTTTAATCTAGTGCAGTCAAAAAGTATTTCAGCTCAAATGGAGGCTCCCAACCCAGTAGCTCTGCCTCGCAAACACGTGACTGGGATGTATGTTCGCAAGCACACCCCCACCTGCTTAGTCATGAATGCTGGTGTCACACTATTCCCCTGCAAAAAACCTTCCAACTTCCATCTGTGAGTCTCTGGTATGGTATGCTCAGGGTATGTTTTGACACAAGTATGAAATGCCAAGATAAAACCTGTCTTATTTTGGCCTGTATTTCTCCTAAAAATATGCTCAAGCAGCGAACACCTCTTCCACCACCCAATAAGGAAATACTAGCTCCCGATAGGTGTCATGCGATTTTGAAAAGCTCATAATTTGCCCACTATAGCAGCCGTCTTTTTCAATGCCTCGAGTGGGGTAATTCAGGCTGTAATGGTCGAGTCTACCGAGACAAGTCCAAATTGGAAGGATTTGCACACTGGGTTCCAATCACATCTACAATGGGTGTGTATGTGTGTCAGTGAGCATCATTTCACAACATGCTCACGCACGGTACTGATTGCTTGTAATGTAACTTTCCTGTTTTGGTGCCATGATTGTTGTATTATTTATGTACAGCATCCATATTAGGAACATTATCATTCCTCCCCAGAAACTCTGTTCTTCCTCCTACTCATTTGAAGATTGACAAGGGGAGGACTGACGATTGACAAGGGGAGGGCAGATGATTGACAAGGGGAGGGCTGACGATTGACAAGGGGAGGGCTGACGATTGACCAGGGGAGGGCTGACGATTGACCAGGGGAGGGCTGACAATTGACCAGGGGAGGGCTGATGATTGACCAAGGGAGGGCTGACGATTGACCAGGGGAGGGCTGACGATTGACCAGGGGAGGGGTGATAATGTTCCTTATATGGATGCTGTATTCATGCCACCAGTCAGGGCTGACTCTCTTCTGTTGTGGGACCCACCTCGTGTTTTCTGCCCACCTCGAGGCAGAAAACAAAATGATAACAGTGGGAAGAACAATGCAACGCTTTGACGTTTGTTGTACTATCCACAATTCGATACGTTTTAAATTTAATAACACATTTAATTACATTTTACTAATATGGCCACAAGGCAGTGATTAGGTTTTGCTTGTAGTTTTATCCTCGGGGTGGAGAGAAAATGTTGCCATTTTATTCAATTCGAGCATTTTGCTATGCCTGGCGCCTTTTTAATGTGACATTTAAGCAAGAATGACTAATGCCCATGGGGCACATGCTCGGCCTTCTTGGTCTTTATTCAGCCATGATTACTGTTAAGTTGAAATTGCTGGCTAAACCAAAACAGCAAGTTGAGACCCCTTGCCTGAAGATTACGCTCAGCATGTACAGGAATAAATTAAACGTTAGTAACTGTTGCAAATGTGTTGTGTTGATTCACCATTCTCCTCTCCTACCGCATACTCAAACAGTATATATGGGTGCTGTAGTTGCAGAAAAGGTACATCAAGAACATGTATCCACCATTGCTATGGAAGCACCAATGCATGACTTCTGTTGTTCAAATACAATGTCATGCACGCAGCCAAAGATTTTCTGTCACGCCTCCCTTTGGACAACCTTCAGAGTGTGTGTTGTAGTCACCCTGAGAATGTTTGTGTTGTGGTCATCTCTTCAAATCATGTCGACAGTGATTAAACATACACAATTGGCACGTCATCCACTGCAGAGGAAACCTTCTTATCTTTCTCATGGCTTCTGGGCTCCGCAGGTATCAGCAGACAGGTCTCATCAACCAAGTCCATTCACACAGAGGAGAGGTCTCATCAACCAAATCCATTCACACAGAGGACAGGTCTCATCCACCAAGTCCATTCACCCAGAGGAGAGGTCTCATCCACCAAATCCATTCACCCAGAGGACAGGTCTCATCAACCAAGTCCATTCACACAGAGGAGAGGTCTCATCAACCAAGTCCATTCACCCAGAGGACAGGTCTCATCAACCAAGTCCATTCACACAGAGGACAGGTCTCATCCACCAAGTCCATTCACCCAGAGGAGAGGTCTCATCCACCAAATCCATTCACCCAGAGGACAGGTCTCATCAACCAAGTCCATTCACACAGAGGAGAGGTCTCATCAACCAAGTCCATTCACCCAGAGGACAGGTCTCATCAACCAAGTCCATTCACACAGAGGAGAGGTCTCATCAACCAAGTCCATTCACCCAGAGGACAGGTCTCATCTACCAAATCCATTCACCCAGAGGACATGTCTCATCCACCAAGTCCATTCACCCAGAGGACAGGTCTCATCTACCAAATCCATTCACCCAGAGGACATGTCTCATCCACCAAGTCCATTCACCCAGAGGACAGGTCTCATCCACCAAATCTATTCACCCAGAGGACAGGTCTCATCCACCAAGTCCATTCACCCAGAGGACAGGTCTCATCTACCAAGTCCAATCACCCAGAGGACAGGTCTCATCCACCAAGTCCATTCACACAGAGGAGAGGTCTCATCAACCAAGTCCATTCACCCAGAGGACAGGTCTCATCAACCAAGTCCATTCACACAGAGGAGAGGTCTCATCAACCAAGTCCATTCACCCAGAGGACAGGTCTCATCTACCAAATCCATTCACCCAGAGGACATGTCTCATCCACCAAGTCCATTCACCCAGAGGACAGGTCTCATCTACCAAATCCATTCACCCAGAGGACATGTCTCATCCACCAAGTCCATTCACCCAGAGGACAGGTCTCATCCACCAAATCCATTCACCCAGAGGACAGGTCTCATCCACCAAGTCCATTCACCCAGAGGACAGGTCTCATCTACCAAGTCCATTCACCCAGAGGACAGGTCTCATCCACCAAGTCCATTCACCCAGAGGACAGGTCTCATCCACCAAATCCATTCACCCAGAGGACATGTCTCATCCACCAAGTCCATTCACCCAGAGGACAGGTCTCATCTACCAAATCCATTCACCCAGAGGACATGTCTCATCCACCAAGTCCATTCACCCAGAGGACAGGTCTCATCCACCAAATCCATTCACCCAGAGGACATGTCTCATCCACCAAGTCCATTCACCCAGAGGACAGGTCTCATCCACCAAGTCCATTCACCCAGAGGACATGTCTCATCCACAAAATCCATTCACCCAGAGGACATGTCTCATCCACCAAGTCCATTCACCCAGAGGACAGGTCTCATCCACCAAGTCCATTCACCCAGAGGAGAGTTTGGTCATCAGAGCTGAGAAGGGGGGTTCATTTGAAATGATAAATTCTTCTCATTATTTTGTGTTCCACACATGATCCATCGCAGAGCGTCGCTGTTGAACACACTAGTGTTACTGTAATCTACCTCCCTCATCCCTATGTATGAATCATCCTTATTATTTTTTCTTCGAATGTAATTCTATTTCCAAGACACAGAGATAAATTAGAGTCAAATTAAATAACGTAAGAGGGTTTCCCAGTATGACAGTGAGGGATCTAATTGGCAGTTCAAATGCAACTGTTCATTGCATTAGGGTAATAAGGCTATAACAGAATTGATCTGACTTTCTCTTAAGAAAACAGTCCCATGTAATCAGTTCAATGCTTCGCAGTGAATATAATTGGCAAAAAAAATGTTGTCAAATGAAAATGTTCTCAGTGAATATAATTTGGCACATGGATTTTGGGGCACGCTGCAGGATACTGCTGGATGGTTTCCATTCCTTACAGGATTTGGGCTAATGCAAAGTTCTTCAGTCCTGAACCAGGAAACCCACAGGAGAGGTTTTTACAATTTATATTAATTCATTCATTCATTCAGGAGACTTGTTTTCCAGAGAATCTTATAGTGGCAAATAGGGTTAAGTGCCTAGCTCAGGGGCACGACAACGCCTTTGTTTATGTTGTCATGCTTGTGGAGTCAGAAACGTGACATTACAGTTACTGGCCCCCTATGTTTTCTGAAATGTTTGTTTTAACCCAGTCATAAAACACCACAGATCCATATTAGGTTTAAGGAACGCCAATTTAGAAGACCTATTAAGCTCGGCATCCTTTTCTAGAGCCACAGAGGCTTGTGGCTGAGTCTGGGTCTGGGATATCAGGCAATAGCAGGTCATCAATCTTTGGAGACCAGGGTACAAGTTTCCATTCATAACACAACCTGTCCCTCTTCTAATATTACAGACAGGCCAAATGACCCAGTGAACGACATGGGCAAACAGAACGCTGCCCAAGTAGGTAGGCATCCTGTACTGTACAGCGGCGCAAGGAACAACGCTGTCGTAGTCGGTGGGCCAGTGCTGGGAAGCACCCTGTCTCAACAACACGGAAGATGCGTCTCCCTTCCTCAATAAAGCCATTAGACAAACAGAGGGGAAAAAGACAAACAGAAAGATGATGAGGAAATGACTAACAGCTCAGAAGGAGCACAGAGGTTAGTTTTAAGCCGTACTTGGTTTGTGTAATCTCGTCTCTATCATGTTCCAGTCCATTTTCCAGTAGTTGGATGACTTGACAATAAACTTTTCCCACAAACAATTCCATCATAATGAAGGTTGGCTTTTTGACAGCAGAGCTTTATTCCCCACCCACAGAGGGACACCACTGACACAACGGTTCCCAACCAGGAGCACTTGGACCCCTGGGGGTACATTACTCATCCACACAGGGTACTTAAGAACACGTGAGACCATAGGCTTCCTGTCAAAATCACACAATTCAGAGGTACCTGGGCACAGGGCAATAGCCTGTGTGGATGAGTAAAGTTCCTGGTTGTGAGCCACTGCTTCAAGGAACCCAAGTTCAACTCTTAGAACCAGAGACCTGTTCGCTGGAGTGTTCTACATTATGCTGTGTCCCTGCTAAAACAGAATTCTGAAGATCCTCAAAATTTGACCGCCCCAGTGGGAGAGCTCTGACGCATTTAACCACGGCAGACCCCTGGCTGCCAGCCCACATGAGGCGTTCATTAGGGGACAGCTATGGTCTTGGTCTTGCTGGCTTCAAATCCAGACAGTGCTTTTCTTTTTTTTTTCCTTTTCTGAGGAAAACGTTGCCATCTCAGATCCTATTAGGAAAACATAATGACTATGACAAGAATGTAGGACAACAGGGCATTGGATGAATTTCTGTGAAACACGTGCATAACATATAATGTCAAACCTAGCAGGCCATATCCGAAAGGTTAGCTAAGTTGATTTTCAATGACACACAGCCTTTACCTGATTGTCCCGTCTATCGCCAACATGCATGAGTGTCCGTTGAATGCGGGTTATGTGAGCAAAGAGCCCTCTCACCCTGGGATTGCAGAGTGAGAGGGCAACAGAGAACAACTACACACCACTGATCTACTGCTGCAGGCAGAGAAATTAAACACAGAGACGCAGTTCCCCTAGCACCGTGGAAAACCAACCCTAGTTAAATGACTATCCTGTGAAATCTGTACTACACCACAATGCAGCGGTTCAGCATTCCATTGACACGTTTCATTTAGTTCAGGGCTGTGCAGGACGTATTCTGTGGTTGGTGAATTGTGTATATGCATCACACGAGACGTTGTTGGGGCTCTTCCTCCCACGGTGTTCATCCAAGACTAGTGCTGTAGCGTGCCGAACTGCGTAAGTGACCCCTACCGCTGAGCATGGATACTTTCCCTAAATGCAAGACTGATGTGTCCTACTTGACTATTAACTGGATCCGGTATTATACAGGGTATATGAGACAAAAGTAAAATATGTTCAATAACTTGCATTCTTTATTTAATATATTGAACAGCAACATGTGGTATATTTTTGTCCTAAAAACAAGAGGATGTACAGTAGATTATTAAGCACCCAAGATCCGAGACATCTATTGACGAGATGCACTGGCATGTGAAAAGACTTTGTGTACGCAGTGGTTGACCAGGCAGTGGACCCATAGGTCGCTCAACCCCAACTCACTCCACAGACGGAGTCATCCTCAGGGCAATCATGTGTGGACAAAAACACAAATCCCATTCCCTTCATGACAAGTAAAAAACAAACATAAGAAAGAAAAACTATCTTAATATGTTGGTTAATATATTAAGGTGAGGACTGGAGACAGCATTTGGGATATTACATGAATACTGATTCAGGTGTCTTTGCTAGGCTAGGCTAAAACAGAAACCAGTTAGGACTATAGCCATTGCCTATAGGTTAGGTCAGAGCTAGTTATGCCATCTTTGTTAATCATTGAGGTCTAGCATACTCACAATACGTTTTTTAAAGTTCAACAAAATGCTAAAGAAATCTAGGAAGATCAGTTTTTACAGTATATACTATATTTTATGAAGGCTATCAAAGAACTCTCAAGCCAATTATTTTGTATTTCAAACCGGATGGCACAAATCCTGAATGCTGATTGGCTAAAAGCTGTTGTATACAAGACTGTGTGAAAAATGTGATTAAATAATTTAATTTAATTAAGTACTTTTTTGAAATACAAACAATATAATTGACTCTACGCATAATTGTATTAAATATTCCATTTAATAGGCATATCATCGATTATAAACTGCTCAAGCAGAAAACATCTAAATTAATGTAATATTGTTTTAAAGGAAATTGTTGTAACTTCTGCCCTTCAGCATCTAAAACAATAGTTGAAACAATGTATATATGACACTAGATAGCCTTAACTAGTTATAACAGTTAGCAAGCTTGGCATTCTAGCTAATGCAGGCTGTCCTGCATTCCCTAGGCTAGATATACAGATACATATGGGCAGCTTACAAACCAGGCAGCTAGTCTGCTACTTAGATGAATCCCTGTTGTGGAGAAATATAGCCAACAACTTGCTTTTCGAGTCCATTTCGACCTATTTATTCCTCCAAATCTTGAAAGCGATTTATGTTTTCCCCAGAACTATCCTAACTTCTGTAAGACTGGCAACGTTACCAATGAATGAAACAAAATAACGAAGCTAAAATCATCGGGAAGATGCCACATTTATTGACCGAGAATAGGTTGACAATAACAAACTATTTGAGAAGAACTCAAATAACATCTCTTTCTAATAATTTTTATTTAAAACATTTGTTTGCATGGTGAAAGTCTTACAAAGGGCTCCTTAAATTATAAAAAAAGTGCTAACTCCATACAAAATTGTAGTAGCAGCATTAGATGACATAATTGCAAAGAAGCAAATGGCTACCCCTTGAGTTGTGGTCTGCTCAGGCCATCAGTGTTGTTCTTTGTTAATGAAGGCATCTTCATTATCATAGGTTCTTCACTTAACCACTTTGTGAATATAATGCAAGTCCTACTAAGACACTAACGTAAACACCTACATGGAAATCTTAGTACATTTTGATAAAAGCACTTTGTCATAGTTTGTTCAAAACCGAGGTAGGATGCTTTCAGTTTAAGGTGGAATATTAAATGATTTTTTAAAAATATTTTGCAGTCAACCCGTAAGTGTAATTTTCTCTGGATAAGAGTATCTGTTAAATGAACAAAATGTAAACTTTATTTAGATCCTATGAATATGATCAACAGATAGTATGACTATCAACAAAACTGGGCAAGCAAAGTGCTACAGAAGTACAGTACATCTACAAACTGTCTCCTTAGGATTTTCCAAATAGTGTTACAAACGATGTTAATAGCTAGCACTGCTTTGTGATATGAGATTTGACACAGATGTTACATTCTAATTAGTTTTATATAAATAACATATATTGCAAATTAGTATTTCGTGACGTGAAACCTAGACATTTTAAATACCTGTCTCGGAATTGGTAAGTAGAAAGTCAAGCGAAAAAAGTATACCCCCTGGAAAGTTGTCTTTCTTATAACATATTTGGACATACGCATATGTAACCTTCACTGCAACACCACTAAGAAATAAACATAACATAATAAATTCCACTGAAAGGTTTTACACTACTTGAAATAATTTATTAATCAAAAATAAACTGATTGTGCAGTGTCTTTCTGACAGTTGACACATAGACTTTAACACTGATTGTGCCGTGTCTTTCTGACATTTGACACATACACTTAAACACTGATTGTGGCAAAGGAGACCTGAAGATCCCCTGATGTGACCAAGGTGTTCTTGGAGACTTCTATAAATAACTTTCTATCAACTCTTAGTCTGAATATGGTGGGAATATCGGTCATATGTAGATAGCTAGTGGTCACGGACAGTGAAAATTATGTACTTCACACTGCTTGGAAATGGCTCATGAGCATTTGGTGTTTTGATAGTGTCTATTCTTTAAGGAAGGCTGGACTCCAACTTAATCTCTAATGATTTCATAATAAATTGCACTCAAATTATGTTATGGTAAAGATAGGGGTGTACTAACTTTTATCCACATGTGGAAATATCATTTCTGTTTATTATAATTGCTTAAATAATTTAGAATTAAAAAGGAAGAAACCTTTCTGAGGGGGTACTTACTTTTTTACATGACTATCTATACACAGCGTCGGGTACTGATTAATAAAATATTAAACACTTAAGTTCATATGTTTCAAAAATGTTCACTGTTGTTCATTAGCCTGATCTTATACTCATTTTTATTTTATTTTTTTATCTAACCTTTAATTGAGAGGAAGACATTCAAAAAAACGAATCGGTCATCAAGAGATTATTATTCAAAAACAGCTATGCTACAATCATTGGCACCTTTGCATTTAGTACTTTGTACACCCTCCCTTTGCCAAGATGGCCACTGGCTGATTTGTGAAGGTCAACAACCTTTTGTCTCATATTTGTGCGTTTCTGGCCTTTTCCCATGTTAATGGCTGACTGAGGGAGTGTAGCCTGTATCTCAGATATTTTTCAGTCACTTTATTTACCAAGAGTGCCAATAATTCTAGAGGGCACTATCAAAAATCTACCTAAATAAACTAAGATGAAAAATAATAGTTTGATAATAGGTTATAATTTGATCTAGATGTTGGCACAATATTGGAACACAACATTGAAAATATGATACATAACTAACATCAAAACTGTATGGCCATCAGACCAATGTCCTTCTCAAACTACAAACAAAATGTTTGTGTGTGGTATGTACTCTATATGAGTGACAGTGGTGACTATTTACACAATGCCAAAGTGTGCGTATAGACTCTTTTCGTACTTCAGATGCATGTACACAGATGCTTATTCTCTACAACATTGTTGATATCCTCAGAGGATGCATTACATAGCTAGCTATGAAGCCAAGGCATGGTCAAATGTCAAACAGATAAAGCCAGAATGATAAAATACTTCAAGCCATCAGTCTTGTGTACGTTCATGGTCATCAGTCCCACACACTGCTAAGTTTGTCAAGATCCTGACATCACTGTGAAGCTACATATCTTTTTGATGTGAGCACACATCAGTTGCATGTAACACTTCCTTTTAAACAAAAATGCCTCTATAGGTTTCAGTTGTGGTCAGTTGGTTATGACAGGTGATGAACTGATAGTTTAAATGCACACTACATCAAACAAACTCAGGAGACCTCTTTTAAAATGGCTATAAATAACTGTCTCCCTTTAAAATTATACTCTCTTCTTCCAAACAGAAGTTCTAAAAATAAAATCTACATATTTGATAACGTTATAACAGATAGTGAAGAGTGAGTCAAATCAGTAAACTCTGCATTTACTCTCTGCTCACTCAACATTGTTGTTGTCTTTCACAGCAATTCTTTTCAGTATAGATATCCCATGCGCTACGAGTGTCCCCTAGTGGTCAAACCAGATAAATATTCTCAACATTGGCAAACGAAAGTAGTACCCTAAACTTCAACATGGAGATTCAGTGTGGAATATGAGGAGGTATTCACCCTAGCTTTAGAACCTCAATACAGTATAGGTGGCCAGGGTAGAGAAACAGGCGGTGTACGCATAAGGAGGGTTCAGTGCCTTTTGCTCTCCAGTAGGCCCCTCCAGTCGTCTGCCCAGGATAGCAGACGACGCCGACTGAAGCTGGGGGGTATATGTTTGTTGTGGCAGGCAGTGAACAGGACGTGCTCCCAGGATGGGTTAGGCTCAACACCTGCAACAGAGGCACATCACAACTGTAATGTAACTCTCAAGGGCCAGATGTGCTGACTATCTAAAATATCAAATATCTACATGAATGACTGTAGCACGCACATGGCCGCTTCATATAAACACACACCATGAATGACTGTAGCACGCACATGGCCGCTTCATATAAACACACACCATGAATGACTGTAGCACGCACATGGCCGCTTCATATAAACACACACCATGAATGACTGTAGCACGCACATGGCCGCTTCATATAAACACACACCATGAATGACTGTAGCACGCACATGGCCGCTTCATATAAACACACACCATGAATGACTGTAGCACGCACATGGCCGCTTCATATAAACACACACCATGAATGACTGTAGCACGCACATGGCCGCTTCATATAAACACACACCATGAATGACTGTAGCACGCACATGGCCGCTTCATATAAACACACACCATGAATGACTGTAGCACGCACATGGCCGCTTCATATAAACACACACCATGAATGACTGTAGCACGCACATGGCCGCTTCATATAAACACACACCATGAATGACTGTAGCACGCACATGGCCGCTTCATATAAACACACACCAATTCCGAGTTATAAATACTTTACTTACCAATGAGCTCTGGCTTGTCGTCTATGAGGATGTCCCCAGTGACTACAGTCTTGTCTCTGGTCAGGATGATCTGTTCCAAGAAGTCAAAGCCCAGGTGCTTGTCAATCCAAGCATACTGGACGGACACACACACGTAAGTGAAAAGACCAGACACTGTCAGAAATATGTATTCCCAAAAGCATTCAACTACCAGCTTAAAGGATAGCTACTTCGACTCCAAACGTACCTTTTCGTATGGGCAGTGTATATAATGTTTTATAGGGCTGGTGCAAATAAAGACATCTGTGCTGTAAAATGGAGAAGAAAGCATTTGGTTTAGTTTGTCGATTTTCAATAAGATGTTGTTTCTGAATGCAAAGAGGATGGCCTAACATACAAAAATTGGCTAATAATATTGGCGCAGAACAAACGGTGGACTTATTGTTTAAATGTGGAGGACATTTGCTCTTGGTATATGCCTGTTACACAAAAATAATCAAAAACAAAAGGTGAAGCAAAGGTTCAGAATATAAAGTGGCTTCAGCATTTCTTAAAAGAAACATGATGAAACATTAGACGTGAAAAAAGTCAGCAGAGCACAAAAACTGTGCCCTTCAGGAAAATGTTACATTACGCTACTCCAGGCCTAGGGCCACATTGCCAGCCTTCCTTAATCTTCTCATCTGACATGGTTATGCATGTGGTAACATAAAACGTGACTTGTTCCCTTTGAACAGTTGACCCAGTACAGCACATGGAAAGTGTAATTGAAATACACGTATTTACAAAATATGGTAAACTGTTCAAATAGGGTTTGACTGGCCATAGACAGTATACTGTTCCAACTTACTTCTCCATTTTAGCCATCTCCTTGACGGCCTGCACACCTCCAGGAATGGGTTCCAGCTCTATAAAGAAGTCCTTTGACTCCCAAATGCTGATGGCCTTCTCCTACAGTCAATATAGCTTCTGCTTATCATCCAAAGACCTTTATATGTGCGTGTTAATTTACAGCAGTCAGACTAGATGTATGGCATACTCTAATATTCCACCTGCCTTTAGTCTATCTTCACGCTTGACATAATCAAGCGGTAAGCTATGTTATGGCAGTCATCTTTACCAAGTGCATACTGGAAATGGAAATACATGGTTGTCTGGAGAAACTAGGGTTGCATTGTCGAACAGTGAGCTTTAATCACTGGAGCAAACGTTTGAATGGGGTTAAACTACACACGACACTACTTATAACTTGTATCATCTACAAATTATGCAACGAAGAAGCTATTCTTGCCACATTTTGCCACATGCTGGGGAATTCTGGAATTAATAAGGTACATAAAAAGTAAGACAAAGCTATACAGACAAGTTATAACATGTTTTTGCCGGTTATCAGACTAAATTATCAGTTCAAAACTACTTACACACAGATCACTCCTCAAGCTCCCATATTGAGACGACACCCAGAATCCTCGTCTGTCCTCCAGGGTAATGTAAGGTTCGTTAGGATACCTAGCCCGAAATTTCTTCAGGAATCCTCCTTCAAAATCTGCAATAACCCCGTCCATGTCCACCAGAACCCGAAGTCGCTTACCAGAGGAAGAAGACATCTTCGCGAAAATACAGTTGAATTGGTTATGAAACAAGGTTCTTTCTCTACCGAGTAGACGTACCGTCACAGGCAGTATTGACATTATTTTCATGGTTTGCAAATTGTTGTCGGCGATTAAATTATTCCTTCAGCTCGAAACCTTTCAATGTGTTATTCCGAATGAGGTACCATCTTAATACCGATATTTGGATGTTATTGAACAATTTTTTCTAATGCAATCAACTTTCACCGTGTGAGATATATTGTTTATATTTTCTGGTTTTAACCTTTATTACAGTTGTTCAAACTTAGGCACTTGGCCTATATATAGCATTAGCTAGCAAGAATGCTAGCCAGCTATGTTGATTAGCACACAGCAGGGTCAAAATGACCTAATCCTATTCCATTAGGTATTTGGACTTATTCACGACGGTAGTCAGACTGGTACAGATATTAGTGTCGCATCGTACAACCCCTGGCAATCTCACATCAGCTTTGGACTACTGTATGATGCAAAGGCGCCCAGAAGTGTCGCACACACCCAACTAACGTTACTCAATAAAATCCGTACAAATGAAATCAGCGTCTTGTGAGCAACATTAAAATAAGACTTCCGGGTCACGAAAATATGGACAATTTCAAAATAAAGGTGGCTAGCGTTTATACATTTAATTCATTGTATTCATTGTACCTCAAGAAATTGTACCTCTCAAAACAATGACAACAATTCACATTTAATCATACTTAAGAGTAATTTCAATGTAAACTGGGTATTAAAACGTTACAAGGTCAAAATTCTGACAATGCGAATGACTGAATAAGGAATACATATAGCCTCATAGCTCAAAAACGTTTGAATGTTCCACAGAGAAAGCAGTGTAGGAATTGTTCAGGAGAGTGTGTAGAGTAAGTCAAACCTGTCTAATCATGGGGAATGGTGTGCTATATCTATCAACACAATATTTTCCACACCCTCTTGAGCCCTTAATGCAAAACACTATTATAGACTGTACATGTACATATTGTCCTATACAGAAAAAAAACTATTCTATACGCCGCAGTAAATGTATTGTAGGAAATGTTCAGGCTGTAAAGAGTGATTATATGCTAAAAAAAAGTCAAAGGGCATAATGTATTTGCAATTGTTGCTGGCATTTTACTCAGCCCATACCATTGGCCACAATGTAACTCAATGTGAATGAAATAAATATTTTGCCCTATACAGAAAAAAAACTATTCTATACGCCCCAGTGAATGCATTGTAGGAAATGTTCAGGAGAATATATAGAGTGATTATATGTTGGAAAATCAAGGGCCACTATGTAATTGCAACTGTTGTTGGTGTTTTACTCCATCAGTTCCATTGGCCACTATGTAACTCAATGGATATGAAATACATATTGCCTCATACAGAAAGAAAAGTATATTTGCTACATTGAATACATTGTAAGAAATCTACAGGAGAGTGTGAAGATTGAAAATATGCTGGGAAATCAAGAGGAACTATGTATTTGCTGGCATTTTACTCCATTGGCCACAATGTAACTCAATGGACATGAAAAACGTATTTCCCTATACAGGGGCAAAGAACACTTTTTACAGTTACTAATCTTGCAATATATGCATTTCTTTTGATGATGCCTATTTTTTATTATGATGTAAATTGGTTCAAAAACCCCTTAATGATGATTAAAATTATGTGTACCGTGACGTCGCCCGGTATGGCGCAGCCGGGGCCCCACCCTGGAGCCAGGCCCGGGGTTGGGGCTCGTATGCGAGCGCCTGGTGGCCGGGCCTTCCCCCATGGGGCCCGGCCGGGCTCAGCCCGAACGGGCGACGTGGGGCCGCCCTCCCGTGGGCTCACCACCCACAGGAGGGACCATAAGGGGCCGGTGCGAAGAGGATCGGGCGGCAGTCGAAGGCAGGGGCCTAGACAACCCGATCTCTGGACACGGAAACTAGCTCTAGGGACGTGGAATGTCACCTCGCTGGCGGGGAAGGAGCCTGAGTTAGTGCGTGAGGTTGAGAGGTTCCGATTAGAGGTAGTCGGGATCACCTCTACGCACGGCTTGGGCTCTGGAACCACACTCCTTGAGAGAGGATGGACTCTTCACCACTCTGGAGTTGCCCATGGTGAGAGGCGGCGGGCTGGTGTGGGTTTGCTTATAGCTCCCCAGCTCTGCCGCCATGTGTTGGAGTTTACCCCGGTGAACGAGAGGGTCGTTTCCCTGCGCCTACGGGTCGGGGATAGGTCTCTCACTGTTGTTTGTGCCTACGGGCCGAACGGCAGTGCAGAGTACCCGACCTTCTTGGAGTCTCTGGGAGGGGTGCTGGAAAGTGCTCCGACTGGGGACTCTATTGTTCTACTGGGGGACTTCAACGCCCACGTGGGCAACGACAGTGACACCTGGAGGGGCGTGATTGGGAGGAACGGCCCCCCTGATCTGAACCCGAGTGGTGTTCAGTTATTGGACTTCTGTGCTAGTCACAGTTTGTCCATAACGAACACCATGTTCAAGCATAAGGGTGTCCATCAGTGCACGTGGCACCAGGACACCCTAGGCCGCAGGTCGATGATCGACTTTGTTGTCGTCTCATCTGACCTGCGGTCGTATGTCTTGGACACTCGGGTGAAGAGAGGGGCGGAGCTGTCAACTGATCACCACCTGGTGGTGAGTTGGATCCGATGGCGGGGGAAGAAGCTGGACAGACTCGGCAGGCCCAAGCGTACTGTAAGGGTCTGCTGGGAACGTCTGGCCGAGTCTCCTGTCAGAGAGATCTTCAACTCCCACCTCCGGCAGAGCTTCGACTGGATCCCGAGGGAGGCTGGAGATATTGAGTCCGAGTGGACCATGTTCTCCACCGCCATTGTCGAAGCGGCCGCTCGGAGCTGTGGCCGTAAGGTCTCCGGTGCCTGTCGAGGCGGCAATCCCCGAACCCGGTGATGGACACCGGAAGTAAGGGATGCCGTCAAGCTGAAGAAGGAATCCTATCAGGCCTGGTTGGCTTGTGGGACTCCTGACGCAGCTGACGGGTACCGACAGGCCAAGCGGGCTGCAGCCCGGGTGGTTGTGGAGGCAAAAACTCGGGCCTGGGAGGAGTTCGGTGAGGCCATGGAGAAGGACTATCGGCTGGCCTCGAAGAGATTCTGGCAAACCATCCGGCGCCTCAGGAGAGGGAAACAGTGCCCTACCAACGCTGTTTACAGTAGAGGTGGGCAGCTGTTGACCTCAACTGAGGATGTCGTCGGGCGGTGGAAGGAGTACTTCGAGGATCTCCTCAATCCCGCTGTCACTTCTTCCATTGAGGAAGCAGAGGATGAGGTATCAGAGGTGGACTCGTCCATCACCCGGGCTGAAGTCACTGAGGTGGTCAAGAAACTCCTCGGTGGCAAGGCACCGGGGGTGGATGAGATCCGCCCTGAGTACCTCAAGTCTCTGGATGTTGTGGGGCTGTCTTGGTTGACACGCCTGTGCAACATCGCGTGGCGGTCGGGGACAGTGCCTCTGGGATGGCAGACCGGGGTGGTGGTCCCTCTTTTTAAGAAGGGGGACCGGAGGGTGTGTTCCAACTATAGGGGGATCACACTTCTCAGCCTCCCCGGGAAAGTCTATGCCAGGGTTCTGGAGAGGAGAATACGGCCGATAGTAGAACCTCGGATTCAGGAGGAACAGTGTGGTTTTCGTCCGGGCCGTGGAACACTGGACCAGCTCTATACCCTCTACAGGGTGTTGGAGGGTTCATGGGAGTTTGCCCAACCAATCCACATGTGTTTTGTGGATTTGGAGAAGGCATTCGACTGTGTCCCTCGCGGCATCTTGTGGAGGGTGCTTGGGGAATATGGGGTCCTGGGTCCTTTGCTAAGGGCTGTCAGGTCCCTGTACAACCGAAGCAGGAGCTTGGTCCGCATTGCCGGCAGTAAGTCAGACTTGTTCCCAGTGCATGTTGGACTCCGGCAGGGCTGCCCTTTGTCACCGGTTATGTTCGTAATTTTTATGGACAGAATTTCTAGGCGCAGCCAGGGGCCGGAGGGTGTCAGGTTTGGGGACCACACAATTTCGTCTCTGCTCTTTGCAGATGATGTTGTCGTGTTGGCCCCTTCTAACCAGGACCTTCAGCATGCGCTGGGACGGTTTGCAGCCGAGTGTGAAGCGGTGGGGATGAAAATCAGTACCTCCAAATCCGAGGCCATGGTCCTCAGTCGGAAAAGGGTGGCTTGCCCACTTCAGGTTGGTGGAGAGTGCCTGCCTCAAGTGGAGGAGTTTAAGTATCTAGGGGTCTTGTTCACGAGTGAGGGAAGGATGGAACGGGAGATTGACAGACGGATCGGTGCAGCTTCTGCAGTAATGCGGTCGATGTATCTGTCTGTCGTGGTGAAGAAAGAGCTGAGCCGCAAGGCGAAGCTCTCGATTTACCAGTCAATCTACGTTCCTACTCTCACCTATGGTCAAGAGCTTTGGGTCATGACCGAAAGGACAAGATCCCGGATACAGGCGGCCGAAATGAGCTTTCTCCGCAGGGTGGCCGGGCGATCCCTTAGAGATAGGGTGAGAAGCTCGGTCACCCGGGAGGAGCTCAGAGTAGAGCCGCTGCTCCTCCACATCGAGAGGGGTCAGCTGAGGTGGCTTGGGCATCTTTTTCGGATGCCTCCGGAACGCCTTCCTGGGAAGGTGTTCCGGTCCCGTCCCACCGGGAGGAGACCCCGGGGAAGACCTAGGACACGCTGGAGGGACTATGTCTCCCGGCTGGCCTGGGAACGCCTCGGTGTCCCCCCGGAAGAGCTGGAGGAAGTGTCTGGGGAGAGGGAAGTCTGGGCATCCCTGCTTAGACTGCTGCCCCCGCGACCCGGCCCCGGATAAGCGGAAGAAGATGTGTGTGTGTGTGTGTGTGTGTGTGATGTAAATTGGACAGTAGGGCAAGGAAGACTTGATTTATACAAAAATACCAAAGTATTTCACTTTTGCAACTGTCAAAAGTCCACATTTCATGTGCTTCAGTAGAACTTACAACACCTGACTTTATCTGGAAAAAACATTGTTTTTAGGTACTCATTATTGACAATGGACCAGAACAGTGATATTTAAATGTTTTCTAAAGTTTATTATTGTAATTAGTATAAATGAATAATTTTACTTATAACCTTGCATGACTGATATTACCTATGCATCTTGTAATAATCTGTTTTGATGCTGTAATATCAATAATGTCAGTTCTGTAATGTTATGTTGGTGCTATAAAATGTATTACATTGTCCCGTTTTTATTGTTACAAACCAAATTCGAGGATTTGTGTTATTTCATTGCTTGACATACACTCACCTAAAGGATTATTAGGAACACCATACTAATACTGTGTTTGACCCCCTTTCACCTTCAGAACTGCCTTAATTCTACGTGGCATTGATTCAACAAGGTGCTGAAAGCATTCTTTAGAAATGTTGGCCCATATTGATAGGATAGCATCTTGCAGTTGATGGAGATTTGTGGGATGCACATCCAGGGCACGACGCTCCCGTTCCACCACATCCCAAAGATGCTCTATTGGTTTGAGATCTGGTGACAGTGGGGGCCATTTCAGTACAGTGAACTCATTGTCATGTTCAAGAAACCAATTTGAAATGATTCGAGCTTTGTGACATGGTGCATTATCCTGCTGGAAGTAGCCATCAGAGGATGGGTACATGGTGGTCATAAAGGGATGGAAATGGTCGGAAACAATGCTCAGGTAGGCCGTGGCATTTCAACGATCCCCAATTGGCACTAAGGGGGCTAAAGTGTGCCAAGAAAACATCCCCCACACCATTACACCACCACCACCAGCATGTACAGTGGTAACAAGGCATGATGGATCCACGTTCTCATTCTGTTTACGCCAAATTTTGACTCTACCATCTGAATGTCTCAACAGAAATCGAGACTCATCAGACCAGGCACCATTCTTCAACTGTCCAATTTTGGTGAGCTCGTGCAAATTGTAGCCTCTTTTTCCTATTTGTAGTTGAGATGAGTGGTACCCGGTGGGGTCTTCTGCTGTTGTAGCCCATCCGCCTTAAGGTTGTGCGTGTTATGGCTTCACAAATGCTTTGCTGCATACCTCGGTTGTAACAAGTGGTTATTTCAGTCAAAGTTGCTCAGCTTGAATCAGTCGGCCCATTCTCCTCTGACCTCTAGCATCAATAAGGCATTTTCGCCCACAGGACTGCCGCATACTGGATGTTTTTCCCTTTTCATACCATTCTTTCTAAACCCTAGAAATGGTTGTGTGTGAAAATCCCAGTAACTGAGCAGATTGTGAAATACTCAGACTGGCAACCATGCCATGCTCAAAATTGCTTAAATCACCTTTCTTTCCCATTCTGACATTCAGTTTGGAGTTCAGGAGATTGTCTTGACCAGGACCACACCCCTAAATGCATTGAAGCAACTGCCATTTGATCGGTTGATTAGATAATTGCATTAATGAGAAATTTAACAGGTGTTCCTAATAATCCTTTAGGTGAGTGTAGATTGCAAGTTTTGTATTTGGGCTGTAGTGACCCTTCAACAAAAATCACCAAGAAAGAATGAGTCATGACATTTTCCCTTCAAAATCTAAGTCAAAATATTGAAACAAGGAAACACTTGTCAGTTCCTCAGTATTGTATAAAAGCCATTGGGAAACATGGACCATGGAGTCCGAAAGGTAAACTAACAAAATGTTACATTTAACGTATCAATATGAGCTGTCTAGCTCAATAGAGGAGAACGTGCATGCATTCAGCAGGAGATCACTATGGGAGAGATCAGTCACAGGTGCTAGACTCACAGCCACGAGTACAATCATTCCGGAAAGCTGACAGACAATTCAGAGTAACAGCAATAATGTATGCATTGAGTGTGAAGTGTATGTGTTGTTATTTATTCTGCTCATCTTATACATTTTCATTTATTATTTACATATGCGTTGTCCGGGTAATCAAACCCACAATCCTTGTGTTGCATGAGCCATGTTTTATCATCTGATCTACAGTAGACAATGTAATAACAGTGAAATGAGGCCCCCAGTTTAATGCAGAGTTCCTGAAATATGCACAGCAACAGGTAGAGTGCACTAGCCTTACAAAGGTTTGACAACCGTCAGGCGTAGAGAAGTGAATGCTTTTAGCACCTGCAATATGTTTGTGATGCTAGGCGAAAATAGTTAACATTCCTTATTGGACAGAACTGCAATCATTATATATTCCCAAAACTTTTTATTTTTTATTAAAGGAACACATTTGAATAATAATAATAACTATCATAGCAATATTTGTTTAGTAAATGTGTTTATTACCGCAGTATGTCTGACATGTCCCTTTAAAAGACCGTGTCCTAAACCAAAAACGCGTTGGTTCCTGTGGTTCTAACAAAGGTCTCGCGATACTTATTTCAGTGGCGGCTGTGTGGCCCCCTGTCTCAGCCCGGACGGAGTTGTTTCTGCCATTTGAATGAAAAACAGTCTGAATTGCTACCACTTTGGACCGATGAAATAATGGCTTCAGCCTTGGAGCAGTTCGTGAACAATGTGCGGCAGCTTTCTGCTCAAGGTATGAACACCAAACATGTTTTATTTCTCAGACGAGTGGGAACTGTTAGCCGATTCTCACCAATGCTTTGCTGTGCTGATATACTAGCATACTTAGCCAATGAGTTAGCTAGGCTAGGTAGCCAAACTGGATACAGTAGATCCCCTTTCTGCTTTATCATGTAAACACAGCGCTAAATGTGATTGTTTATGGAAACAAGGCCTCAAAAAAGTTGTCCAGAAAGATACGTTTTTACCACGGGTAACTAAATTGTACATCTAACAGCGCTGCAAACCAGTACGTTTCTTTACGTCTTACTTTTTGTTTTTGTTCGAGAAAATAATTTCTTGGGAATGCCTACCGGTAGTCCCGCCCTAAGCACGCGCAATTGGCTGAACAGCACCATTGTCAAATACTATTGGTTGATAGGCCCATCTGTAACTCAATAGGCATGACATCCACGGCTAATGCAACCCAGTGCAGGCCTTGGCTTGACAGGACACCTGACCCGACGATATATTTTAACTGCAAAGACTGCGAACTATGCAGCTAGAATGTTTTTCAGTGCAAAAACATGTTGAATGTTCTTAGTGGCCCCGTTATTGTATTGCTCTTTTGCCTTTTTCAATTATGTTTGTTCTGTTACCAGTCTTGGTAGTTTGGGTGGTACAGAGTTTGAGTTAATCTATTATTAGCCTATGCCACAAAATCGTTTGAAATAAGAATGAATATGGAAGAAACATAATTACAGTTGGGTTCTTATTTATGGGTTACATTGGTTCTCTAACTTAATTATCAGTAGCCTCGCTTTACACCCATTCTACAGTACTGGCTTACTGAGTCTCTAGTTATGTAGTATTTGTCACTAAGGAAAATAGGTCACAGAACTTTGCTTTCAAAGTTTTTGTCAGCATGTGAGCCAAGGAAAACACATGTCATTGCTGTCTGTTTTTATTTTTTAATTTAGAGTTTAATCCATATATTTTAATTAAATGCTTTGTTGATGACTTAGATATTGCCCCTACTATCCAAAACACATACTGATTGAGGACACATCCATGGTTTAAAGCATAATTACAGTGGTTGCTCTATGCTGACACAACTAGACACAGAATCCAGTACCCCTATTCTGCACCTTTCTGGGGCTAGAAGCGGGGCTAAATTGTCAGGTGCTAGCGTTGTTTGCTTACATATTTTTACTGTTCCAGGTCAGATGACACAGCTGTGTGAACTGATCAATAAGAGTGGAGAGCTGTTGGCCAAGAACCTGTCCCACCTGGATACTGTGCTGGGTGCCTTGGACATACAGGAACACTCCCTGGGGGTGCTGGCAGTGCTGTGAGTAGCCTGCTCTCCTCTGCAGTCCTCGAATCACCCGAACAATCATTTTAAATCAATCACCGATGAATGCTATGACTTTGAGGGAATTTCTCTTTACTGTACCAATGTGCACTTGAGGCTCAAGACTATCTGACGGATCAAGGTGTCTAGCGTTGGTGTTTACAATAAACGATGTCCTTTGGGAAATGCTCACACATGGTCTACAATTGTAGTTTTTTTTTCATCTACCATGACAATGCTTTTCTTGCATTTTCACTGCCAATTTTTATTTTCTTACAGGTTTGTGAAATTCTCCATGCCAAACATCCCTGACTTTGAGACACTCTTTTCCCAAGTCCAACTCTTTATTAGTACCTGCAATGGGGAGCACATCCGATATGCAACAGACACTTGTAAGTTGAAATGTCACTCACTTTTTTTTTTTTAAAGTAAATTATTATTTACATTGATTGAACCTGTTGAACACCACATTATTGCTTCACAGTTGCCGGCCTCTGCCATCAGTTGACAAATGCCCTTGTAGAACGGAAACAGGTGAGACTTGTCAAATGGCTGCACATTTTTTTTAACCAGAAGAGCTGTTGCATGAACTGACGATTTAAAACAGGTTTACTGTAAATATGTGTTATACGATAATTTGTTTCTTAAAGGGTGTGGGGGATGGGTGGGTGTGTGATCAACATCAGTGGGCTAGCTCATCAGTATTCTCTTACTCCCCTCTGAGTGTGTTTTGGGAGAATCGCTGATCAAGCCAAGGGCCATATGCCACAGCCTGATTGTTGTTTGTCCACCTTCTATTCCATTGTGCCACTGAACGGGAATCTTTTGGGCGTCCTCATTGGCAACATCTTAAGCTAGCTATGGGATGGGAGCTCACAGCACATTCTTATTTGTGACATGGTTTAATGCATTTCTTCTCTTCACAGCCATTGAGGGGTGTCGGAATTTTAAAACAGGCAATAGACAAAATGCAGATGAACACAAACCAACTTACCTCAGTTCATGCAGACCTGTGTCAGGTAAGTAAACTGGTTCATGTCCCTGGTATATTGTAGTGTATATGATTTGTGAATGTAATGGTGCTTGGTTCCGGGAATAAAAATGATTAACCCTCAATTATTTATCTGTGCATCCACAGCTGTGCTTGTTAGCGAAGTGCTTCAAGCCCGTCCTCCCGTTTCTCGAACTTGACATGATGGACATCTGTAAGGAAAATGGCGCTTATGACGCTAAGCACTTTTTATGTTACTACTATTACGGAGGAATGATCTACACGGGTCTGAAGAACTTTGAGCGAGCGCTGTATTTTTATGAACAGGTACTGGCTGATTTAAGAACCGCGTGTGCGCAGTTTTAGATATGATGTAGTGTGTTATCAAAAGTAAATTGATCTTGCATAAAACTAGTAAGCCATTTCCTCACTTGAATAGCACTTTGTGACTTTTAAATTAAAATGTTGATGCACTTTATGTATGTATTCATAAATTACTGAAGCTGCTGGGTAGACATTGTCTTTTATGGCAGATCTGTCTGTATTATTTATTATTATTATTATTTGTTTTTGAATGTGCATCTCCAGCTCCTTTGTATGAAATTCTGGTGATCTCTCCTCCGCTCAGGCAATAACCACTCCAGCCATGGCTGTCAGTCACATCATGTTGGAGGCCTATAAGAAGTACATTTTGGTCTCCCTGATTCTGCATGGCAAAGTTCAACAGCTCCCCAAATACACATCACAGATAGTTGGAAGGTTTATAAAGGTGAGAATGAAGAGACGCAATTTACCTTACTTTTCTTTATTTGCAACATCCAAAAATCCACAACATTTTATAGATATTCCATAGCATTACAGGTATTCTACTGCTTTGTTTCCGCAGCCTCTCAGCAATGCATACCATGAACTTGCTCAAGTGTATGGCACCAACAACCCAGCAGAGCTGCGCGCCCAGGTGAACAAACACAGTGAGACCTTTACACGTGACAACAACACAGGCCTGGTCAAGCAGTGCCTGTCCTCCCTCTACAAAAAGAACATCCAGAGGCTAACAAAGGTGTGCTTCCTTTCCTCAACACAAATGCCACCATAAACCCAGATGTCCTTCCTCTAATACCAACTCTACATTACTCAAATATATTGCATGAGTGTCTACACAGATATATGCATTTCTTTAGCTTGGTAGACTTCTCTCTGTGTCTACCAAATATTCATTCAAAGGGAGAGGAGTGCCAAATGGTCAGACAAGCCTTATTTCTTGCAGACTTTCCTGACGCTATCCTTGCAAGACATGGCGAGTCGAGTGCAGCTGTCAGGGCCCCAGGAGGCCGAAAAGTATGTCTTGCACATGGTAAGCAAACCTGACGGCTGGAGGAAAGCCATTCCTTCTCTTAGAACTTTGAGAACACTCCCTTTTGAACTGTATGAAAGATTATGGCCTTCACTTAAAGAGTAGATCGAACTTCGATTTGTCTATTGCTGATATGTTCTGTTCCTTACAGATTGAGGATGGTGAGATCTATGCCAGCATCAACCAAAAGGATGGTATGGTCTGTTTCCATGACAACCCAGAGAAATACAACAACCCGGCAATGCTTCACAAAATTGACCAAGAGGTGAGAAAATTACAATGTTATGTGATAGTTAATGTTGTGTAATAGTTAATGTTAATGTAAAGCTAACTACTCTGGTATGGAAAGTAGTACTAAAGGACTTATCGTGAAGTAAATGCTTTGTTCTGAATCCTTCACAGATGTTGAAGTGTATAGAGCTGGATGAGAAACTAAAGTCCATGGATCAAGAAATCACAGTAAATCCGCAGTTTGTCCAGAAGGTAGGAAGCTTCTTTAGAGGTTTTCCTAAGAGGAGTATATTTGTTAATCATTTGGTTCAGGTTGTTTTTGTTTTCTTCCTATCCTCAGGATGAATAAGTCTTGAAACTACTGCTATTTTAGCTTTCAGTATTCAAAGTCTTGTTAATAGTTTGCATTACCCTGTGTTTCAGAGTATGGGAACGCAGGAGGACGATGTCGGCAGCAAAACGTCAAGTTATTCCTGAGGGCCATAGACAGGGTAGAACACTGCTACTGTTCAGGTTCTCGTTGGATTACTTTTTTTTTTTTTTTTTAAGAGGAGATGCATTCTATTGAGTTATGGACATTGGTCAAGGAAAATCTAAATGTGTGGAATGATAATTTGGTTCTTTCTTTCACGGTGTCTTGAGGAAACCATAACAAAACAATTTTGTCAGTGTTTTATTTATCACTGTTCAGGTGGAAGAGCCACTGCTGCATTAACAAACATAATAAAAACTGGACTTATTTGTTCAAAAAGGTGTGATAAAGCACTGCTTTTCTGTTGCATGTTCTTAAATGTCTCAAAGAGCAGGTGTTTTCCACTTCCTGCTGACATCCTTTTTTGTTTGGGGGGGGGGGGGGGGGGGGGGTCAAATGTATATTTGACAAGCAAAGGAAGGATATGTTTCTGTGTTTGACCAAATGTAGGTTGTTCAGCTTTGAATTCAGGTGCACTGTTTTCTACATCCTCTAGATGGCTCTAATGTACTGCGCTGTATTGTAGATTGTTTACTTTAGGTGGGATGTGCAGAGAGCTGACTCTGAAAACACTGAAATATCAGGACTGGTTGAATGTGGCATGTGGTTAATTTAAAGCCAGTTAGCAAGTTGGAAATGTAATTTCCTATTTGCTCCTGATGACCTAGTTGGTCTTTGGTGATTTATTCAAATTGATTATATCCAGTGGTGTTTGACCGGGGGGGGGGGTTCTACTAAGTATATAGTGCCCTAACCTGTAGAGGTGCCCCTTGAATGTTTGAATCTTGAAATAACAAGGGGAGGAGCCCTCAGAGACCCCCTATCTACAGGGCCCAGAATTTTGTGCTACATCCCACCCTGAGTTGGTCTCTTTGATGCAGCCCATGGTCAGAGATATTCATGAGAGACCTATTGCCGCTGATAATTTCACGTCTGAGTTTTGCAGTGTGTATGACAAGATATGAGGGATTAACTGTATAAATATAAACAGTATGTATTTATTTTTTTTACCATGGGCTTAATACAGTGGCTGCAGTCACAGATATAGGGGTTGGTTTGAAGAATCAATGACAAGGTGTATAGACTGTAAAGATACTTCGTGCGGTGTAATGTATTTGCCAATTGAGCTTTCAAGTATATGAGTAGTTTGACGGGCGGAAATTGCTTGTAATTAAGCGAGCCAACCATAATATCAGTATCCGCATAGGGGCGGGACATAATAGATAACGTTACCCTCACGCCAATCAAAACTAGGCCACCATTTCCATTGGCTGATTGAAGTGTGAATGAGGTGTTGCTTGTAGGAAAGCTCGCGGTGTTCTGTTGAAATTCGACCATATAACAACTAGGACTAAAGACAACTAGGAACACCGATTTACCGAAGTGAGAACAACGAGAAATACGACCCAAGAGTGGATTACGTGCAGAAGAAATGTCAGAATTCTGAAATGGGATTACTCAAGGATTGCATTGATGTGTACTGCCGTTATCTCAGATTTAGCATTAGCTACCTCTCAAGCTAGCCGAATCGGAACAATCTGTGGATAACTGACTGGCTAGCTAACATAGCTAACTGACGTTCATTTTAAATACTTACGGTTCATCGCTAAAAGTACACGAAACGAATGTTTTGTCTGTCATGAGTCCAGCCGGATGCCCCCATGTGAACGGTTTCAAAGTGGATAACTGGAAACAGAATCTACGGGTCATCTACCAATGCTTTGTGTGGAGTGGGTCTGTCGAATCCAGGAAACGCAAGGTAAAAATGTTAACGTTAGTTAACCAGCTAGCTAAATAGTTCCGAACCTGCATGCTGCCACAGACGACTTCAGTGTATAATGCTTTCGGAATACTGTCGCTGGCTAGCTGTCGCATATAAGCTAGTCGTGGCTAACGTTAGGTTGCTAGTTAGCCGGTGATTTGTGTATGCCCACAACACAAACGCGTTAACTAGTTCAGGTAACTAGCTGGTTCAGGCATGTCAAATTCTCTGAGTAATTGCAAGTTTGCAAACGCGGACCAGGGCATTTTTATACCGGATTGACTGACTACCGTTACCGGCTAAATCCACTGCGACTCATGCATTAAATTACATTGTGTCAATCCTATGTGCACGCGCCTGATAAGCAGTTCTAGTTTTTCTCGCCATCATCGTTTTCCCAGCTATAGTAGCTATTTTACGTGCGTTGGAGTCTCTGGAAACTACCGTATTAATAATAAGTAAATGTTTCGTATGTTTATTGAAGATCCGAGATATTTTGGATATGTCAGCACAATTTTCTTAATTAACTGTACAGTAAGGCTGCACTGACGCCTTCTGTGAGCATCACCATTTACCCACATGCAACCGTACTCCGTAGTCAGATGAAAAAATAGTATTATTTTGAGTGTGAACTGAGTAGCCTAGTCTCTTTGGTCAGGGCTGGGGACAACATACTGGCATAGCATTCTTCTTGTACAAAGCCCTAACTTCTGTGCTTCGTGGATACGTATATTTGCACTGTAAAATACATGCTTTCGGATAATCTAATCTTGAAACCTATTCAGCTAGGCTGCATTAAGATTAAAATGCAGTGTTTGTTTCCACATAGACGCACACAATGCGTCACTGTGCAGCGAATCACTAACTATCTCAATGTACATCATATTTTTGATGGTTATGCCAACTTCTGTCATCATATCCCACAGCTGTTGCGTTTTGGCAGAGTCAGTCTTTCAAATGATACGGAGAGGCTGCAGTGTAGGCTTCAGACAAACCGTACTCCTTTAATGTATATTCTTCTTACCCAATCAGTTAACTGCGGTATATCTGTAGTTGGACCCATTAGGAATTGGCATACGTTAATCCTAACGTAACCATTTTTGTTGTCGCTCTTTATGGCACCGGAGTTTGTTTAATTTGTAAAGTGTAGTCCTTCAGAACTGGTTTAAATATTTAACACATCTCGTTTTAATCTGAGCTCCCAATATGCTAACCACAACAAAAAAACACTATCCAATGTTGTTAAACTCAATGGTAACCATTTCCCTTTCAGCTGTTTTGCTTTTACTCCATGAAACCCCATCACACCCTGTTGACGTTTGGGAATCAGTATATAACCACGCATGGATGAGCAATGTAAGCCAGGAAATGCATTGGTCTGTTCAGCATTGCATAGGAAAAAGAATTGGTTTGGGAATTGGACTTGCAATCAATGCAGCTTCTTTATTGTCATTGCTTTTCCTGCTATATCCAAAAATAAACAGGGTTTGATTTTCTGCTGCTTACCTTGAAACAGGTCTTTGGTAGCAACCATAAATAAATGAATATGGGGCTGGGAATTACAGCAGTGGGCCAGGGACCTACAGCAGTTTCATGGCTAGGTGCTGATCCATATCTGATATAGGTTCTGTACTTGGGTCCTTGTTTGCTTGGCCAACAATGTGCTTAATTTTTTGGCAAACCGTTTGCTCCATGTTTGCATTGTCAAGTTGTTATATAAGAAATATTAAAATGTGTTTTGAGACAAATTGCTATTTGCCAGTTATTGTCATTGATTGTTAATCAACACATGTATATACCTTTGTATAATTACTGAATTTTCATGAATTTTAAGACTTAATCTTGAATCCCTCTCAGAAGACCAGGGATGTGAATCTGGAATAATGTGTCACTTAACTAGACTCTCCCACACAGAAAAAGTAATACAGAAAAGCAGTCCTATACCTATTAGCTATATGACTTACTATTCAGTAGTGAATATTTAGCTTTATGTTCCTCATAAACAAAGCTAAATATTGTTGTTCAACACATTGTTGAAACATCTAAACGGGTCCTCATGACAATGACAGACATGATCGTCATCATGGAGTCAAATGATGGAGCACAATATTTTAGTAGTTTGGAACAGGAAATTGGTGTACGGATTGAGTATGTTGGCCAGATAAGAGTTCATGGGGACAATTATATCATAAAAAAACCCGATATTCTGAATGATTTGAGGATCGCGGTCCAGTAATCCGTAATGCACAGCACACAATGCATGCTGCTAATACAATTTTCCTGAGAAGAGACAAATCATGCTCCACTATGCTTTGTTTTATTTGCTTTTACGGGATACAGTTAAACCAACCTAGTAATAGGGTATTTAAACCTTAACCTACAAGGCATGGAGCCTGATTAGTTTTATTCTACCTCATCACTAATTGCACACACCTGGTGTCCCAGTTGTAAATAAGTCCCTGGTTAGAGGGTTGCAATGAAAAAACGCTGTGGAACTGGCTTTGAGGTCCAGATTTGAATGCCATTGACCTAGTAGGTAGCAGAGTTGGTTCCGAGCGCTTGTTTCCTTGGTTTTGGACCGAGCTACACTTCATTCTCTTTTGTGAGCCTTAACTTCTGGTTTGACAGAGCTTACTCGGTTTTAGCTAGCTAGAATCTCCTGGCCGTTCAATTTTTGCTGATGCTGTTATCCAAGGCAACCGGCAAATAGGGAGAGCATACATTTAGTACCTTAAATACATTTTTTATGGGAGGAGGAGCTGGGGATAAGGTGGCCATGATTATATCTGGACCAGATTGGATGTTAATGTTCCATCTAGAAGACGCCATCCCGCACAGGGCAATGTCCTTTTCACTGCCCTAGGATATTGGGATTTTGTCTTAAGAGAAGAGGTAAGCGTTCCCCCTTACTGGCCCTCCAACACCAATTTCAGCAACATCTGGTCTCACATCCAGGTGCCAAGCAAGACTGACACCTTTGCTTCAGAAGCGAGACAGGATTGCTGTGCTGTTGGCAATGCAGGTACTGTGCCTCCAACTGTGCCTCCAACCGTTTGCATGTATGGTAATTTCTGGTGATAGAAAAATGTTAAGCAGAACTTTTGGGGCCGTGAATATATGTAATGGCAACTGCTTTGAAATGGATTTGAAATTTATGTCTGGCATCTGCGCATACATTCATATTGACTGTTAATTTGTGCGTATGTGGCTATAAGCAAGGCGCAGTGTCTTTGGTCATGAGTTCCTTTTTACAGGTCTTCAATTTACTAGGTATGTGTCTAACAACACCTTCTTGAACACCTGTTCATTACAAGTCTGAGATTTTTTATTTTGTTTTAAAAGATTAACCTCATTGCAATCTTTGTGCAAACGGGTTGCTTTTTATTGACATTTACTTCCATGGTTGATTAACACTCTCATAGGGCTCTTGTCCCTCTGCACCAGACATGGTGAGCAATATGTTTGAAACCTGAATTGCAGCTTACCGTTAGAATCAAAAAACGGATTTAACACCTTGCCCAATTTTAAACCGTGCAAAATTCTCTAAATGAGGACATCTATTAGGGTTGCTAGGAATGAGACCCCGTATGATCTTATCATTGCACATTGCATGTCTGTTAAGGCTAGGAAAGATGTTCCTCTATTTCTCATTGATTCCAGACAGTTGTACTATCATACTGTTATTGTACTGCACATTTATTCCCCATTAGACATGCTTATATATTGTCTTCATTTTCAATTAACAATATGGCTGCCTGATCCTGTTCCTGGAAATGTACCTTCCTGTAGGTTCTCTCTCTCTCTCTCCAGTCCTAGATGTTATTTACCTGATTTAGCTTTTCATCTAGCTAATTATTAGAATGTAAGTGTGAAATAAGGCTATATTACAGCAAAGGCCAGGGTATGACCCACCATATCCAGTGCAAATAATAATGCAAATAAGAAAAGTACTGGGTCAGTGTGATACATTTTACATTCTGAGATTCACACTTGTCTCGCGATGTAAAGTTTGGGAACATAACCCTGCCATGTCAAAAGCCCTCAGCTGAAGAATACAAATTGAGTGACTAGGGCTGAACAAGCAAACATGATCGTTGGGTTGGGGGGTTTGATTCCTACAGGGGTCCAGTACACAAAGTATGGAGATGTGCAAACTGACTACATTGCTGGAGTCATTGCTGAATCGCTTTAATGTAATCGAAGTGTACGGCTCCTCGAGGGGCGGGATCTGGGGTTGCTGGATGCACTGATGGACTTCGGGCATCTGTGGAATCAAGATCTGTAGGCGTGAACATGCAGCTTCATCTGAGTGTAGGTTCAGGAACGCCCTCTGAAAAATACAACTATGTTCCTTTAATGTGAAGTTGGGTCTTCTGGCTAGTATATGCTTATTGTGTATAACAGGTAATCGATTGTATTAGAATTTCCGCTGAGTGGGGTGTGTGCTGTGACTGAATCCCTGTCTCTATATGGAAGGTGTATTATTTCAGGGACTCGAATGGAATGTTCTGTAAAGCAGCACTACATCAATAATTAATTCACATTGTAAGCAGCAGCCGTTCTTCATGCTCATAGTCTTTGGTCTACTCTTAAAGCGAGAGTTCATAATTCAAATGGTCTCCTGTTTGAGATGAGGGGCTAGAGGTCATTTCTTTTACCCCCTGAACACCTGCCTCTGTGGGGCTTCAGAAAGGTGGGTGGAGGAATTCTGAGAGGTGTGTTTTCCAAAGCAAAGGTAGAAGCCCAGAAGCGGCGTTCAAAAACTGTTAAAATATTCTGCAGTATTCTGACTGGAATATTAATTGATCTAATGTATATTCATGCAAGCTAGCTATGGTTGTCACTGATCCACTAGCTCTGAGATATAGGATGGATACAGCCTAGGGATACCATTTGTGTTTACTTTTGGATATGAGGGGTGGGGGAAGATTAAGGATGCTGCTGTGAACATGGATGCTCTGTACTTGTATGTATTATTATTATTATTTATTTTTTTGAGGAGATGAGGGTTAGCTGTAATAATTAACATTAACAACTGTTGGCTTCCAACAGTCTCTTCTGTTTTTCCTCAACCCCATTTCTTTCTCCCCCCCCCGCCCATCTCACAGGCACAGCTGATCTCATTGCTTTCCATCCCATCATGCCTTGCTTTCCATAGCCCACCTCATCTGCATGTGTTTGAACTGACACGATCCATCCTCTACTGCCTTGTCCTCTCTCTACTCTCTTTCTCCCCCCTCCTATTTCTCATTAGGCCACTGCAGCAGTCTGTATCACCCCCCCCTTCAGTTTAGGGAGTCCCAACCTGTCAGGGCATGGTGGCACTATACCTCAAATGGGTGTAGGACTTGCGCTTGGCTGGATGTTCTAAACCAGTGTTTGTTTCTGTTTCTCTCTGATCCAGACAGTGTGTCTTTGTTGGTGGATACACTGAGGATCTCTGCATTGGCCTGCTGCTAGCCTCGCCTTTGTATTTTGTTTTTTTATTTAGTCTGCGCCGTCGCACTTCCTCTGCCTAGACCCGTTTCCAGCTTGCCCTCACGTCACCGTGCCAACGCGGACTGGGTCCAGCAATAACAGTGGCCCTCTAGCTTGCAAAAAGGGGACCAGTCACTCACGCCGATGACTGCGGGCGCTGTGTGGCAGTTAGCATCGCATTGTTAAGATTAGAGTCGGAGGACAGGCGTTGAATTTGAGCGATATGATCAGAATTTGGATCTTGCCCGCCGATATTCTGGGAGTTAGGTTTTGCTTTAACGTCGCACGTGTGGTGTCCAGACTAACATAAATAATCACTCGTCAATCCACTCACAGAGCTAATTTACTATAGAGAAAGTGATCTAAAAAATTTGAATGTCATCTTTCAGTAGTGAGCGTTACAGAATCAACAGCTTATTAATAATTTGTAGTCTTATACCTTGCAGCATTGATCTTGAAATTAGCTCTTTTGTGAAGACGTCCAATTTTGTGATGTAAATGTAATCTACTAATGGTCTATATATATATATATATATATATATTAATATTATTTATTAATTTTTTCAAGTTAATGTTGGTCCCTGATGGAGCAGCCTGTCTCTCGTTTTGGCCTGGCCATCCAATGATGTCATCCTGGAAACAAATTGAATATCCTTACAAAGCTCTCCTTCCTGTTCTGTTTCTACATTGATCCTCATGGATCCAGGAGTGTGTGAATGTGGGTGTGATTTATCGGTGTGTTGTGAGCCAGCATCCGTCTTGTAGGAGGAAGATCTTTTTTTCAACCATCTTTATCAGATGGTGTGATCTCTATGGCAAGTCTGTGATTAATACTGACACCAACATAAAACATTCACGCACCTGTCAATTCTGTCCTTGATTGGTTGAATATTAAACAGAATGGGAGAAAACCCTGGGCTTCAAGGCAGAGGAAAAGGGTGTGTTAAACGCACTGAATGCTGAAATAGCACCACGCTACAGGAGCCGTATTATTGTATTAATAGCTGTCAAGAACAAGACAACCCATCACGGGTCCTCCCATTGCCATTAATCACAAGCAAACACGCTTAAGAATAATGTACGGTCTTCAGTTCGGATCATGCTTGCAATAGTGCAAACGAACACAAAACGTACAAAATACTCATCTGCAGAAGCTGACTGTGACAGTCTGTATGTTTTGCCCGTTTAAACAGCTGGCTTTGGAAAAACCCGTAACAATGACTGAAAGTTACATTGAACTTCATGACTATTCCGAGGAAAAAAAAAAAAACACTAGCTTGACGTAAAAAAGACGCAAATTGACAAATATCGTGGCAAACATTTTCGTGTAAGGGTTTTAAAGAGGAACTGTGTCGAATCCTGGCTCTAAACAAGTACACTACTTGTTGCCTTGTCCTCCCTGACCGAACCGGAATAGTATCACCTAGTCCAGGATGGTTTAGTTTGGGACGGATAGTAATGCAACTGTATAAAACCATTACAAGTCATGCAAACTGAATCGCACCCGGCGAGAAAGTTTGAATGGGGCAGGCAATCGAATACATTTAGTTGAAAAATATTATTTGAAACATCAGCTTTAAAAGTTAACTGCAGATGTCTACCTAGTCATTTTTGCTTGTGTTCATGCTTGCAGTACAATACAATACAAATCATACATATTGCCCCTTTAAGGGGTGTGTTCATCCAGATCCCTTGTCTCCGGGTGTGCCTTCAACTAAAATCTGATCAAGTGATTTTGACCACGGAGATTTAGCCCATGATCTGAATCCGTTGTAAACTCAGCATGGTTAACCTATCTTTTAGGTAACCTATCATTTGTGTGTTTAAAATGTCAGAAATGATTCAGCTGATGTGTCATTAATTAGAATTTTATGTTGCACTTCTGTTTAAAGCCATTACATTATGTAATGACAGATGCACAACCCCGCCTTTTGTATTCAGTTTAATTACATTTTGTAGAGGAGGATTTTATATTTTTTCTTCAAATATTGCAATTAGTTATTTGCGATTTTAAAACATGGGGGTAAACATCATATCTTATATATTAAACTGAATTAAGTCAAGTTAAAATTCCAGTGTTTTCTATTTTACACTTAATTCCAATTTGAAGGTGCAGCCTGTGTCGAACTATTCATTTAACAGAAAATTGCATTTGCAGCGTTTGCTATGTTTGTGCTATTGCCGTAGCTGGTTAGGCAAAATCTCTCAACCCTAATTTCTCCCATATTAAGCATTATAGGCACCGACATTGAAGCCTCAACTTTTAATGACCTATGTGGAACAGTATCTTGGTGCCATTTGCTAACTTTGAAGCAGACAGTTTTGCTAGCAGCTGCAGTGTTAACTCAAACTAACATTGACAAACCATCAAGTATTTAAACAAATGTATCGGTATACAAAAATACCTACAGCACCCGCAAGAAACTATTATGGACTTACGATGCATGCCCGTTGCCTTGCGTGAAACGCATCTCATTCAACATTCTTGTTGCGATTTGGAAATTGCACTTGTCAATAATGCCTTTTATATTACACTGATATTCTATATTATCTTGGGAAATCATGTCACTTTGCTGGAGTACCAAACAAGCAGAATCATGTGGCATACCTGCTTTCTACACGGTGGAGGTTTTATGAATCTGATGAGTTGTCATTCCTCGACTGAACGGAGCCCTAGCACTTTGGAGGCTAGTGCTTATTGGCAGTTGCGTAGGCCTCTTTTCATCCATGTGAATGCAGTACAAAATTCCTCAGAATATTGACTCTTAATACTGAATGCTAGACGATATTGCGTAGATACTGGAGCAAATCTGAAAGGGAATATATATACATTTGACCGTTCAACTATAAAAAAAAATACATACTAATGTTTTTGGTTGACAAAGCCTAACAAACAATGGAGCAGTCGTCTAAATGGATTTAATGCAAATGGAGGGAGTGAACTGTGATGAGCTGTTGAGGAGGAGAGACTGGGCCAGTCTGGGACAGATGAGAAGAGGAAGGCTGAGAGCTGCTTTACTGCAGTGCACAACATCCTGTGTATGTGTGTCATTCAGAATCAGATGTGCCTATTTTCTCTAAGGAGGTAATCTGATATTATGCCTTTCCATCGGCTGGATTGTATTATTCCAATTAAAGAATGTGTGTAATTCAATAAGTGTTCTTGTGCTTTTTGTCCCAGCCCCTCTTATCATGGCTCTATGCTTTTAGTCCACATCCCTCTCATTATGGCTCCTTGCTTTTAGTCCACGCCCCTCTCATTATGGCTCCTTGTCTTTAGTCCACGCCCCTCTCATTATGGCTCCTTGCTTTTAGTCCACGCCCCTCTCATTATGGCTCCTTGACTTTTGTCCTAACCCATCTCATCACGTATCTTTGGCTTTACCCCTGTTCAGACAGGGCAGACTTTGACTTCCCACTTTCTTTCCCACATTGGTCATCTTCCTTTTTGTTCTGTGTTCCTGTCTGTCTCACTCTCTCACTCTCTCACTCACTCTCTCTCTCACTCACTCACTCACACACACTGTGATTGTGAGTCCACAGCCTCTTACCAACTGTGTTGTGTGATTTGCGGCTTTGGCAATCAGGATGGTGTGAAGATGTCACTGTGATCTCTCGGCTCACTCGGGTGGCCCAAATTATCTTATCTTGTACAACTACCAGTATGGCAGCCTAAGGAAATGGGTACCAAAAAAACTTTACAAGAGCAGGTTGTATTTCTTACCAGTTTTTTGGCCCACAGGTGTCATTAATATCATAGAGAAAGGGTTGTCCTCCATTGAGACGATCAGAATCTTAATGTCCCGGTTCATTTGGGCCGGCTGATCTACAAATAATATTGAGAATATTGTCATTCTGCATTTTTTTTATAAAAATTCAAAAGAATCACACTAACGAAACAATTTGCTAATGCAAGGTCAGCCTCGTTTAGCCTTTAAAGTTGTCCGCCGTGTTTATTGTGTAGTGGACTGGAGTGATCTCAATGAGGAGGTCGTTTCTGTGGTTTCTTGTGGTTTTGATGCTGTGGAGGTGCTGATCTGGCAGCCCTGTTCTCAGTCCTTTCCACCCCACTGAAGCGCAGAGATGAGGGAGGTAGGGTAACCAAACACCCGCACTCAGAAAACATCTGTCTGTCTCTGTCCTTAGTCTTTCTGTTTTTGGGAGTTTTCCGTTACGTGATTGGCCCCTCACCCCTTTTGCTCTGGAGAAGCCGGCCGTGGATTCCAGTCCAACCCCTGCTCTATGCAACCTCTCCCAATCATTTTCACACCCTTAGTTTTGGGAAGCCTGCGCAAACGGCGGAGGTGTGCGTGATCCCACTGAGGGTGGAGGGAGGGAGGGGTCCCTTTGTGATTTAGTACAGGTGTTCTTTCTGCGAGAGTGCAAAATTACTGCGTTGATTTACTATCCAATTGAAATGAGGGGAGTTTCACAGGCAGTGATGCATATAACAGGCAGTGCATTGTTTTTCAGTTTGGAACTCATTAATTTACTAGGATATGTATTATTTCACGTTTTCCATCTGGTATGGGTTGAAACACAATACATTTAGAATTGCGGCACATGCTGTTGGCACCGGAGCGTTGTGGCTGTGTTGAATTGTGAGGTCTGGTGACGCCCGGCCCTGCTATTCAATGGGTGCATCCAGCGTGATTCACAGACCTGACTGGTAGATGGTAGATGACCATAATGTTAACGCTTTCGGTTAGTCTTGTTCAGTGATCCTCAACCTGTTCCGCTCTCTCGTCCCCTGCAGGCCAAGTCGTGTATCTGTCACCTGTGCGGCGCCCATCTGAACCGGCTTCACTCCTGCCTCTACTGTGTCTTCTTTGGCTGCTTTACCAAGAAACACATCCACGAGCACGCCAAAAATAAAAGACACAACCTAGGTAAGATACCGTCTAACCGCCTCTACAGTACACACTGTCCGCGCAGTCCAGCCGTCTCTACTGCACACGCTGTCCATCCATCTCTACTGCACACGCTGTCCATCCATCTCTACTGCACACGCTGTCCATCCATCTCTACTGCACACGCTGTCCATCCATCTCTACTGCACACGCTGTCCACACGGTCCGTTTATTTCGGCAGGTCGTTTTCCCCGGTCTTCTTGCTCAGTTTATATTCAACACTTAAGACCCATAGGTTACATCACCATCACAACGCCCCGCCCCTGCCAAATCTCCTAACCAGCCCCTGAATCATCAAAGACCCCTAATTACCTCTTTCTCTTAGCCCCTCCACCGCCCCCACTCAGCATCCACTCAAACAAGGGCCCAAACAAAGGCTGTTAAGTAGCTAATTATACTGTTGTTGAGAAGGATAACCAGCAGCCTGCCATGTGAAGCAGAGAGGTAGTAAATAAATAGTGCGCAGGGTTGGTTTCTGTGAGCGTGTGTCCTCGCCCGTGTTCCATTTTGTTTTACTCCAGGAAAAGAATAAGGAATGTGTAAAAGCACTGCTTTGTTCAGAGATCCCATGTCAAGCTCAACGTGTCCTTGAACCTCGTTTGTGTTGTCGACACTACCCCAATACCCCCCCCCCCCCCCCGTTGTATGTCACCTGGGTGTTTGGCCACACAGGCACTAGGCAACAATGGAGCAGAAAGAGAGCTAAATGCTTGAGTCGTTTCAAGGTTTATTTATTTGTCAAATGCACCAAACACAGCGTCATCCTGCACAATGATATTCCTGTGACACGGCACCCAACTACGTAGTGAGAATTTAGGAGAGAAACTGGAGCGAAAATATAGCAAAGAAATGAGCAATAATATACATCCATATATAATAATATATATCAGTGAACATATCTGCAGTTTAAAGGAGTACTGTAAACTAGCAGCAATATGGGTAGTAGTATTGAAGATTATAGATTTGGCAAGTATGGCCATAATATACACTCACCTAAAGGATTATTAGGAACACATGTTCAATTTCTCATTAATGCAATTATCTAATCAACCAATCACATGGCAGTTGCTTCAATGCATTTAGGGGTGTGGTCCTGGTCAAGACAATCTCCTGAACTCCAAACTGAATGTCAGAATGGGAAGGAAAGGTGATTTAAGCCATTTTGAGCGTGGCATGGTTGTTGGTGCCAGACGGGCCGGTCTGAGTATTTCACAATCTGCTCAGTTGCTGGGATTTTCACGCACAACCATTTCTAGGGTTTACAAAGAATGGTGTGAAAAACATCCAATATGCGGCAGTCCTGTGGGCGAAAATGCCTTGTTGATGCTAGAGGTCAGAGGAGAATGGGCCGACTGATTCAAGCTGATAGAAGAGCAACTTTGACTGAAATAACCACTCGTTACAACCGAGGTATGCAGCAAAGCATACTAAAATGGCCCCCACAGTCACCAGATCTCAACCCAATAGAGCATCTTTGGGATGTGGTGGAACGGGAGCTTCGTGCCCTGGATGTGCATCCCACAAATCTCCATCAACTGCAAGATGCTATCCTATCAATATGGGCCAACATTTCTAAAGAATGCTTTCAGCACCTTGTTGAATCAATGCCACGTAAAATTAAGGCAGTTCTGAAGGTGGAAGGGGGTCAAACACAGTATTAGTATGGTGTTCCTAATAATCCTTAAGGTAGGTGTATATTCAGTTTTATATGAGTTTTCTGAATTCATGCCGTACATCACTGCTGGTAGGCTTATCCTATGTTTGGGATCACGCAGTCATTTTTGTTGGCATCTGCTACAGAAAATGGGGATTTGATAGTGAGCTTTAGACCATATTGATTAATTAATTTCAACTTAGTTCTCACACATTAAGCCCAAACTGACTGGTGAAGGCATGGCGCGTGACACATTTAGTTTGGTGACAGGATTAGGCATAGCCTAGGCATTTACATGTTGGTGAATACCGAATGTCCTTCAATGTCGACGTCAGCAACAGGAAACTAATCCGATGTCTCCAGGAGCGATCGGGTTACGAGGCATTACAGACAGTGAGAGACCCTGACAAAGGTCTGCAAATTTACGCTGTAGTCACAATTGTCTATTTTTTTTTTAATTAAAATTCCTATCATTATGCAAGGGCTTTATAAATATGGAAAAATATTGTTTTCACATTAAACTGGTTATTTACTTTACATAAATAGGGGTAGCAATTTCAACCAATGACAGCACATTTACTGCATAATAGGATTCAGTGAAGGCAAAGTGTGAACGTCTTCCTCGTCAGCAGATTTTCACCACACATAGGACCAGCCCCATGCAATGTACCATTACCGAACTGCCGCAAAGTTTAGCATTTCACCGCAAAAAAAAAAAGCGGATCCCTATGAGAACTCTGTGGTTCCGCCATGAGCTTGGCAACGCGGCGAGTCGCCTCAGTGTTGTCACGTCGCCGCGCGTGTCTGCCGATGCCCCTGCTCCCTCCCAGCCCCCCTGGGGAGTAATTGGACTGTTAATTAGGTTAGCTGCTGAATGAAAATGTGCCAGTGTGCGGGGTTGATAGATTTACGCTACAGCTGAAGGAGAAGAAAGGATACACTGCTCTCGCTAGAATACTGTGCGGGCCTGTGGGGTAATTAACGGTCTTAATGAACCCATCAGAATGAAATAAAACCAATTCCTTCTCTTCTGGATCCCTTGCTCCTTCACCCAAATGTTAAACCTTATTTTCTAATTTCATTTTTTATTCCTTTCGCAAATTGACATTTTTCATATTTTTTTTTTGTCTCTTTGTATTCTAGTGTGTTTGTCTCCTTATATTGGGTTATTTCTTTTTTTTTTTCGCTCCCTCCTTTTTCTGAGTTACCATGGTTACCTGAAGGTCCCTGGGTTTATTTTCGTCAAGTGTTTTCTCAGTAATAAGCCTTGTCTCACCTTGTTAAGCAACTTTAATGCTCTCTCTCTCTCGCGCTCTCTCTCCTGTTCTTATTGTGCTGTTTAGTGTGGCTGTCATTCAGTCTGAGGCCTAAGGCTTTCACTTTTCAAACTCCCTCTGTAATGTTTCTGTTTTTCATTAGGGACTAGCCTTCTGTGTGGGTGCAGTGAAGTTGGATTGTAGGCCTGTAAAATGTTTCATGTTGGGTGTTACTTAAGTCTGCATGCAGACTTGGTGTTCCTCTCTTTTACACTTGGTTGCAGTTTGGTTGTAATCCCCCAAAACCTGCAGGACCAGACTGACATTTCATTACATTCGCACCAGGGATGGCCTGTCAACACCACATCTTTCCACATTAATACTGTAATGAATCAGGCTGCCTCATTTGGTCTCTCTCATACTTTTTCTCACACACACACACGCGCGCGCGCACACACACACGCGCGCGTGCACACACAAACCTGCATGTCTCTTGCTGTCTTTACATCCACCTGATGTTGCTTGTAACGTCTGCTTCCAGCAGCCGATTGAGAAGC